>NC_136524.1:53002739-53015239 GCF_053919585.1 Euprymna scolopes
GTTCCCACAGTTTGCCTTGTCTCCCTTTTTAAAAATGGAGACCACTAGGGCATCTCTAAGTTGTGCAGGGATTTTCTCATACATATATATACATATATACACATACACATATATACACATATATATACACATACATATATATACATATATACACATATATATACACATACATATATATACATATATACATATATACACATACATATACATATACATATATATACACATACATACATATACATATACATATATACACATACATATATATACACATACATATATATACACATACACATACATACACACACACACATACATACACACATACATACACACATACATATATATATACACACATACATATATATATACACACATATATATATATACACACACATATATATATATATACACACATATATATATATACACACATATATATATATATACACACATATATATATATACACACATATATATATATAAACACATATATATATATAAACACATATATATATATAAACACATATATATATATAAACACATATATATATATAAACACATATATATATATAAACACATATATATATATATATATATATATATATATGTACATACATATTACAAGATAAAAATTACAATTAAATTTACTAAAATGATCCAAGATGGTAAAATTAAAGTATATTATAAATATTAAAGAATTAATATTTATAAAGTTATCTCAGCCAGATGTAAAAGCTTGATAAAACCAAATTGGAGATAGACCTTATAATACGAGCAAACAGTTAATGAAATATGTTTAAAAAACACTTGGAAATGAATTAAAAACATATTTAATCTGAAAAGGAAACACTAGATAAGTGGATAGTCCTTAATCCGCAGAGTTTCGAAGAAATACTTTCCTTCTCATCAGAGGGTAGGAATTAGCAAAATGCGGGATAGGATCTTGCATGCAAAAGTATTTGATGAAACAACAAGTAAGTCGAAGATCTTACTTGATAACAAAAAAAAGTGAAGCAGAGGGAATATTCACCATATTCCCTCTGCTTCACTTTTTTTTAAAAAAAAAGGATTGATTTTTTAATTCCAAATTCAAGGAAAGTGTTGTTCAATTTGCATCTAAAATGTTTTGTTTTTTTTACAAGATAGTCACAATTTATCAAGGGCCGGAACCCACTCGGGGATATGGGCTATTGCGTGTACAGTACATTAGTATTGGAGATATGATAAAGTGTCTTACTTAAAGGGGTGGTTTATCAGGAATTTGTTTACATTTGATTTAAAGACATCCAGAAACTAGTCAGGTGGGAAACAGGCAACCGGAAGAGAGTTCCGCAGGCGTGCACTTTTAAGAAAGAAGCTTTGTTCATGGAATCTACGTTTTGATTCTGGCACAGATAAGGAGTGGGGAAAATTTTTGACAGTGGTTTCATGTAAGCGGATGTTTATCATGAAAGATTGGCGATGGGGACCAGAGATTGGAGCTCAGACGAGCACCTGCCATGGTAGTAGCGATAAACAAAGACAGGCTATAAATGCAGTGGTGTAAGCAAGTGCAACCCGGACGGTAAATTAGGGTCTTCTCTGGAGATACCCCTACCACACAGAAAGCCATCTTTAATGTAGGCACATATTCCATGTCCATGGCGATCTTGGGGATCAGATTTAGATGTTAAGTATCCTTTAATTATGTTAAGTATCCTTTAATTATGAATTCGTCAAGGGAAGTGGTCGGCCTTATGCCAGTTTCGCTTAGGAAGAACATGTCTGGTTTTGTCTCCTGTAATTGGGTTTCAACCTCTGGGAGGTTGGAACGTAGACCCCCTTATGTTGGAGAAGGAGACATGGTAGTAAGGGTCTACGTTGGAGGATGGGGTTCTAGGTTTATTCGTGCTTTTTTTTCTTGAGATATTTCATGTTGCGGATTGGGATTTGTTGAACAGGTCGACAGACTTGGTTAGAGCAGGACAGAGAGGGAAAGTAAGAGAGAAACAGAGAGGAAATTTTTTTTTTTATCCATAAGGTAAAGCCGTAACAATTACCCTATAGTATGGCATTGAGAGGCCCCACTATAAACTTCTGCATGGTCCAGAGTCCATTCACCAGATGGCAATACAACAGCCCCAGTATTTTGCACCTGCTAATAGGACAGCCTCCTTAGTGGTTAATCCAAGGTTCGGGTCCCTGACTATCAGGCGGATAATGTCATCCCAGACAAAACGTTTACCTCCAGCACCCTTACTAGTGACATGGCCACAAGGATAGACATAGAGACAGAAAAATTTCTGACATCTCAGACTACTGTTTACCAAGTACTACCGACCTTTAAAGCAGCTTTTTCTTCACCCTTTGTCAGAAAAATACTCATTTGCATGAGGACTGAGGGACAAAAAAGGAGAAGCGAGAGTTACTGGAGCTGCCAATAACACATTCACTGTATTATCTACTCTCCATTAAAAAAAGGGGGGGGGGGGTAAGGACTTATTAATATTTACTCCGTATAAGTCCGTCATGCTAATTCGAAATTTAAGATATTTGAAGATAAATTCCCCTCCCATAATTACGAAAGAAATGAAAATGGAATAGATTATTGTAATTTCCGTTTAAAGGTGTTAAGCTTTTCTTCTTTCCAAGAGACACTTCAAAAGAAGTATAATAAGAACAATTTAGCACTGAAATATTTTTTAAAATACCGGTCGGGAGTTTCTATAAAAAAAATAAGTATTTTGTATTTATTGAAACTCTTATCTTTCATAATAAATAGTAATTTCGATCGATTTAAATATATTTCGTTAAACTTGTGAATGAGGAAGGAATCTTATCTTTGCCAAATACACGAAAAACTAGATTTCTACAAGATACAATTAATAAAGTAAAGCAGTTTTACAAAAGTGGAGAAGTCAGAGTAATGCCTGGGAAAAATGATTACAAGACTGTTTTAAAGGATGAGGAACGGGTTCAGGAACAAAAATATCTTGTTCTCTGTAACCTGACAGAGGCATTTAAATTATTCACATCAAAGCACCAAGAGAAAATAGGCTTCTCTAAATTCGCCAAGCTTAGGCCAAAAGAATGCGTGCTAACAGGTGGTGCCGGGACTCATACTGTTTGCATTTGCACAATCCGTCAGAATATAAAGTTGATTACAGGATATCATCTGGCTAAACTGACTGAAGTCATCATTTGACAGTTTACAACCAATGCATACTTGCTGTTACATGCAATGAAGCATCGACAAATTGTTACTTGGGTGAATGCTCATCTTGCAACAAACTGATGGATGATTTTGTTATGCAAGAAAATTTTCAAAAAACCTCAATTGATGATTTTGTATACAAACAGTGGTTATCAACTGATAGAACCATTCTACAAACTATATCACAATCTACAGAGGAATTTATTAAAACTTTCCATGCAAGCCTTCAAAAATTGACGAAGCATAATTTCATTGCCAAAGCACATTCCAAATTTTGTTCTGATAGAAACGGGTCTTTAAAGTTTGGTGAAGTCTTAGCAATAGCAGATTTTTCTGAGAATTATTCATTTATTTTGCAAGATTCAGCTCAAGGATTCACCAGGAATAATAATTAAACTACATTGCACCCATTCATCTGCTACTATAGAAATAGAATTGACCTTGAGCATATTAATTTTGTTATAATATCTGATTGTCTTAAGCATGATGCAGTAGCTGTCCATTTGTTTCAAAAAAAGGTTATAGAAAAATTAAACAAACTTATAAATTTTAATGTACAAAAAGTGATATATTTCTCTGATGGGGCTGTTACACATTATAAAAATTTTTTAAACTTTATAAATCTGTGCAACCATAAATCTGATTTTGGTATTGATGCAGAGTGGCACTTTTTTGCTACTTCTCATGGGAAAGGACCATGTGATGGGTTAGGTGGCACTATAAAAAGGTTAGCAGCAGCAAAAGCTAGCCTGCAGTGACCCTATAATGAACAAATAATGAGCCAATTTTTTATATGCAATAAAAAATAAATATTTCTGGAATACATTTCTTATATTCCTCAACTTCAGAATGGACAAAGGAAGAAAAGATTTAGAAGACAGATTTAGCGATTCCTCCACGATTATAGGAACACGAAAATTACATACTTTCATTCCAGTCTCTCAGAGAGAAGTGGAAATAAAAACAGTGTCAGCACAAAAGAAAGGAAGAGTAGTTCGAATCACAAAACAGAACAATATAGAGTTCGAAGACATTAACGGATTTGTGACAGAACTTCATGAGAGAAATTGGTGGTTAGGATGTGTACTTGACAAAAATCCAGATAATGGTGAGGTGAAAGTGACATTTTTTAAAATCAAATGAACCCTCCCCATCTTTCTATTATCCATCACATCCAAATATATCAATTTTGAAATATTCTGATATTATTAGCTCAGTTGATCCAATAACTGAAACAGAAATATCTTATAAACTTTTAAAAAATGAGATGAAAAATGCATCATATATTTTAGAAAGAAAGATTATGAAAGAAAAATCTAAATAAATACTTTAATGTTCATTATTATAAAAATGTTTCAGTAAAACAGATTTTTCATTTTGAAATGTATCCTAATGAACACATGTTGATTTCTTGTGTATATAATGTATACTTAAGACTTCTAAAAATGTCAAAGAAACTGTTTACCATCGCCATCAAATGTTGTTTATTCTTTTGATACTATAACCTAATTAAATCTCAACGCAGTTTTTAGAAATTTTTATTACATCACTTTCTGTATCAAAATCTGTGTTAAAAGTATGAAAGTCATAAAACAGTTTGACTTCACAACCAGAATTTGCATAAAATTCAACATGTCAAGAATTTTTAAGAACATGGATTTTAAAAATTTTTCATTGAAAAAAATTACCAATAAACAACGGAAATTGCCTTTTAGTAGATTTAGAATATTAGTCATTAAGAAAGATTTGTTCACCATTGAGATCACATATGTTTTATCGTATAATTTATTAATCCCTTAACACCTTTCAAAATTCTTTTTTTTATTATATATCACTTTTTCCATAACTAAATCCGTGGTGCATTAAAAAAAAAAAAACGTGCTTATGCATTTTTTGAACCACACTATTTTCAAATTGTATTTTCAGCTTAATTTAAAGTTTTATATGTTAAACGTTTACAAGTGTTTTTGATATAGATATACATAATAATACTTTGATAAGTATGTTTTAATAGGAATGGTATAATAAAATTGTGGAGTCTGCGTTCCCGCCTGGCCTACATAGAATGGAAATAGCTACAAACTTTAATAAAGACTTTTTATATCTATCTGCGTAAGTATACTTATGTACAAACATGCATATATACAAGCATATACTTATATAAAAACATGTACATATATACAACTAATATATATATACACACACACACAAACATGTAGTCATATACAAACATACATATGTATACTAAGGACGTACCGATTAGCAAATTTGGTGATTTACGATTAATCGGCCTTTCATAATCGGCCGATGCATAGGTTTTTATGTAATGTCGCTTTACCAGCAAATGTAATTGTCATAATACAAATAGTTATTATAATGTAAACAAAGACAAATTAACTGCCTTTTTTGCCAGTGAAAATTTATCTAAGAAACATGCATCGTATACACCATATTATTAAATAACAGGCATGATGTCCTGTTACCATGTAGATTTTTACAAATTACACTGAATGTGAGGCAAATAGATGTTAGCATATGGACAATTCCCCCCCCCTTTTGTGTCCTAGCAAATTATCATTATTATTTTTTTTTTTTTACTTTAAATCAAATGTCAAAGAAAATTATTACTTCATCTTTCAGTTTTTATGTTGAGGTATTGTACAGTAAATTTTCGACTATGTGTGAACCGAAAATAAAGCATTCTTCATCAGTCATACTCTTGTTCCTTATTTTTTAACTCTTGCTACGATTACATCTTTTTTGGGGAGGGGGGGGTTAGATAATGCATATATTATTGAGATAAATTACTAATTAGATATCAGACATACGTAACTTAAATATATAACAAATTAACTAAATATTGAGAACAACCTTCAACCATTACAGCAAACAGTTTTTGCTGAAAGTATTTTGATGTTAATACTAACAATAAGAATACAGCTGTCTGCAAGTTATGTGAAACCATCACATCAAAGAGTGGCAAATCAGCAAAAACTTTTACAATGAATAATATGTTAAACTGTCTTAGAAAGGTTCACCCAAAAGAAGCAAAAGTAGCAGATAAGAAAAGGAAGCACAATGAATATTCAAGAACAGACATTCCAGGAACAAGTGACAGCAAGTATGAGCCTCCAGCGAAACACCAAACTACTTTATGATCAATATTGACCAAAAAGAAAGTTTAGGATATTAATGATCACAGGTCACAAAAGATCCATTTTCTTGTAAAAGAAATGATTGCTGCTGATATTCAACCATATTTTGTAACATTTAACATTGGATTTAATAAGCTTGTTGTAAATCTTTTTTCAAATTACAGCATTTCATCAAAAAAGTACTTCACTGCAAAATGATTTTCGATATATTTACACAAATAAAAAATAAAATACAACTGCCTTTTGCTAAAATTAGCAGCATTTTATAGACTACAAACATTTGAACAGCTACAACAGATAATGCTCTTATGTATGCTGTTAAGATTCCTACCTTAATAACTTACCAAACGAACCTGTTCAAAAACTTGTTCAGTTACTGAGTACATTTGCAGAAATCACCAAAGAAGCAAGTCACAGAACTTCAACCATATCAATGATAATACCTTCAATTTTAGCTATGGGGTTATTTCTTTCAAAAGCTGTCCAATCTAATTCTGATAATTCTGATATAATGGAATCCTTACCACTGTTGAACAATTCAATAAATCAATGGAAACAAGATTTTCATCCTATCTAAATGATAAAAAATTGTCCACTTTCCTAGATCCAAGATTCACATTTAAATTTCAAAAGAATAACATGGAACACACTATTAAGAATTTCATAAAGATTTTTGCTTCACCACTCAACTATGTAATGATCATTCGTATTTTTTTACATGAAGGACCAGATAGTCATTTATTGGTCTCCCGACAAAAGGAGGGTGGACCTGTAAATTCACCCTTGTCTGTTCGTACGTCCGCACTTTTCTCAATAACTACGCCTTGGAATTTTGTTTTAATTTTGCACAAGCATTAAACATGATATGAGTAAAAAAGTAACAGAACGAATTTTCCAGGTGCCTTTTGGGTTAAAATAGCTAAAATTGACACCAGGGGCGCCTTTCGGTTTAAAATGGCTAAAATTGACACTTTTGTGCTTATCAAAAAAAAAAAAAAAAAAAAAAAAAAAATTGATGGTTTGGATTTTTATAAAAATTTCTGAAAAGTTGTAACTGATTTCTATATAATTTTGTTTGTCTATATTTCGTGATAACTCTTGGGTGTGCCACAGGGGCTCTTTTAGGGCTAATAAAACACCCCATTTTCAGGACTATTTTACCATATTTGTCCACAATTTTCTGTGTATGTCTATTTAGTAGTTTTGTATGGTGCTGGACTCAAATTTTTTTATGCCTCATTCACTGTGTACTCCCAGGGGATCATACATGCTTCACTCGTTTATTACTTGTAATTTGTTAATCATAAATTTACATATCAAATACAGACTATATAATATATTCATAAATCAGTAAGAAAATTTTTTCGCTTACAGGCTACCATAAATTTCATTGTGCTTTCAAATATTGACACTAAACATTTTCTGAGTTTATTATAAATATATTCTTTTATTCCAAAATTGAAAGTTTAAATTTTTTTTAGAAAATACAAATACTGCTTTACAGTTTTTCTAAATAAAACCATCGTTTCTTCTTCAATCCTATAAGAGCAATGAATTTTTTTTTTTGTTTTTTTAATTTTCCGACAGTAAACTATACTTTGAAAAGACGATTTTTTTTTTTAAACTAAAAATCTGACAATTTGCATTTCTCCAAATAAGAGCACTTTCTTATATTTTCTGATTAGATGTCATGCTTATTCATAATCCGTTGATTTTGGATTAATATAAAAACGATCACTTAGAATTGTATTTCTGTTTAAAACACTAGGTCCAATATAAAATGAAATCCAAATAATTATTACGAATTTATTTAACCAAAAAAATTTGTTCTTTGACTTTCATGGCTCTTGTGGGCTGCGACGTTGTTCGGCTGTGGAAAATATATATATATATATATATATATATATATATATATATATATATATAAAGAGCAAGTAGTTAATAAAACATGTTAAAAAACACTTTGAAAAAGAGTTAAAAACATAATCTGAAAAGGAAACATTAAATAAGTGGATAGTCCTTAATCCGAGGAGTTTCAAAGAAATACTTTCCTTCTCATCAGAGGGTAGGAATTAGCAAAATGCGGGATCGGATTTTGCATGCAAATGTATTTGATGAAACTACAAGGCAAAGATACTTGATCTTTGAAAAGTGAAGCAGAGAGAATATATATATATATAATGTGTGTGTGTGTGCGCACGTGCGTGCGTGTGTGTGTGTGTGTGTGTGTGATGATGGATATAACATTATGTACTTTTAAACGAAAAAGTAAACAAATCTACTTTGATCAAATAAACTAAAGTAATGTAGAAATTATATACATATAAATAAAAAAAAAATGAATATTGGACGCAACTTGTTTTCTTAGCCTGACTAATGTGTTATACACTGATGCAGCCATTTTGTGACTGTTTGATAAATTTTGTAGATCAAATGGGTATATTTACAAAAATGAGCAGAAACAATTGCTTGTAAATAAAATGTTTCTTTGAATGAACTCTGATCATATCACGTTAAATAAAGAGCTCTAGTCGTATTATACACTACGGAGCTTTTTCTTTCCGTTTTTTTTTTTTTTATATAGGCATCACAACTTATCAAGGCCCAAGAGGCCACTCGAGGATACGGGTTAAATAGTGTACAGTAGTCAATTGGACAATATAGTAATCGTTAGTAATGGAAATTCGGTAAATTTGTTAACTTAAGTGGAACGGCTCATCAAGAACTTGTTTACGTTGAACTTTAAGACAATCATATTGTAGTCAACTGGAAAGCAGGAAAGCGGAAGTAAAAGTTCTCAGAACACAAGGGGCCTACTTCTTGGGTTTAAAACTTGATCTCCATATAAGATACATGAATATTCAAATATTCCATTAAAGTTCAATTCTCAGACGTTTTTTTAGTAAACAAGTTAATGATTTTCATCTTTTATATAAACCGTTGTGCAAAATTAATGGATTTGATTGTTACAGTTTTGGACTACATCATATGCATACACACGAACATCAAAAAACCTTTATCTGCTTTGAATTATACCATACTTCATGGCCTTGGATCTTACGATTGTCCCTCTACTTTTTTTCGTTGAGTCTGACTTCACTTTAAAATATCTTTCTTAATCTTGGCTTCTTAGTCTTGTCTATGGAATTGAAGTTATCAACATATGTTAATATAGACCAGACATTAATTTCAATATTGACTTGGGATTAAATTTCTATCATAATTAAAATTCATGCTTACAATTATACTCAGACCGTATAAGCTGAAAATAAACTCATTAAAATCAGAAATCATGAAATCAGATTTTATGCATATTTTTTTCTGATAGAGATGTGTAGCCATAATAAATGACGCTTAATATATATTTTTTATTGTTATTATATGATTAGATTATAAAAATTGTGTATCTATGAAAATAAACTGCCTTGTGCAGTGATTGAACACACAACCTCAATATTATGAGAATCTCGTGTTTAATAGTACATCTCATGTCAACTACGATTCTGTCCTTCATTGATGCACGTGAAAAATAAAAGTAGAAACAGAATAAAACAGTAATAAGAATTGATGAAACAAAAATGGAATATATTTTAACAATAAAACGGAAATATATGAAAATATATGAAAATATATTTTGAAAATATACGATTTAGAATATGTAAATGTTGTAAACGTTTAGATATAAAGAGATAATTTGTTGCAAGATTTCCAAGGAATTAATTCCCGAGATTAAAAAAAAAAAAAAAAAAAAAGAAAAAAAAAAGTAGTTATCATGTCATTATTTACTGATATTTAAAAGTCACGAATCTAATTCAAATCTGACCGTAAAGAGAGTATAGAATAGCGCCGTAAAATTTGCTGACTCGTGTGACTTGCGTGCAGGGAAAAAATAGCCGTCTTGATTCCAATCTGTATCAGTGTGGATTTGATTTGCAAGAGAAAAAGTTTAAGCACAATTGAATTTTCCAGGTTAATAGGAGGAGAGAGAGAGGCATTGGTCGGAGAGGAGTCGGGTTATTTTGGAAATTTAAGCAGGAATGTATAGCCAAAAGCAGAGTCATGGTGTCAGAGTTGTTTCTTTTCTTTTTTTTTTCTAGGGGTCAGAGACAATAAAAATGCAGCAAATCCGAGTCATAAAGTTAAATTCGGTATCATATTATAATGCAGAATATATGTCTGTTATAGCAGGTCATAATCCCTTATAAATAAAGTTTCAAATCTGTAGATCAAAAATTGACAGAGTAGTTGGATAGAGACCGTTCTTCACACACACAGACAAGGTCATTATATATATATATATATATATATATATATATATATATATTACCGGTACAGCTAAAAAAAAAAAAAACATTTTGTTCCCAGTCATTTACAGCTGGAACCTTCTGAAGCGCTAAGCCAATCAGATGGCTGAGAATAAGACAATAATTCAACCGTAAATTGATTAAATCGTAAAATTCCTAGCAGGTCGGCGATAATTGAAGAAAAGTGAAAAACAAAATTTACTTCATAGCTGTGCCACTCTGCCACAGGGGGTTTCCCCCGGAAACATTGACCTAATTTTGCTAGAAAATAGCTCTCCCAGACAAAAACTTGAACTGTTTTTTGTTTGTTTGTTTTGTTTAGTTTAAATTTTTCTGTAAAATCGTTGTTGCATTCATTATGCTAACCAGCCAAACATACGGGGCTCCCCCCTCCCTCCATGAGTGAAAAATTTACTTTCACCATAACTAATGCTTGTGTAAATTTTACAAAAATTCAAGGAGTGGTTATTGAGAAAAGTGAAAACAAACAAACAAACAAACAAACGGATGAACAAATTAGAGGCAATTTTACCCCTATAATGGCCCCTAGGGGAGCAATCAGAGTTATTCCACAAAATCCATTCTGGCAAAAACTTACTTTCACCATGACTAATGTTTGTGCCAAAATTTAAAGAATTACAAGGTGTAGTTATTAAAAGTGCGAACAAACGAATGGGAGTGAATTACTAGGTCCGATTCCTCCTCCGTCGGGGGGGGGGGGGCAAAAAATGGAAAACAGGGGAAATAAACAATTTAGAAAAAATAAAATAAAATAAAAAATAAAAAAAATAATTTTTTTTTTTTTTTCTAATGTTGAAAAGCGGCCTTTTTATTTTCATTCCGGTTAAACTCATTCAATAAGTTACATATATTAATGATTTTTAATTGTATGGTTATATGTTTATAGACATTCAAAATAATTTTGTGGATGAATCTTAAAAGTTGAAATAGAAATGATGAACCCTTACAATTTTATTATTTACTTTCCGTAGTTAAGTAGTTCATGAAAATAAATTTTAAAATTATAGAACGGATGTCAATCATTGCAAATAAAACAATGTTTCGTATTCCACCGATGATCAATTTAACTTATCTTGCATTTGTTTTTAGAGTATACTAGCATTTTAGCTCAGCGTTGCCCGGGTGTTTGGAGGTGTATGTTGAGCAAAAAAAAAAAAAAAAACGGTCAATTTTTTTAAAATTTAACCCCTATTATGACCCCTTAACATTTATTGTTTTGGGCTCAAATCAAGTTAGATCCATGTCCAAGGAAACTATATCTAAAATTTCAAGTGCTTATACCCAAAATTGTCGGATGAGTTTGGTAGAGTTCTCAAAGGTCAAATCGTCGAACTTTGACCCCTTACCAGCCAAATTTCTGGCCGAAAACCAATTACAAAGATTTTCCAAAATCTCAGTACCCTGTATATCAAATTTCGAGTCTGTAGATTGAAAATTGACAGAGTTGTTGTGTAGGGAAATGTACACACACACAGACACGTTCACTTTTATAGATATATAGATTACCAGAATTTATTTTACAGGCATATTTAAAATATAAAGTATTTTATTTTTTATGAATGAACACAACAATAAAAATGAAACAACAGTTATTTATTAACTGTTTACAAACGAAATAAATGTATTTGAGGAAGACGTATTATATTTAATATATAAAACTAGTATGTCGCATGCGTAAATGATATTCTAATTAATGTGGATTTCGTATTTCCCATTTTTGTATCAATTTTCTATTATTATATTGTATCCAATATATTGTAATAATTTAAAAAGTAAAAAAAAAATATGACCTGAGTGCCATCAGCTAGAATTAAAGCCAAAACA
>NC_136524.1:53020239-53030239 GCF_053919585.1 Euprymna scolopes
ATGAAATCCCATACTTAACTTTAGCTGCATGGCAGGTTTCTGGTTTTGTTTGGTTTCCCCAAGTTTTAAGACATAGTAACCCCCCCCCCGAACCCCCAGCAGAAAAAGCCTTTGCTGGACATACAAAAATGCTTTTGTCTTTTCTATATAGAGATCATATAAAAAATTCAAATTTCTAACCTTATCACTAACAATCACACCTTCCGAGCCAAAACCTTAGTAGAAAGAACCAGTGCAATATACCAGTTTCAATACCCTTTAAGAGAATGTGTCTCCAACAATATAAAACCTCTTATATTGATTACACTATTACATAGTGTAAAAACTTTATTTCTGACTCCAATTCAATCTGCCAGCATTTTAAGGTTCACGGTTGTTCCAAATTATAATCTGGACAACTTTTTGTTGATAACATAAAAATTGTACATTATATACAAAGACCAGACGCCTCACAATCAACAATATTGATTATGAATCTAGTCATGTTTTAAAGTGTCTTGATTAGGAATTAACTCAAAAATTATCCTTAACCGGCAAATGAAAAAAATCTGTTTAACCATTTTAGATATGGTAAACTTGTTGTGTCTATATTATAATAACGAAAAAAAAAATTTCATTTCAATTAAAACAAATGGTACCTACATAATTGCCAGGTCGCAAATAGTAACATATCCAAAAATTACAAAAAAATAATAAGGTAGGAAATTAATTATTTGTGAAAAACAGTTCCTATAAAGTTAAAAACAGTTCAATAAAGTTACATGCTAGGGTGGACATATTGGATCACGTGGTTAATCAAAAGATTGAAACAGTTTGCATAAGACAGAATTTATTCAAAAAACAAAAATAAACATAGCATACATGCATAGTTTGTGAATTTAAAAAAAGTAACTTTTTTGTTTTCAAAACTTATTGAAATGACTTTTCCAAAATTGGCATAAGATTTCCGAAAAATTGAAAACTTAATTACCTATTAAGTCGCCAATTCAAATCGGTAGATTTGGAAACCAAATTGCTAAATCTTACGTCTTTTTTCATAAATAAATAATTTTCTACCTCATCGTTTTGCATAATTTTTGGATATGTTACTATTTACAACATGACAATTACGTAGGTACTATTTATTTTACTTGAAATTCATTATTTTTTTTTCATTATTATAATATAGAAGCACCATACATTTCAATTAACCATGTATCTAATACGCGTACAAAACATAGCATCTCATCAGCCATGCATACTTTTAAAATTTTATAAATTGCTGTACAGTTCAAACTCAGCAGACATAAATATGCTAGACTCAATCCTCTGGTGAAGACTATTGAGTCAGTAAAAAGTAATCTAAGAAAAAAAATTACGGAACCTACATACAATTCCACAAAAAATATGCGGTAGATCATATGAAATATCGAGGAAAAAAAAAAAAAGAAAAAAAAACTAATTAAGCAAAAAATATCTTCCGTGTTATTCAATAATTTTTATTATTCATATCGTTAGGACTATTGTTTTCCTCTTGAGTGTTCTTCAAAACGTTTCGACCACTTTCCCTGGAACATTCTTTGGGGTTCTGCAAACAACAAGTAGTCACTGAAAGCAAGATCTAGAAAAGAGTGTGGGTTCAAGCACCGTTCGAAGTGCAATTCATGTAGTTTTGAAATCATTGCAATCAACTTGTAACATTATTGTCTTCGTGAAAGAGCACATTTTCATCTCCATTTGTAGATATGTTTTCGCGACTTCTTCCTTCCAATCCAACAATAATACTATATGATATTTGCTGCTGATGGTTTTCCCTTTCTCACAGTAATCAATAAACAAATTACATTGCAATTCCAAAATACAGAGGTCAAAACCTTGGCTGCTGATGTTTGCACCTTTGGTTGCTTTAGACACGCGTTACCTGCAGCTGTCAATTCAGTTAACTGCTGACTGGACTCTAGAATGAAGTGGTGTATCCATGTCTCATCGACTGCATCACATATTGATGCAAAAACAAAAAAATTCTGCATCATCAGCATATTGTTTCTTATGATCAACTTTGAGTAAATGCAGCACCCACTTTGAAAACAACTTTCTCATTAAAAAATGTTCATGCAAAAATGGCCAATGCGCTGCCTTCTGATGTCTTCAACTCCTCTGCTATCTCACAGACCTTCAGTTTACAATCAGCCAAAACGTGTTTGTAAACATTTTTTTTTGCTTTCAAAGACGACCGTCAAATTTAGCTTTCCACATCATTTGTGTCTGTACAGCCATTTTTAGAATCAACATAACCCTAACTTCTTAACTGCTGGTTCTGTTGGAGCAGAATTTGAATAACACTTATCAAACACTTGCTTTGTTTAAACAATATTTTTCCCCATCAGAAACGAATGCTTTATCATCACATGAAATTCAGATTGTCCATCGTTTTTAAAACATTGCAACAGTAGTTTCATTTAAAGAACGAATAATTTGTAAACTATTAATCCAATCAGTCTCAAATTTTGATTTCTCTGCTATCTCACAGAACTTCAGTTTATAATCAGCCAACACGAGTTTGTGGCCTTTTTGTAGGTTTTCTAGGACAACATGAGCACTCGGCATGATTTGTGTGCACATCAACGTACAAAGTTAGTATACCACCCGTTAACCCGAGGGTTTTCGATAGAGAAGTGTTCGAATAACACGTATCAAGCCATTGCTTGAACAGTCTTTTTCCAGAAACCAATGAAATTCAAAATTTTCGAGCATTTTGAAAATTTGCAAAATAGACTCACGTAAACTACTAATTTGAAAACTAATAATCAAATTTTGACATGTGCTATTTGAAGGTTAGTACTTACTGGCAATATCTATGTGTCAGACTTGGGACTTATTGAGTGATGTGTTTCTGTGTGTGTGTATATATACACACACACACAAGCATTTTTTTAACAGAATTCTTTGGTTCCTTTCTTTTTGAAAAAGAGGTGCTATTCTCAAAATATTAAGACTTCCACCATATCAGTAATCTCAAACAGTAATTCCATACTTACTAATTTGTATTGTGATTGCTTTTTGGAAAATAAATCTGTAAATAAAATAAACAAGACCTTTTGTTTGTCCATTTTTGTTCACACCAATTCAACTGCCATTTCCCTGCATTACTATATCCTTCTTATACTCTTCCATATTTTACCAGTAATGCTTCAAGTAAACTACCTTTCCCTTATATATATATATATATATATATATATATATATATATATATATATATAAAATATTTCAGTATTCACTTCGACAGAGCTCAATACGTAGGTACATCTAGGTAGTAAGTTATAAAAATGTATATGGCAATTAAGCTATGCAGAATATTCTGCGTTTCACTCTTGTGAGAATTCATCAAGCATACACAGAATATTCTGCATTTGTGAATAAATATATGAAATGTGGAAAATTCTGTGTAGCTTAATTACCATATATATTTTCATAACTTAGTACATATACATATGTATATACATACACATATATATATATATATATATATATATATATATATATATATATACACACACACACACACACACACACTAGCAGGGAGACCCAACATTCCCCGGGATTGCATAAGGATCAACGAATGTTTTACACTCCCATATTTTATTGTCATCAAAATCCGTGAAATCGCCCATTTTTCAATCAAATCAATTAATTGCCTACTCTAGTTGAGGACCCACTACGTTGCACTGACAGGAAGTTTCACATGCCTCCCTGCAGTGACTTAGTCCACAATACATTGCAGTTTACATTGCACTGTAAAGAACCTACTGTTGATTTTATAAAATTTTTATATAAAATGGTTTGAATTAAAGTTTAAAATGCAAAAGTCAAGTATCATGTTGCAATAGTGCTCTAAACAGAAACATTCATTTTGGATGTGCCCCTACTATATAAAGAAATCTACTGTTGATTTATATGCCAGGCCTTTATGTTTGTGTGGTAATAAAGCTTCTCAAATGCATTTGTGATGTTAGGCTGTTTAAGGTGTTAACTTTAGTCAAAATCGCCTGTTCCTACTTTCAGATTTTTTCCTTTATCGATATTTATAGATACTTATCACAGACGTTCTGATACAAAACCTATTTAAAAATACTGTCAGGCACATTAAGTACATTTGTGTGAAAATTTCTTAAAAATTGCCTAGCCGTTTCAGAGTTCATAGGAAACAAACGCACACAAAGTTCCTTTTATGTTAAAGCATGTATGTATATATGGGGTGAGTTACGAAAAACGGATGTTTTTAAGGGAAAAAAAAAACTCTACGAATATTTCAATAAAAAAAATTTTAATGTACATAAAAACATTTACTGAACTATGCCATTATGGAATATCTTACTCTAAGAGAGCAAAGAACGTTCTAAAAACATCTGTTTTCCGTGATGCACCATACATATATACATACATGTGTGTGTGTGTGTGTGTGTGTGTGTGTGTGTGTGTGTGTGTGTGTGTGTGTGTGTGTGTGTGTGTGTGTGATGTATATCATAAATAGTAACAAATCTGTTACAATCGGTCGCAGCCAGGGAGGATGGCATTATGAAGAATGAACGTATATTACACTCATCGTAAAGGAAGCGGTAATGCCTGGTAAAATGCTATCCTGATGAACTAGTATATATCACATTACTTTCAAAGGAGGGCGTAATGCCTGGGAGGATGATATGGCAAAAGAACAGGGACTAAACTATCATCCCCACTCCTGCATTGGCTATCGAAAGTTAGTACAATAGTATATTAATAGAAGTAATAATATAGTTTGGGCTTCTGGGGGGACAGAAATCGTTGGTCATCCTTGGTACTCTATTCCATTCGTCAGGATATCATCCTCTCAGTCATTGCCTCCTTCTTTGAGGGTGAGTGTGGTATATGTTCGTTCACCATGATATAATCCTTCCAGGATGTTTTTGCTAGTGGTTTGAAGAATTTTCTTTAGGGGAGATAGATTTTCTTTCTCCATAGAAAGAGTGGGAGAAAGGAGCAAAAGTGAACGAAAGACCAGATACTAAAATTTAAAAAAAAATAAATAAAAATGATTATTATCAACAAAGAACTTCTATATTTAAAAATATACCAACTAAATTAATTAGATGTGATCTATCATTCTATGAGGAAATTGTCTTAGAAGGGCGAGGGGATCAGGAAAAAAAAAAGAGACGGAGGAAAAGAAGACTAAAATCGAATGGTTATTATCAATTATATATTTAATAACATAACAAACAAGTACGGACCCAACGGGTCAAGTTGATACAGTATCAACATAGATAAAATTACTGTCTCGAAAATCGCAAAATTTTATGGGACACATATTAAAATGGTAAGAAAAAAAAAAAAGAAAAAAAAAAAGAAATAGACTTTCTCCTAAACTTCACAATAAAAAAAGGAAAACATACAAATAGAATGACTGGAACAGATATCCAAACACCAAATTCTGAATATATTAATGTCCTAAACTCCAATGACCTTACCTTTATGTTTATTGTAGCTGAACCGATTATTAACAGTAGAAAGAGTTCATGAAATACCCGGCATTGCTCAGATTTTTTTTTTTTTTTTCTTTTTAATTTTGTTTTGGGGATTTTTTTTTGAATGAATTTTATTTTTAAATAGGATTTTTTTAAAGCGTTTCATTTGGTCATTAAATTAATTGGATTAAATTGGCATAAAACTAATTTTACTTATTTACTTGCCCCCCCCCCCTTCTTCTCCACGAGGGCATAGTTATACACAAGGTCGGTTTTTCAATGTGGGAAAATCCAACTCCCCAAAAAGGGGTACTCTGCAGAGAAATAAAAATTAAAATTGTCTCAGTCATTTCTCCTTCACTGACCGAGGACAGAAAAGGTGAAGTGCATCATCAAAGAACGGATACTACACTGTGATCTCTAACTAATTGTTGTTAAGGTAATCTTTTAATCTCTATCAAATGATCGGATGCAAATCGATTCTAAAACTTTCAAAGTGCGCGTCACCTAGTATACTGGCTTTTTGAAACGTCACCTGATTTTGAAGAGGATGTACATAAATATACTTCAATAATTGTCGAATATGGATCTTCAAATGTGAAACAGATATTTGTTTACATTTATGATCTTCTAAAACAACACACTCCAGGTGAAAACATTACCTACTTATGTGTCATGTCGAAATTAGTACGAATTACAAAAATTATGGAAAATGATCCATCAGTAGCTGTGATAGATGTATTTTTAACAAAAATATCATCTACAATTACATTTGATTTAAAAATGGTAGACTTAACTTAATTCAACTTAAGTCAAGGGAGATAAGTTAGTTTGTTATACTGAATTGGTCGCACAACTCTTCCACATTAAAACACATAAAACTATAATTCTATTTTTACCTGTAATTATTTTTCTACTCGTAATCTTTGGAAGTTATACTAATTTCCACATGAAATGCGTTAGTTTAAAACATCACCAATCCATACAAGCACTGTGAAACTTTTATGTGGACACATGAAATTATCTATCTATATATATGTGTGTGTGTGTGTGTGTGTTCTAATTTGCAATTCAAATCATATTTTCAGTCACTTTCCCCTTGAGCAATAATACAGGATATTCCTGCTAATAGGAAATAAAATGGCAAACAAATTGATTTGTAAATGGACGAACACACGTTTTTGTATCAAGTCAAACAATAAGGAAACACTTATCAAGGTATCTTTTTTGCTTAAAGCCATTCATTCAATTAAAAAGAAACAATATTCCTTACTAGTTCAAACTCAAAGCGAGCAGCATTTGGTATGTTGTTAATGCTGCTTGCTTGTCAAAAATTTGACCCCCCCTTCTCTCTCTCTCTCTCTTGATGCTTGACCTTTGTACAGTTGTATTCATATAGCATTAGATGTGTCACAGTAGCCTGAGGCTTAATAACAACCTGACCACTCATCACTAAACAAGTTCTTGGCTGGGTTTAAATTTTAAGGAAATGCCATTGTATTTGTCACCACACCACCTTATCAGTTGTAAATAGTCCAATATCTTAATATCTACCTTTAGTTCAGTTATGCTAATATGGAATTTATATATATATATATATATATATATTCCATATTAGCAGCAAGCCCCGGCGTTACCCAGTATTCAATGAAGGTCAACGAATTTTAACACTCCCATATTTTTTATTGATATTGAAAACGGTAAAATCGCCCATTTTTAAATCAAATCGATTGATTGCCTGCACCGAGAGGAAGCTTCACATGCTTCCCCACAGTGACTTAGCCCAAAATATATTATAGTTTTCTTTGCACTGTAAAAACCTACTGTTGATTTTATAAAATTATTTTTATATATAATGGCTTGAATTAAAGTTAAAGATGCAAAAGTCAAGTATCACACTTCAATTGTGCTCTAAACACAAAACATTCATTTTGAACACACCTCTGTCATAAAATCAACAGTAGGTTCTTTGACATGACAGGGGTGCGTTCAAAGTGAATGTTTTGGTTTACAGCACAACTGAACCATGATACTTGACTTCCATTTTAAACTTAAATTCAGCCATTATCACAGCACAAACAGAAAGGCCAGACATAAAATCAACAGTAGATTCTTTTGTTAATGCGTGGCGTTTCTGCTGGTGCAGTGATAAGGCTTGAATTAAAGTTTAAAATGAAAAAGTCAAGTATCATGCTTCAATTGTGCTCTAAACAGAAACATTCATTTCGAACATGCCCCTGTCATATCAAAGAGCCTACTATTGATTTTATATACGGGGCCTTTCTGTTTGTGTGGTAACAAAATTTCTCAAATGCACTTGTTAGGCTGTATAAGATGTTAACTTTGGTCAAAATCACTCGTTCCTTCTTTCATTGGATTATTTTGATTATTGGTTATCGATACTTTTCATAGACTCAAATGATAATGAAATATATGTGAATGCACTTTCACGGAATAACTGATTATGTGTTCTTCAGAATTGTCTGATCTTTTCCTTCTTTCATCGGATTATTTTGATTATTGGTCTTCAAGACTTATCAAAGACATTCACATAAAAAATCTTATTTAACACTGCCAGATAGATAAAGTATATTTGTGTGAGAAAGGAACTCGTAATTTCAACATGCAGCAGTTCTTCATCGAAGACAGAAGTCAGTGAAACGTTATGTAAAAAAGGGAATATTCGAAAGAAACAGTGAAAATAAAAAATATATATTGTCTGTCAACAGGTGCTAGACTGAAAGAGTAAATTAAAGATTACCTTTTACAATGTGACCCTAGTGGCTAACTCTGTCCCGTGGGGAGGCATTGTAAATAGGTACAACGTGATTTTGTTTTTTGTATTGAACTATGTAGCACATTATTACATTCTGAGTATTAGTACTTATTAATTAATCTCACTTGCGTCAGTTTTATATTTAAAATACAATGGACACTATTTCCATAGAAATGTATCTGTTGCATGTTATTAGTTACTCTGTCCGAAAATCTAATTTTTTTGTTTTTTTACACTATTCAGAAAAATATTTGTTTTATCAAAACATAATTGTTGATTAAATATATTTTTCATTCGTGGAATTTTCACACTTTACTAGGTTCAATCCGTTGCATGATTATGTAATGTTAGTGTTTTTACATAAAATTCATTGTTTGGATATTCAATCACAATAAACAAGCAATGTCTTATTTAAATTTTACTCTAATTATCCATATCCAGAACAATTCCATTTTTATCAAAATATATTTCTCATTCGTGGAATTTCCATGTGTCCTGCTAGTATATTAGTGGCTTGGCAAGCAAAAAAAAAAAAAAAAAGACTAAGCAAAATACACCCCAAAGCAGCAAAACTAAAACTGGCCTTTTTTCTTTTTTTTTTTTACAAGGTGGTCACCATTATCAAGGCCCGGAAGTCACTCAGGGATAAGAGTTATTGTAAGTACAGTACGTTAGTGTGGATATTTAGAATGTCTACTTAAGGGTGCGGTTCATCAGGAATTTGATTACGTTGGACTTGAAGGTTTCCAAGTTGTAGTCAGGAGGGAAGCAGGCAGACGGAAGAGAGTTCCACAGGCGTGCAGTTCTAAGAAAGAAGCTTTGTTTATGGAATCTACGTTTTGATTTAGGTATAGATAAAGAGTAGGGAAAGTTTTTGACAGTGGATTCAGCTAGACGGGTGTTTTTTGTAAAAGATTAGCGACGGGGACCAGAGATTGGAGTTCAGACGAGCACCTGCCATGGAAATAACGATAAAACAAAGATAGGCTTGCAACGTCTCTTCTGTGGGAGAGAGGTTGCAGGGAAGAGAAAAGGGCATCTCCACTAAGCCACGAAGTCTATTTTGTACTCTGTCAAGGCAGGATAGGCTGTTTTTAGCAGCTCCTGCCCAGATATGGCAACAGTATTCCATCCTTGGACGTACTTGGCTTTTATATAGATAGAGAATTGCATCAGTAGTGAGATATCTTCTGGAGCGGTAGAAGGATCCCACCATCTTTGCAGTGACCTTGGCAACAGACTTGATGTACGTGTTCCATTTCAGATCAGGAGTGAAAGTCAAGCCCAGAAGCTTGTCAAAACATGGGGCTTCTCCTAGAAGAGAGCCATCCATTTCAATTGATGCCAGATGGGGATCAGAGCGTTGATGATGTAAAGATAAGAGTTTAGTTTTAGATGCATTAAAGGTAACCAGCCACGTCTTTCCCCACTGAACCAAGCGCTCGAGATCAGAGGAGAGAGAATCAGAGAGAACTTTGTCATTTACAGCCTTTGATGTGTTGCCATAGATGATCGTGTCATCAGCATAGATGTCAACGAATGATTTAAGTATGGGTTTAGGGAGATTATTGATGTAGATCAGGAAGAGAGTTGGGCCCAGGATGGACCCTTGAGGGACTCTAGCATTAATACTGCAGGCCTCTGATTTTTGTCCATCAACCACTACTCTTATGAGCCTATCAGAGAGAAATGATTTAATGATAGAGATTATTTCCAGTTATACTGTAGCTGGAGATCTTGTGAA
>NC_136524.1:53035239-53040239 GCF_053919585.1 Euprymna scolopes
ATATATATATACCATATATATATACATATACCATATATATATACACCATATATATATATATATATACACCATATATATATACCATATATATATATAAATATATATATATATATACCATATATATATATACACCATATATATATATACCATATATATATATATATATATATACCATATATATATATATACACCATATATATATATACACACCATATATATATATACACACCATATATATATATATACACACCATATATATTACCATATATATATATATATATATACACCATATATATTATATATATAATTACCATCCTTTTTGGTAATTTTATAAGTTCCAAATTTCAGCAACTATTGATCAGAATTTAACAATGAAGGCTCGTCGGAAAGCTATTGACCTGAATTGAGTAGTGGGCACTTTTTTACAGCCATAAAATGTTTCAAACCTAGTCATTTGTTTTCCTAGTTTTGCATATGAATCCCAAAATAGTTCATATTTCCCCAAAATCTCTGGCCTTGATGGAGGGTAGGCTAAAACTTGCTGCTATAGTTTCAAATGATCTTAAATAACAGCAAAGGAGAGACTTGTTATTCCAAATATTTCTCATATGTTATATCTCCCCTCTTTGCTTTTCATGCATAAAGTAAATTTCAGTGTATAAGGATTATTTGATACTGGGGATATTTATAATCATTCCCTATTTCCAAAAGAGAGGAGATATTACATATGAGAAATATTTGGAATCAAGTCTCCTCTTGTTGTTATTTGAAATTATTTGAAACTATAGCAACAAGTTTTAGTCTCCCCTTCATCAAGGTCGGAGATTTGGGGGAAATATATATTCCATTGTTCAAACACTGGATTGTCTAATGTCTGCACCTGAATTGAGGGTTTATTACTTATTTATTTCCTACATTCTTGTGGCAATTGTTTGGTGGCCTGGAGGGAAAGGCTTAGCAGATGGAGTAAAAAGTGGCTTTGTTGCTGGGTTCGAATTTCCTGATTAGAAGGAATTTTCATCTCAAACTGAGTTTTTCCTTCTCACAAGAATATGATTAAATAATTAAAACATGAATATCGACTGAGAGACCAGCTTAAGGAGATGTTGAAATATACACTGTAAGCCTCAAGCTTAAGGAGATGTTGAAATATACAATGTAAGCCTCAAGCTTAAGGAGATGTTGAAATATACACTGTAAGCCTCAAGCTTAAGGAGATGTTGAAATATACAATGTAAGCCTCAAGCTTAAGGAGATGTTGAAATATACAATGTAAGCCTCAAGCTTAAGGAGATGTTGAAATATACACTGTAAGCCTCAAGCTTAAGGAGATGTTGAAATATACAATGTAAGCCTCAAGCTTAAGGAGATGTTGAAATATACAATGTAAGCCTCAAGCTTAAGGAGATGTTGAAATATACAATGTAAGCCTCAAGCTTAAGGAGATGTTGAAATATACAATGTAAGCCTCAAGCTTAAGGAGATGTTGAAATATACACTGTAAGCCTCAAGCTTAAGGAGATGTTGAAATATACAATGTAAGCCTCAAGCTTAAGGAGATGTTGAAATATACAATGTAAGCCTCAAGCTTAAGGAGATGTTGAAATATACACTGTAAGCCTCAAGCTTAAGGAGATGTTGAAATATACAATGTAAGCCTCAAGCTTAAGGAGATGTTGAAATATACAATGTAAGCCTCAAGCTTAAGGAGATGTTGAAATATACAATGTAAGCCTCAAGCTTAAGGAGATGTTGAAATATACACTGTAAGCCTCAAGCTTAAGGAGATGTTGAAATATACAATGTAAGCCTCAAGCTTAAGGAGATGTTGAAATATACAATGTAAGCCTCAAGCTTAAGGAGATGTTGAAATATACAATGTAAGCCTCAAGCTTAAGGAGATGTTGAAATATACAATGTAAGCCTCAAGCTTAAGGAGATGTTGAAATATACACTGTAAGCCTCAAGCTTAAGGAGATGTTGAAATATACAATGTAAGCCTCAAGCTTAAGGAGATGTTGAAATATACAATGTAAGCCTCAAGCTTAAGGAGATGTTGAAATATACAATGTAAGCCTCAAGCTTAAGGAGATGTTGAAATATACAATGTAAGCCTCAAGCTTAAGGAGATGTTGAAATATACAATGTAAGCCTCAAGCTTAAGGAGATGTTGAAATATACAATGTAAGCCTCAAGCTTAAGGAGATGTTGAAATATACAATGTAAGCCTCAAGCTTAAGGAGATGTTGAAATATACACTAAGCCTCAAGCTTAAGGAGATGTTGAAATATACACTGTAAGCCTCAAGCTTAAGGAGATGTTGAAATATACAATGTAAGCCTCAAGCTTAAGGAGATGTTGAAATATACAATGTAAGCCTCAAGCTTAAGGAGATGTTGAAATATACAATGTAAGCCTCAAGCTTAAGGAGATGTTGAAATATACAATGTAAGCCTCAAGCTTAAGGAGATGTTGAAATATACAATGTAAGCCTCAAGCTTAAGGAGATGTTGAAATATACAATGTAAGCCTCAAGCTTAAGGAGATGTTGAAATATACACTGTAAGCCTCAAACTTAAGGAGATGTTGAAATATACACTGTAAGCCTCAAGCTTAAGGAGATGTTGAAATATACAATGTAAGCCTCAAGCTTAAGGAGATGTTGAAATATACAATGTAAGCCTCAAGCTTAAGGAGATGTTGAAATATACAATGTAAGCCTCAAGCTTAAGGAGATGTTGAAATATACAATGTAAGCCTCAAGCTTAAGGAGATGTTGAAATATACACTGTAAGCCTCAAGCTTAAGGAGATGTTGAAATATACAATGTAAGCCCTCAAGCTTAAGGAGATGTTGAAATATACAATGTAAGCCTCAAGCTTAAGGAGATGTTGAAATATACAATGTAAGCCTCAAGCTTAAGGAGATGTTGAAATATACACTGTAAGCCTCAAGCTTAAGGAGATGTTGAAATATACACTGTAAGCCTCAAGCTTAAGGAGATGTTGAAATATACAATGTAAGCCTCAAGCTTAAGGAGATGTTGAAATATACAATGTAAGCCTCAAGCTTAAGGAGATGTTGAAATATACAATGTAAGCCTCAAGCTTAAGGAGATGTTGAAATATACAATGTAAGCCTCAAGCTTAAGGAGATGTTGAAATATACACTGTAAGCCTCAAGCTTAAGGAGATGTTGAAATATACAATGTAAGCCTCAAGCTTAAGGAGATGTTGAAATATACACTGTAAGCCTCAAGCTTAAGGAGATGTTGAAATATACAATGTAAGCCTCAAGCTTAAGGAGATGTTGAAATATACAATGTAAGCCTCAAGCTTAAGGAGATGTTGAAATATACAATGTAAGCCTCAAGCTTAAGGAGATGTTGAAATATACAATGTAAGCCTCAAGCTTAAGGAGATGTTGAAATATACACTGTAAGCCTCAAGCTTAAGGAGATGTTGAAATATACAATGTAAGCCTCAAGCTTAAGGAGATGTTGAAATATACAATGTAAGCCTCAAGCTTAAGGAGATGTTGAAATATACACTGTAAGCCTCAAGCTTAAGGAGATGTTGAAATATACACTGTAAGCCTCAAGCTTAAGGAGATGTTGAAATATACAATGTAAGCCTCAAGCTTAAGGAGATGTTGAAATATACACTGTAAGCCTCAAGCTTAAGGAGATGTTGAAATATACAATGTAAGCCTCAAGCTTAAGGAGATGTTGAAATATACACTGTAAGCCTCAAGCTTAAGGAGATGTTGAAATATACACTGTA
This sequence comes from Euprymna scolopes, assembly GCF_053919585.1. Lineage (NCBI taxonomy): Eukaryota > Metazoa > Mollusca > Cephalopoda > Sepiida > Sepiolidae > Euprymna > Euprymna scolopes. The sequence continues at coordinate 53,039,022 of NC_136524.1, forward strand.
AGCCTCAAGCTTAAGGAGATGTTGAAATATACACTGTAAGCCTCAAGCTTAAGGAGATGTTGAAATATACAATGTAAGCCTCAAGCTTAAGGAGATGTTTAAATATACAATGTAAGCCTCAAGCTTAAGGAGATGTTGAAATATACAATGTAAGCCTCAAGCTTAAGGAGATGTTGAAATATACAATGTAAGCCTCAAGCTTAAGGAGATGTTGAAATATACAATGTAAGCCTCAAGCTTAAGGAGATGTTGAAATATACACTGTAAGCCTCAAGCTTAAGGAGATGTTGAAATATACAATGTAAGCCTCAAGCTTAAGGAGATGTTGAAATATACACTGTAAGCCTCAAGCTTAAGGAGATGTTGAAATATACAATGTAAGCCTCAAGCTTAAGGAGATGTTTAAATATACAATGTAAGCCTCAAGCTTAAGGATATACCAGCTCTGATCACGAACACTGTTCAAGTGTTCAATAAGGTGATTTACTAGATTCCTCAGCTAATTCAAACAAATATATTCCTTTCACGGCAGATATATATATATATTTTTTTTTTTGTTTTTTTTTTACTCACCCTCACCCCTGAACAAGGCATATTGCCAGTTGGGTGTAAGAGGCTACTAATTGGGACCATGCCTAACAAAGATTAAGATGTTGGTTTACGTTACATTTAAACTTCAGCATATCAGTACAGTTTGGGAAGCAGGTAGCAGGAAGGGAATTCCAAAGTCTAGCTATTCGAGGGAAGAAACTAGAGTAGAAAACTTTCTAACATTTAGGGACCTCAACAGTGAAGGGGTGTAATTTTGTTACTAAGCAGATTTGTCAGGGATGTGTATGTCAAAGGGGCACAAGTGAAATGAGTTCATCAGAGTACATTCCATTAAAATATTTGTAAAATAGGCACAGGGATGCAACATTGCGGTGATGGGACAGGAGTTGGAGTCTAGTTGACAAAATCGGACCTATTAGATTGGAAACTTTTTCACCCTATTCAAGAGAGAGTGACTAGTGGTAGATGCATCAGCCCAGATGTGGCAACAATGCTCCATGCATGAACGAATGGTGGCCTTGTAGAAGTACAGAATACTCTCAGGTAAGAGTAGTTTTCTAACACGATAGAGGAAGCCCACCTTTCTTGCAGCAGACTTTGCAATGTCCTCAATGTATTTGTTCCAGTTCATATTTCCTGTGAATGTTAGGTCAAAAAGTTTGAAGG
>NC_136524.1:53045239-53137858 GCF_053919585.1 Euprymna scolopes
ATAATGTTATGTGTGTGTGTGTGTGTGTGCATATACCTATTTACAATGCCTCCCCACGGGACAGGGTCGTTTTTTAACGTGGAGAAAAGGTATGTGTGTGTGTGTGTGTGTGTGTATATATATATATATATATATATATATATATATATATATATATATATATATATATATATACACACACACACACAATAACATTTTTCGTTATCTTATATTAATATATATAAACTAATTAATATTATTTATACAATAGTAACAGTATTTTTCAATACATACACAACATTTTCCATCACATAATATTGATTTTATATATATACATGCACACACAATGCAATATAAACACAATAATAGTATATTTTACACACATACACACACACACACACACACATATATATATATATATAATATGTATATATACACAATAATAAAAACCATTGTGTATGTGTGTACTTATTTGTCTAATATATATCCATGTGTGCGCGTGCATATGTGTTTCAATCTAATCATGAAAAAAGTTAAAAACATGCTGGACGAAACCATTTGTTTAGAGGAAACAAGTCAGACAAACTCCCCCATCATCTGAAATGAATCCGTAAAGAAGTCCTTCACTCTAAACAAAATGTCAACGGTCAATGTTTGTTTTCTTTAGGTCATGGGACATTTTAATGTACACAAGACTACCTTTGACCCGTTGGGTCAGAATATGTTAAAGCTAGCTATGGAATAGTGAGTATACAGAATTAATGTATGAAAGTGCAAGTGTACAAAAGTGTAAATGCAATACACAAGTATATAAAAGTACAAAATTAATGTACAAACGCGCAAAAATTGAATGCACATGTGTACGTGCGAAAACAAACATGGCTACCAGTGAAAACAATACGGAATACATTGGATAATAAAGCTCTTAACATCGTTAGATTAAATGAAAACTCCTGTATATAAGAGGGGTGTAATCTGTTGAAAAACATTGAGAAATAAAAAAAACGAAAAAAATACAAATGGGGGTGTGCATTGTACATGGTCACCCTAGATTTTTTTTTTTTTTTTTTTTTGTGTGTTAACAACCTTAAAAATATTGGGAAATAATATTTCAAAGCGAATCTTTAACCCCACCCCTACACGTTTTGAAGTGTCCCTATGTATTTTTAAAATGTTTGTCCCTCTTTGTGCCCTTTTACCCCACTGTCAAACTTGAAAAAAAAATGCTAACTACTACGTCTCGTCTACTAGTACATGTCTAAAAAGTGGGTGCTCATTTTATGTTAAATTTATACCCAAAAGAGATCCCCCATAAATTGATCAAGTAGTTTTTTGTTTTGTTTTTTTTTTTACATAAGAAAAATATTTATTCCTTTTGTGTGTTTGAAAACGATTCTGTTTGTTCTGTTTTAATTCTTCTTTATATTGTTTATTTTTGAAAAAGAATTTCTGCTTTTTTAAAACTTAACTTCTGAAATATCGATGTTATTGTTTACATATTGTTTGCGTAGTAACAAAAGGTTAGGGGAAATTGGTTCCTTTCCTGGGAGTATTTTGTCACTCAATTTCCAGTATTGCCCATTTTTTTTTTTTTTTTGTAACAAAAACGAATTTGTAAAGCAGTTACAAGTTATTCTGTGTTGACAAGTATTTTCCTTTTATCAACACGGTTTCAACAACTGGGCAAGCTGATCAGAGCAATTTTGTCGTCTTTAAACTGCCATTTACAGAACAGTTAAAAGATATTAAATCGTAAGCATCTATTTGTTTGAAAAGGATTTAAACTTGCAATAAAAAATACAAATAAAATACGTAAAATGCCGATGTAAAAAAAAAAAAGCAAAAGGTATTTACAGATTTATTTTTATTTGCATATTTTAAGCGTGAAAAAATTGTTGATTTAAAAAAAAGACAAGAAACTTTCACGGCTTTGTTTTTATTTCCTTACGCATGCGCATGGTAAACCGGAAACACGGTTTGAACACCTAAGCAAGACGATTTGAGTTTTATAATACAAAAAAATATACAAAATTAAGTTACTGACATAATTCTTTGATTTTACCTTTGAATAAAGGCAAAAACACTGAAAAAAGCATCATTTTTTCTCCTTCATTTTTGACAGTGGGTGTTCACTACGCATACATATATATACATACACACACACACATATATATATATACACACACATACATATATTTTATTTTTTCGAAACTGCCAGTTGCTCATTCACATTTTTTCTGATCCGCACGAGACCATACTTATATCTTGAATTTTATCCTATCTTATTAACTCATACTCAGAGTTTTTTTTCTATTATTTAAACTTCAACAGCTTAACATTTTCCGAAAATTATATAAAAAAACAGGCTTTCACTTGGTTTTTACTGCTCCTCTCTCCGTCTCTCTCTCTATATATATATACACACACACACACACACACACACACACACACTAGTGCCCAGTCGTAAAATACGCTTAAATATGATATTTTGATTTGTCCAAATTTTGTAGATATTATTATAAAGTCATGATTTCAAAACTATAAACAAAAGTACCAACGTGACATACACATAAAATGATTAAAAATTAAAAATAAACTAAGATGAATGCACAAAATGTATAACGATTTTTTTTTTAATTTTGACCCATTAAAAACAATTCTAACCGGCTAAAGACCCATAGAAGAATAGTCCATAAAAATCCAATCATTTCAGGCCTCTAGCACCGCTCTGTTACTTTTCATTTCGGAAAAGATAGAGTTTGAAAATATGGAGACAGACGGACAGATAGCTTTTTATATATTAAATTACCCACATACACATTTATAATACATATATACTAAACACATATGCATACACAGACACACGCGCAAACATAATACACACACATTATATATATATGCATATATATATATATATATGCATATATATATATATATATGCATATATATATATATATGCATATATATATATATGCATATATATATATATATATGCATATATATATATATATATATGCATATATATATATATATATGCATATATATATATATATATATGCATATATATATATATATATATGCATATATATATATATGTGCATATATATATATATATGTGCATATATATATATATATATGTGCATATATATATATATATATGTGCATATATATATATATATATGTGCATATATATATATATATGTGCATATATATATATATATATGCATATATATATATATGCATATATATATATATGCATATATATATATGCATATATATATATATATATGCATATATATATATATATATATGCATATATATATATATGCATATATATATATATGCATATATATATATATATATGCATATATATATATATATATATGCATATATATATATATGCATATATATATATATATATGCATATATATATATATATATATGCATATATATATATATGCATATATATATATATATGCATATATATATATATGCATATATATATATATATGCATATATATATATATATGCATATATATATATATATATGCATATATATATATATATATATGCATATATATATATATGCATATATATATATATATGCATATATATATATATGCATATATATATATATATGCATATATATATATATATGCATATATATATATATATGCATATATATATATATGCATATATATATATGCATATATATATATATGCATATATATATATATATGCATATATATATATATATATGCATATATATATATATATGCATATATATATATATATGCATATATATATATGCATATATATATATATGCATATATATATATATGCATATATATATATATATATATATGCATATATATATATATATATATATGCATATATATATATATATATATATATGCATATATATATATATATATATATATGCATATATATATATATATATATATATGCATATATATATATATATATATATGCATATATATATATATATATATATGCATATATATATATATATGCATATATATATATATATGCATATATATATATATGCATATATATATATATATATATGCATATATATATATATATATATATGCATATATATATATATATATATGCATATATATATATATATATATGCATATATATATATATATGTGCATATATATATATATATATATATATATATATATGCATATATATATGCATATATATATATATATGCATATATATATATGCATATATATATGCATATATATATATATGCATATATATATATGCATATATATATATGCATATATATATGCATATATATGCATATATATATATATATATGCATATATATATATATATATGCATATATATATATATATGCATATATATATATATATATGCATATATATATATATATGCATATATATATATATATATGCATATATATATATATGCATATATATATATACATATATATATATATATATATATGTGCATATATATATATATATATATATATATATATATGCATATATATATATATATATATATATATATATATATGCATATATATATATATATATATATATATGCATATATATATATATATATGCATATATATATATATATATATATGCATATATATATATATATGCATATATATATATATATATATATATATATGCATATATATATATATATATATATGCATATATATATATATATGCATATATATATATATATATATATATGCATATATATATATATATATATATATATATGCATATATATATATATATATGCATATATATATATATATGCATATATATATATATGCATATATATATATATATATATATATATGCATATATATATATATATATGCATATATATATATATATATATGCATATATATATATATGCATATATATATATATATATATATATATGCATATATATATATATATATGCATATATATATATATATATATGCATATATATATATATGCATATATATATATATATATATATATATGCATATATATATATATATATATATATATATATATATATATATATATATATATATATATATAATAGTCCATAAACTTGACACCCTAATGTTTACATTGTGCTTAAAACTTTTCTTCTTTTTTTTCGAGTGGGGGGAGGGGATAATTCTGACACTGCTTTGAAATTCTTTCAAAACCCTTTTGATATGCATGAAAACTGATTTTATGCACAAAGAACACTGATATAGTTTGATTTTATCCTGGAGTACACATAATTACACACACACACACACACACATATATATATATATATATATATATATATATGTGTGTGTGTGTGTGTGTGTGTGTGTGTGTCATCTACAGACAGACTGTTTTGCTGTATCACAGCTCTCTTTCATGTGGTTAGACTAGTAACTACCTCAAGCCAGTATAGAAACTCGACAGCCCAGGTGACAGTCAATACTTCTAACCGTTACGCCATTTGGCTGTTGCTAAGGTGGGTATGCAAAATTACAATGTTTAAACATTATTCAAACGCCTAAGCTCTATTTGTTTACTCTTATATTCCTATACGTAAACACAGATTCAAATCCAACCCCCCTATTGGGTGTTATTTACATATAACTAAATCTTTTACAACATTTGACGGAACCGTCTGATATTAACTCCTGTGATGAGGAGGACATGGTATTTTCATTGCAAACTTTGCTGTTGCTGTATCGCCTGAAGAGTTCTCTAGTTATTAGTAAGTAGCTGACTGAAGCATGCTCATGACTTTCTTTAAAGAGAACTCTAAAAAGAGTAGCAGAAGAAACGTATGCACATATGTAGCCAAGTATGTTTGTATAAATAAATATACTATAATTACAATCTGCTTGTTTAGCAACTTTTTGATAAACAATAGTTGCAGTCCATTTACATTTAGGGAACTACAACAATACAACCATTATATGCATATAATGTAATGAATGTTATTAAAAGTGATCATAAATGATTGTGCCATTTTGTTCTAGGCAAACCTTTTCAGAAAATGGCACAATTTAGACAAAAAATGGAAAAAAATCTTCTCCCTCGTATAAGCAAGGAAGAGAGTTTAACTTGTAGGTATAAATTTGGGTGGTTGGTGCAGGTTACGTACAAACATAAACATCACCATATGAGAAATAAACCAGCCTTCCTATCTAATTTGGGTTTATTGATATTTAAGCATTTCTCTCATTTATGCGATAGAGAGTAGCTTTTTGTCTTTTTCTTAGATATTATATGGATATAGATATGTTTAACTCACTATCATATCACCACCACATTGTCATAAGATTTCCACTGTTCATAATGCTATATATATATATATATATATATATATGCATCATCCAGCTAGATTCATCAGCCCTCTCCCCTGCCTCATCCAACTGTTTGTGCAAACCATCTTGTGAATTGCAATCTCATTCTTTGTAATACACACACACACACACACACACATATATATATATGAGGGGGTGGGAAAAAATCTAACAGCTTAGCCCTATTAAATCTTGCTTCAAAGCCTTTTTTTTTATTATTATTTTAGTTTTTCCACTGAACGATAAATATAAGAAATATTTAACCTCAGAGAATACATTAAAAAAAAGAAATATATATATATATATATATATATATATATATAGCAAGATGTATGTGTTTATGAAAATCTTTTTTTTTTCTATCAGGCATGTTACTTAATGTCTTTTTTTGTGCTTGATACGAGTATATAAATAAGCCATTTCTAGCCGAGAAACTTTTATCATAACCATATGTGTGTATTTACTGAATTTAATCTTAGAATATTTTGAACATAAATTCCTAAGTTCTGGGGTTTTCTTTCTCTTCAAAATTTGCTGCCTGCTCCAAATCTAACAAATCTTACCAAACTTCATTCTAATGGCTTGCTCGCCCATATACAACGGAAAATCTGCAAAAGCACTTTAAATGTCATTAGTTTACTATGGGGAAGATTATGTGTTTATGTAGATGTATGTTTATGTAGATGTATGTTTATGTAGATGTATGTTTATGTAGATGTATGCATGCATTTATGTGTGTAGCTATGTATGAATATTCATCTATCTGTTTAAAAGGATGTGCTATGAAGATTCAACAGTTTTAAAATGAAACGATCAACCATAGACTACCAACAATCACAACTTTGAATATGCAAGGCTTTCCCTCTTTAGAACTGTGTTTTCTTTAATTTGATTTTTGAGAAATATACTAGATATATCCATTATACACCTAGGAAATGTCTTTGTGTATGTTTTTGGCTAAAAGTAAAAAATTACAAGAAAAAAGTCCAGAAAGTTCATGTCTTCTTGATCGGTGTTGCCATGGATGACTAATATCAAATTTAGAAAAAAATAAAAAATGAAATATTCATTTTTAAGGTCAAATGAATCAGGTTTCGTTGGGGTGGGGGGCTGTTTAGTGTTATATACTAATTTAATGAGAAAATGATTTATTCCTAGAGGAATCTATTATATAAAAGAGTTTTCTGTTTTTGTGCTATCTTACTTCAGTCAAAAATCTCTCAAAAATCAAGGGGCCACCATTCATGGGGCTAATATTTGATCTCTACACAAGGTACATAGATATTCAAATATCCCATTAAAGTGCTCTTACATCTCAAACATGCATATATATATATATATATATATATATATATATATATATATATAAAACTAGCAGGGCTACTTGCATTGTCCAGGGCAAAAGTGTAACATGTTTTTATTAAAACTTCTATCGCTCTGCTTCTCTCTTTCTTTTCCCTCTGGTTTTCCTCCCTCTCCCCAAACTATTCTCTGTACAGCCCATTCCTCTTTAGCTGGACACACACACACACACACACACACACACACACACACACACACACACAGAATATCAGCTCCTTAAAAATAAACAGTCCACTGGAAAACCTAATGAAAATTCCTACATTTGACCACTGCATCTCCTTAAGAACACTAGCACATCCACACCATTTAACTGGTTGATCAATCCGGATGGTCTGTGCCCATGAAATTTGAACAGGCATCCACTTTAACACCAGGATAGCCTTTGTTGAATGACTCCCCTGCAAGTCTCACACTACCAGCAGTTAACAATGGAAAACACTCAGAACAGTCAGCCACTGGATCTTGGTTCTTCCCACGACTACCAGCAAGTAGAATACTACCAACACCTGCACCAGCAATACCACTTCAGGAACTGCTGGAACTGGAGAAAAAAGGAAAAAAGAGGTCCAAAGGATAGGATTTGATGAAAGACTTCAAGCTGTCAAAAGTACAAACTACAAGAGCTACCAGGGCATCAATGAAAAGAGTTAATGTTCCTCTCCAGAGACTTATATCATACTAGCCGAGGTGCCCAGCATTGCCCGAGTGTTTGTAGGTGTGTGTTGAGTAAGAAAAGAAAAAAGAAAAGCGGTAGTAAGCAGGCAGGCTCGAACCCGTGACGCAAAGGCAGGAAAGAAAGTGAAAGAAAATCTGACATCTTTCCGCTACCTCCATGATGTGACCGGAAGTCTAAAGCATTCAAATTTGACATAGTTAATCAAAAACAAAATATCACATGCAGAAATGGTGTTGCTTTTAAACGTCCCACAGAACCAAATTAGACACAAGGTCGTTTTTAATGTAGGTGAAAACTAGCTCCCTCAAAGGGGGTCACTCTATCAGTATCCAAAGTAATTGTCTCAGTATGAAGGGGTTCCCCTATATTGACCAAGGTAGTTGCATTCCAATAGTTTCGCTTTATTTATACAAAAAAGACAAACAAACAGCCGAGACGATGGCATAGTGGGAATTTTGTTTAACTCGACCAAAAAAAAGATAGAGACAATGTCCGTTTGTGAATCTGAGATATTACGATCTGGGAAGTAACTTCTCACGGAATCTAATCAACACGAGAAGCCTGATGCAAAAAGCCTTAAAAAGAATTATCTCAAATAAAACAGTTCCTGCAATGCAGGTATGACTGAAGAACATCATCTACAGACTGAAAAATAACATTTGAAGAACACAGCTAAGGAACTTGAGGGCAAGATCCCAACACTTGCTAAAAGATTAAAGGAAAACAAGAATAAGGCAAAAACTGAAAATAAATGGTTTAAGCAAAATGTATTGCAAGAAGAGACGAAGGGCTGTAAGTATAGCGTAGATTCATTACCAAAAGGCATATGATAGTGCGCTCCACACATGGCTACTGCGGTGCCTTGATTTATATAAAATCCATCCCGTAATCAAAGAAACCATGACTGAAAATATAAATAATGTGGCAAACAACTACTACATTGAACCACATGAACAGAAAACCCGTAAAAGTTCCTGAAGTCAGGACTAGAAGAGGAATCTAAGGATATAGCCTATCACTTTTACTCTTCTACTTAGCGATAGATCTGTTAGACAAATAATTAAAAACCATAGTACCTACAATATAAGCCACAACAGCCAACAAGAACTGAACAAAAGAGTCAACCCTCTGCTTTTTATGGATGACCTCAAGCTGTATGTCAGCTCAGATGCTGACTTAAGTCGTCGCCTTCAGGTTATGCATAACTTCGCCAGAGATATTGGAAGAAAGTTTAGTTTGGACAAATGTACCAAGTGATCCAACAAAGTTGGAAAGGAGGTTCAAATGGAAAACCTACAACTTGAGGACGATACTAACATCAAGGACCCAGAAGAGCAGGAGAAATACAAATACCTTGGCATAAAGAATGATTCAATGCAGCCAAAATGAAAGAAAAACTGGCAGTGAATATATACGCTGTGTAAGGAAAATCTGTAAAACAGAACAAACAAAACCAAGATCAATGCAATTAACTAATTAGTCATGTTTGTAATAACATACACCTTTGGCATTGTTGACTGGCCAAAATGGACAAAAACAGACTGGACACTAAAATGCAGAAAACACTGAAACTGTACAGAATAACATACAGAAATCTGTGTCTGTCTGGTTGTACCTGCCCAGAGGGGCAGAGGGTATGCATCAGAAACTGACCATCATCGTGTCACTATTGTGAGTACCAACAATATCTTATAAGCTCTCAAAATCCAAACCTCAAAATGGTGCACTAGCATAATGAAACCGGAGCCAGCAGAACAACCTCCACCACAAAACTGGCAAAACATTTTGGAAAAACAGCCTTACAAATAAGAGAGAATCAGGAAACATGTCTGCTATGGAAATAGCCTAAAAGAGTTGACAAAAATACACCAAGAACTTACATTAGAAAACACTGAAAGAATTGGCCAACCAACAGCGTGCCAAATATTTTATGAACGAATTCATCCAGGACTATGTAGATAAGGAAGGCTCTATAAATTGGCAAAAAAAAAGATTGCTCCATTATGACCGGAAGAGGATTATAATGGCTGTCCAAGATCAAAGCTTGATGACCAATGCTTTTAAGAAACTGAATGTTCTAAATGATGATAGCTTCAATCTATGATCCCCACTTGCCAAACTTTCACAAGAAACACTCGTCTAGCTGAAAACACTATCAATAATTCCACCCACTCTTTATCTGTGCCTAAACCTAAACGTAGACTCCATGAACAAAACTTCTTTCTTAGAACTGCACGCCTGTGGAACTGTCTTCCGTTTTCCAGCTGACTACAATATGGTTGTCTTCAAGTCCAATGTAAACAAGTTCTTAATAAGCAGTTCCCCTTAAGTTAACAAATTTACTGAATTTCCATTACTGACAATTACTATATTGTCCAATTGACTACTGTAAACACTTTAACCCTTATCCTCGAGTGGCCCCTGGGCCTTGATAAGTGGTGATGCCTGTGTAAAAAAAAAAAAAGTTCCGGTTCCGCCACACAGAAGTAGAGAGTGTGATCCACCTGACATCCAAATGTAAGATTCTGCTGTGGGACGGTTATTATACAATGCGACACAATGGAGTGTGTAAATATCTTTACTGGACCATCTGTAAAAATGTTGAATATCAAATGCAACAGCAAATCATGGGAACATGTTTACCAGAAAGAACAGTTGGAAATAAGTCATACACCATCCACTATGACTATGCAATTTCTACAACTGCGTACCTGGAAAACAGCCATAAAACTTGATATCGTGATATGGGGCAAGAAGAAAGAAGCAACCTTAGTAGAAGTTATTGCCAACCAATGATGCTGGATTAAACAGAGCTGAAAGTTGAAAGAAAAACGAAATACCAAAGTGTTATATGTATGACATGAAAAGAAATTGGAATCTTAGGAAGATCTCCATTATTCCAGTAATTATAGGAACAACTGGACTCATGAAAAATAATTTTTAAAACTACCTGGCAAATATACCCGGTAAACCAAGTGCAAGAGAGATTTAAACAATTGCACTTAAAGAATGGTAAGAATCTTAAAAATATTTTTCGGTTTGGATATGAGATAGGGGGTGAATGTTTGACATCTGATAGGATGCCCCATCCCCAGCCTAAACAAACTCTCAGGAAGTTAAATAAAAAAAAAAAAAACAGAATGCCAACTATATGCTGTCCTCCAGTGTCTAAGGTTTCTCTGTACAAGAGTTTGTCAGGTCAACTGTACATGAGGATACTCTTCCCTGGAAGTAAGCCCTGACAAATATTCAAAATCACATAGTTTTTGCAGTTCAAATAAGATATCCTCGATATGGCTGACCTACACTGGCTTTTATGAGAAATGGTGCACTTTCCCTAAGTGACGTTACCTCAAATAACAGCATGAAGCTGGATACTCCATCAGACTAGATGAATCCCTGTCCTGAAATCCAGTAAGACCAGGAGACTAAAAAGAAACATACACTAAAGCATATTTAAATGGTCGATTGGGGAGAAGAAACTTGTTATCAACTTCTTTACTAACTCAATCATACCCCAGAAGAAATAGTCAAAGGGGTTACAATTGGGTAAGGAAGGTGACCATAATCTGTCACCCAGTAGTGAAGAACATTGTTGAGCAACCATGCTTCAGTTGTATTAGCCTTGTGTGCTTAGGTGGAGTTCTGCTGCAAGATGTAAGGTGTCCAGCAATGATCCCGTTCATCTAAGGCTTTATCACGCTCCTTAGCATCTCCTGGTATATCGTTTATTTTTTTTGTTAAGTGTTGGACTTTGTTGCACAACCCTATGTGTGTGTGTGTATACACACACACCAGCAGGGAGACCTGACGTTGTCTAGGATTGAATGAAAATCAGCAATTATTGCATCCTCCCATACTCTTGTCATTAAAATCAGTGAAATTGCCTATTTTTTCAATCAAATCAATTAATTGCCTCACGCACATATACATAGTATATCAGGAGAAAGTTTCACATGCCTCCTTACAATGACTTAGTTCACAATACATTGTAGTCTTCATTGCACTGTAGAGAATTTACTGTTGATTTTATAAAATCATCTGCAAATATTGACTTCACTTAAAATTACGCAGCACTGTTATGACAGATGAAATCATGGGCCTCGATCGCAAACCACAGTGCCGAGGATATCCAAGCAACTGAGCCAGTGAGATAAAGTTACTCAGAATCAAATTTCCATCAGCAAATCAACGGTTAGAAGAATGTGGTCGTGTTATATACTGAATTTGTATTGCATTGTATTGTGAAAAGGGGGTCGATGAAAATACCAATCAAAGAAAACAGATGATAGGGGGAGAATAATATTTTTAGTCATGTATTATTATTTATCTATTTTATTTTTAATTATTTTTATACATATTTAATTTTACTTATCCATTTGTTTAGTAATTTATATTTTTATTTTATTACTTATTTCATTTATTTATTTTATTTAGTTGTTTATTCTTCTTTCTTCTTGACACAGGCGCATCTAACGACTGTGTGGTGTAGCCATTAAATTTTTAGCACACATGAAACGCTAAGCAGTTGATTGAAATGGGAAACGCTAATATCTTTAAACGTCCAGTTTTGAGTACATCTAACAGTTCATTTAAATGCAATTCAGATAATGGGACCCAACATCTGTGAGGGGACACAAAAACTTCTTGATGAGTCGACATTATCTGGAGATCAGAATGAAATATCCTACAAGCTTAAAAACACCTAATAAACTTTATATATATATATATATATATATATATATATATATATATATATATATATATATATGAGAAAGAAAATTAAGACTAAGTTGAACTTTACAATCAAAATTTATTGTTCGACTAAATACTCCAAAAAACAATTCACAAAGTCCTTATTTCGCGGAGTTTCAAAAAATGCTATTCTTGTTATTCTTCTCATCAGAGGACATAAAGAAATCAGCAAATAAAGAAATATATATATATATATTTCTTTAAATATAATTACCACTGACACGTGTTTCATCGTCTACGACTCATCAGTGGCTGAATCTAGTGAGATTCGAAATCAGGACACCATGGTAAGAAGCCTAAACCCTTACCCCTCGTCCACCTCGCTGACTGTTCGAATAGATCTCGATTTACATAGATGTTATTTGTTTTTGTGATACGTTTTGAATGAAATTCTATTATTTACAGAAGTGCATTTTTACCTAAATGCGAGTTGAGAACAATTTTCCCTTTAACTAACCTGGTACCACCATATAGGGGAGCGTATATATATATATATATATATATATATATCTACAAGGTAAACTGTTTCTTCAAAGAAACAATACCTTCTGTTGGTTGGTTGCTTAATTATGAGTTTCTGCTACTGTTCTGGTAGCAAACATTGTATATAAGCTAGATCCCAATAACTGTCTTCATCTATTTCTAAAAAGATAATTTGTTGATGGACTGTTTCATATACAGCCAATCTACAGAGTTATATAGCTTGTTTTCGTTTTGTTTTTTTGGTTTGTTTTGTTTTGTTTTTTTCTAACAAATTCAGCCTGGCATCATCATCATCAATTTTGGGGAGCAAAAGAAACATACTGCCGCTAGCAGATAAAGCAATGCTCTTTGTGTAAACAAATCGAGCTCAGGTCGTTTGAACAATTTTTAATCATTGTAATTTTGCATACCCATCTTAGCAGCAGCCAAATAGCATAACGATTAGAAATGCTGACTGTCGCATAGGTTGCCGAGTTTCAATTCTGGCTTGAAGTAGTTGCTAGTCTAGCCACATGAGGAACTGTAATACAGTGAAACAATATTATGTATGTATGTATATATATATATATATATATATATATATGTATGTATGTATATATGTATGTATGTATAGGAACCAAAGTGAGTATTGTTTGATATCAGGTAGTTTTTGTCGATACAATTTACAGGTGCATGTAGAACATGAACTGAGGTGATATCAAAGTTTAGCTTTTCAGATATTACAAATTTTTTTCAACGTCACTTTCTATCTGAATAAAAATATCTCACCTAATAGTTAAACAGTTTCATTTGGATTGTGCAGACTATGTTTCATGACTCAAGATAAGAACAGTAGTCCAACCAATAAAAATAATACATATTATCAACTGCTAAACAATTATTTAGTAAATAATAAATGAAAGAATGTGTTCGTATTATTATTTAGCATCGTGAGCGACATTTGTTGCTGATAGTAAAGATGGCTTTCGTCTGTCATTTACAGCTGTTGTTGAAAGGGGAGATGAGATTCTGTTGAAAATTACTCGAATTAACATAAATTAGATCTGCCAAGGCGTTAAATTGAATAAATTCCAATATTAACTAATAATATAATCAAAGCCAAATATATTTAATTTACATTCATAAGTTTCTATTAATTTTTCATAAAGTATATCTTACATATGTTTTGTTGAATTGCGGTAGACCTCTACATAATTCCTCAAAGACAAATGCATGTTCCTGAAAAAGCTATTGAAAAGTTCCTTTTTTAATATGAATTATATATATTAGGCATATATATGTTGAAAAAAAAAATCAACAAAGATTATGAGAGCTAAAATACAATTCATTTATTTAAAAACTATACGTTACCTATTTAATAAACGTACCATAAATTCATTGACATTGATGAACCTTTTGCTGTTTAGAACCCCCCCCCTCTCCAAATATAACATTTCAACCGTTTAATACACCCCTTTCTAGTAAATTAATAATAGTCCACCAAAGAAAACTCTAACTCAAAGATACATACATTATAGCATGCACTATCACCCCCTAAATTTGAATACACCATTGGAACGGATCATCATATGGCAATCATTAGCAACAACTAAATTGTTTTTAAGTAATACTTAGTTACGACTGGCAGGGGGATCTGACGTTGCCCGGGATTGAATGATGATCAATGAGTGTTTCACACGTCCATATTTTTATTGTCATCGAAATCATTCTATTGATTTCCTGCCCTAGTTGGGGACCCATCACAATACACCAGGAGAAAACTTCACATGCCTTTCACAGCAACTTAGTTCATAATACATTTTAGTTTACATTGCATTGTAGAGAACCTACTGGTCATTTTATAAACCGATTTTTTTTGTATATAATGGCTTGAATTTCAGTTTAAAATGAAAAAGTCAAATATCATGGTTCAATTGTGCTTTAAACAGAAACATTTATTTCGAATGCACCCCTGTTATATCAGAGAATCTACTGTTGATTTAATACACTGGACCTTTATGCTTGTGGTGTAATAAAACTTTTCAAAAGCACTTGTGATGTTAGGCTGTATAAGGCGTTGACTTTAGTCAAAATCAACTGTTCCTTCTTTAATTGAATTTTTTCGATTATCAACACTTATCTAAGATATTCCGATACAAAACCTACATTTGTGTGAAATTTTAAAAAATCAGGCCAGTTGTTGCAGAGCCTATAGGGAATGAACTCATACACCAAAGTTCCTTTCATATAATAGTAGCGATTAGCACACATACAACTATAATATGCGCCTCTATTAACTGGGTACTTTTGCCAAAAAGGGACGCTTAAGAAAATTTATCAGAAGATATTGCCGGTAATGGGTAAACTCCATTCTTCGATTTGTGTTCATTTCCGTGGGTCAATGATTTGAATGGATTGTAAAAGTCTTTTCTAAACAGTAAAAGGTCAATCGATGACAATGAAACCATAGTAAATTTCTGAAGTATGTAACAGTTGTTAAATAATTTGTGTGTACATACATGTGTGTGTGTGTGTGTGCACACACATATATATATATATATATATATATATATACTAGCAAAAGTACTCATCGTTGACTGGGTTCAAAAACAGCCTACAGAAAATGATAGGTTATGAAAAGGAAGGGTTGTAAAGAGGTAGCTTCGAATTTGGGGGTATCAAAACCAAAGCAAAATATGATGAAAGTAAAAATAAAATAGATACACCCCATAATTTATTATACCATACCTGTTCACACTGAAACACTTATCATAATATTCTGTG
This sequence comes from Euprymna scolopes, assembly GCF_053919585.1. NCBI lineage: Eukaryota > Metazoa > Mollusca > Cephalopoda > Sepiida > Sepiolidae > Euprymna > Euprymna scolopes. Next base: position 53,061,625 of record NC_136524.1, read on the forward strand.
GATCTATATTAAAAAACCTTGTTAAACTTTATGACATATTTCCATTCTATGGAGGTCAGGCGCGAACGAACACCCCATAGTTTTATTATACCATATTTCTTCAAACTGAAACATAATTATCAAATATACTTATGCAGATAGATATGAAAAGTCTTTATTAAAGTTTGTGCCTATTTCCATTCTATGGAGGCCAGGCGTGAATGCAGACCCCACAATTTTATTATACCATCCCTATTTAAGTTAAAAAATACTTATCAAAGTATTCTTATGTACATCTATATCAAAAATACTTGTAAACGTTTTTGTTTTATTTCCATACTTTGTGGACCAGGTGTGAACGCAGACCCCACAGTTTTAATGAACCACCGTTCTGCCAGATCAAACCTACCCATTCCTGTGTCGCGATACATCTATCATTATATGTAATCAGTTTATTAAAATAGTCAACCATATAGGAGCCTATTCATGACCAGACACAAACACACACAGACATTCAGCTTTATATTATATATATATATATATATATATATATATATATATATATATATATATATATATATATATTCTTTAAAATATAATAAAATAATTATTTTACATTAGATCCTGGTGAGGTAGATATATATTCAATATTAAAGATTGAGCACATTCATAGGAAAGAATTAAAATAAATAAAATAATGAAGTTACATATTTTGCAAGTTTATTAAATTCAAACATTACAACAAACTAAATTATTGTACAACTCAAAATTGCTCTGTAAAATTTTCAAATTAATATTTACCAATAATTAGTAATTTAATGAATTTTCTCTTTCTGAGGAAAAAATATTTCTTTGAAAATCCATGGATTAAAAGGATTTTTTAATAATCTAATATATAAAAGGCAAAATGGGCACAAGCGTTTGTGTGTATGTCCATGAAAGGCTTTTTGCGTCGGGGAGTCTCTCGTCGGTTAGATCCCAAGAGAAGTTTTCTTGTACTTTCTAGATCGTAGTATCTCAGATTCGCAAACGGACATTTTCTCTATATTTTTTTGATCAAGTTTTAAAAAATTCCCCCCATGCTGTCATTTCGAGTGTTTGTTTGTCTTTTTCGTATAAATAAAGTGAAACTAATCAAATGCAAACGCCTGGCCTTCGAGCCGGGTAGTATCTGTTCTGTAACTCATCCTTGGTCAATGTAGGGGAAAGCCTTCATACTGAGAAAATTAATATTTATTTGGATACTGCCAGAGTGCCCCATTATTTGGGGGAGCTGCTTTTCCCCCATATTAAAAACGACTTTCGTGGGAGGTTTAAAAGCAACACCATTTCTGCAAGTTATCTTTTTGATTGACTACGTTTAATTTGAATGCTTTACACTTCCGGTCGTGTCATAGCATAGCGGTAAGACATCAGATTTTCTTTCACTTTCTTTTCTGCCTTTACGTCAAGTGTTTCAACATGCCTGTCTACTAACCACCCCCCTTTTTTTTAAATGCTCAACACACACCTACAAGCACCCAGGCTAGTTTATTATAAACTCGTAAAATATGTAAATTTAATATGGCTTTATTAGTTCATTTTTATAAAAAACTAGCGGGGGTATCCGGCGTTGCCTGGGTGTTTGGAGGTGTGTATGTTAAAAAAAAAAGTTGGCCGGGCGGTTTGGAGGTGTAAAAGAAAAAAAAAAATTTTTGTAGGAAGATAGGATTGAACCTCGAAGCCTTGACGCGAAGGTGGAAACGAAAGGGAAAAAAAGCCAGACACCTAACCACCTTGGCTAAGAGGGAAGAGGGATTGATAAGTGTGTTAAAATAAGGTTTATAAAGTAAAATATACAGGTGCAAGAAGTGGTGTGATGTTTGACCTAGTCTTGCACTGCAAGCCAGTTACTGTTTCCTCCGCTTTTTGCTTTTCGAAGATGCGGCGAGCTGGTAAAAGTCGGGCAAATTAAATACATATGTGACCCCCCCCCCGTTCTTAAGTGGTAGATATTATTTAGATGTGATATAAAAAGTTTTAAGAATGAATGACGGCCTCTAGAACCGCCGGAAAAAAGCATTTTGCAAACATACACAAAAAGCGAACATACATACATACACACATTTTCGCTTTTATATATATACTAGCGGGGATACCTGGCATTGCCCGAGTGTTTGTTAAATAAAAAAGAAACTGGGGATGGGGGTAAAAGTTGGTAGGATCGAACCCGAAGCCCTGAGGCGAAGTTTGAAAATAAAATCGGCCAGCCAGAATGAGTTACTGAAAGATGTTTGAATTGATTTAGGTAAGAACCAAATTGACAGGTGCGCGCACGGAAGTCGTCGAGCGTTACGACAACAACGTAAGCAATAGCTATTCAGCAAATGAGGTCAATGACCAGGTTTGTTTGTTATAAGCGAAGTAAAAAAAGAAAACAATGTTAAAACTTAAGCGAGGGGGGGGGTAATCAAAACATAAAAAAACACAAAAAAAACTAACGTAAGGCAAACGAACGATGTTAAATGTAAAAATCGAAAAAATAAAATAAAAAACAGAAAAACGAACATGTGAAAAATGGCTTAAATAACCCTGTTTCGATATTAAAATTTTAAAAATCGGTGGGTACCCGAGTGGTTTTGGGTGTATGGTCGAGGGTGGATAAGCGAAGTAAAAAAAAAAAAAAAGAAAAAAGAAAAACGAACGTTACGTGAAAAATGGCTTAATTAACACTGGTTCAATATTTAAATTTAAAAAAAAGAAAAAAAAGACATCTCACACCACGATTCGAACCCAAAACAGTTAGATAACGAACCAACGCGCTAACCAACTGAGCTAACGTGACGTACATGAAATTTAGTCAGTTTTTCAACTATTTAAAGTAAATCAGGTCATGACGTCATCTGACGCATGTGTAGAACCGGTCGTCGTCACGAGAGGACTGTTTTTGTTGACCCCCACCCTTGTCGAAAATTGTCGATTTCGGGGTGAAAAAATTAACGTTTTTGGCCAATGTTTCGATATTTTTCGAGCGAAGGATAGAGCTTCAATATGATACCGAGTTTGTGAATTTTCGTCGTGTCTGTCGAAAGTTTTTAGCGGACACATAAACATGCATACATACATACAAACATACATACACACATGTTCGCTTTTATATTTATAGACTAGTGAGGGGTACCCGGCGTTGCCCGGATGTTTGGAGGTAAATCAAAACTCGGGGGGGGGGATAAAAAAGTTTTGGTAGTTGAGGATGAGGATCGAACCCGAACCCTTGAGGCAAAGTTGGAAATTAAAGTGTGAAAAAAAACATGCAACGTTAACCATTGAGCCACCGCGACATACTAATGGAAACACGTTTGAATTTATTTAATTACTTAGAATTTGCAGGTGCACATTTTAATGTCTTAATGAGGTCAACTTTGACTGCGGGGCTTTTATTTTTATTTTCCCAAGATGTGGGGGGGGGGGGCAGCTCCCTTGTCCAATTTGAATAGCAATTGTCTGATATAAGGAAAATATTTCCACATTGATCAAATTTATATAGTTTATTGTCATCAAAATTCACGTTTCAATATTGATCAAAGCCGATTGCTTTCGGACATTTCCGGTGATGGCAACCGGAAAAATACCACCAGAATTAGTGTCGCTTTTATTATACGAAAAAGCCTAATCCACATGCGGCAGGCGACAAGTGTTGAATATTTATCTTCCCGAAGTCAAGCAAATTAAATAGACAGACATGCTCTGTTGTTAACGCGGAGATATTATGATTTACATGTGATATAAAAAATTTTTTAAATTTGTGAGCTGACCGAGCGCTTCTCTGGAAAAAGCCTTTCTTGGACATACAAAAAAGCGAACATACATACACACATTTTCACTTTTATATATATAGATTTTCAATGACACCAAAAGTTTTTCATGGTAAACAACTGATGATCCCTATGATATGAGAATTAGTGTAAATCTTTTTAACCAAATTAATGCCAGATTAATTCACTTCCAAACAAACGACTTGAGACTAACAAATTATATATTTTTATTTATTATTATCATTATATAGTCTTGAAGATCGAAATGCTTCCAAGACTAAATAAATCCATGCACATTTTCATATACAAACCATTCCTACAGATACATACACAGTGTACACATGCACACACACACATATTGCATGCATTTAAACATACATCTCATCACACCTTAAATCTACACATATTTTCAGACACTAAAAGTAAAAATACATATAAACAAAGTAACTTATACACAAGATGCTTTAATAAAGAAAAGAAAGAGAAACAGTTTGCTTTAGGTATCGTATTATTTAGAAAAAATGAAAAAGATGCAAAGCGCTTGTGATGGATAGGAAGGACTTAGACAAGGAAATAGATGTCAACAAATTTAGGTGGAGTACTTTGCATTCTACTGATGTCAGCCAAAAACAATTACTTTACATATAAAGTTAAAAACATATCTCGACTTCTGCTATTCTGAGATTCGCCGGTGGCATCACATTCTTATAAGGGCCATGGAATCCGACGTCTTCTGTGGTTGTAAAGTCTACTCTGTGAGCAATGGCATACACGATCGCAGATTTCGCATCATGCCAGCATGTTGCTCATCTAGTGCTAACGTCATCGTTTTCTATTTTCTTCTTGTTCTCTTAACCTAAGAACTGCACGCCTATGGAACTGTCTTCCGTTTGTATGCTTTCCAGCTAACTACAATATGGTTGTCTTCAAGTCCAACGTAAACAAGTTCTTTATAAACCGTTCCATTTAAGTTAACAAATTTACCGAATTTCCATTACTAACGATTACTATATTGACCAATTGACTACTGTACACTCTTTAACTCTTATCCTCGAGTGGCCTCTGGGCCTTGATAAGTGGCGATGCCTATATAAAAAAACAAAAATAAAACTGTCTGTGGGTCGTCACATCCTCAGATATGAAAAATCCAATTTCAAATAACCTCACTCAGAGTAGACAGTGTTGAATAAAGTTTTCCCAGGTGGCAGTTTTGATATTAAATGATCTAAGATTCTATTTACATGCATCCTTAAATGTTATAGTCCCATAAGAGTCCAAAAGAAAAAGCACCACTCGGTAATTAACAGAAACAAGATATATTGAAAAGAAAAGTGAATACAACAAATAAAGCGAAGTGGTTATATGTCAGTCAGACTGCCAAGTGTGCATGACGTGTGCATTACTTTTGCAATAACGCTAAGATACTATAAAGATTGAGAGAATATGTAAGTGATAGAGTTCATTATTATCTGTAAGGTGGACACACCACAACACTTGAATTGAAAGCAGGTAGTCAGTTTTTTTGTTTTTCTTTTCTTCCCCAGTTTAAAGTTCTGCATAGAATTCTTTACAATTTGTCCCTTTCCAATCTCCAAATGTTTCCGACTAGTAGAGAAGTTTTTCCTGAGAGAGAGAGAGAGAGAGAGAGAGAGAGAGAGAGAGAGAGAGAGAGAGATCTTTATATATCTTGTTACAGGAGAAACAGCATGATTACATAATCAGCGACTTATCAAAAAATCACTGATTAGCTTTAGTCAAACTGAGAAATCCCATTTGTGAAAATGGACATATAATTGCAAGTCATAACCCCAATAACTGTCTGAAAACTATGCTGAGTTAACCCCCCTGAAAAGAAACGTGAAAATGTGTCACATTTCTGTGATTCAGAAGCATAAGCGACCCTAAGTGCGACCGTCCTGGTGTCAGTTGAAAATCTAGCCTTGAAGTGAAAATGTTCCGATTATCAAACCAGACTTCTTGTTTTAGTTTCAAAATAAATTTGTAGGATATATTAAAAAAAATGAAAACGTGTTCAAATGTTTCACATATTTTCTTCATGTCAATTTACTCATTTATTTTCAACTAAAACAGGAAGAACATTTTAACATCGAGATTAAGTTTTAACCTAATATAGTAGCACTTAGGTTCACCTATGCTTTTGAACCGCCCATATTTCTTTAAGAAAGGGTTAATTCAGCATGCATTACAGGCAATTATATGGTTTAGGACTAGTATTTCATTTTTTTCATTTTTATTTATTTTACTTTATTACGTTGGTAAAGTTTGCATGTCCAACTTGGGAGGATTAAATCATTTAATTAACCTGCAAAAATTTGAACCCATGATGTCTAAGATGTTTTAGCTTCATTTGAGGGCGCCGATTCCAAAAGTGCTGTCAATTTTTTCTATCAGGTCTAGTTTTTCTGTGATGTTATACCCTCACAACAGGAAGCCAATAGCTTCAATAAAAACAGGAAAATCAAAGGAACAATATTTTTATGCAATTTTAAGACACATATTCATGAAATCACACCAAAATATTCACAATTGAAGCTGTAAAAAAAATGCTAAGTATAGGCATCATCATCCATGATGTTTTATTGATTTTCTAGAATGTTGGTGGTGGAGGGGGGGGAGGGGTCAGGCATCGTCGCGCTTGATGGACCAAGAGTAGTCTTCAAGAATGGTGGCATCCAATTGACCTGGATAGTAAATTTTCATGCCGCTGACATCATTACGATGGAAGCGCTGCTCTTATCGCTCGCATCACCTAGATTTTCTGGAGAACAAACAAGATGACTGCAAAAAATATAACTTGATACTCATATTTGCATCCAGTTGATGGAGACATACGAGTAATGTTTCAACAACCTCTTTGTAGTAGGGTGTCTTTATTTTTCCCAAGAATTCCTGTTCTTCCCGTTGATTCCCTCTGTTTTGACTGCACAGAAATAACAGTCATCAGAATGGTTTTTCGGTTCATGCCAGACCATTGGAATATCAAAGCAGAGTGACTTTCTATCCTTTTTTGTTCACAGTCGAAGATGGTCAACACATTGCTTGCATGCAATATGGGGTACCAATGTCTTATCTTGATCACCCAGTATTACTTTGAATTAAGCAAGATAAGCACTTCACAAATTCACTGATCCTTTTCCTGTTGGATTGCATTATTCCCCACAAATATAGAAAACGTATATTCCCAAATACAGAAAAACACATTTGGATTGTTTAAATAACGTTGCCTAGGAGATGATGTAGCTAGCTTAATTTTTGCTTCAAAAATCTGCAACAAAAGTAAAATAATGCAAATATTTCCTGTCTGATTTATAAATGAACTAACATTAAGAGAATAAATCTTACTTTGACCCAGAAATCAACAAAAACATACAATCAGTAAGGCCTTCTTACCAAATACAGTTTAATACGCGTACCTTGCAAAAAATGGTCCAGTTGACCACCACAGAATTTATCTTTTTTTTCTAATTTCCGCATATTATTTGTCAGAGACATCTCTCTTTCAGATGGTACTGATTTCAACCCGGTCTGATGCGGCTGACGAAAGTTTTTAGCAAATATACGAACAAACACACGTTTGAGATTTACATAATAGACTAGCATGGATACCCGGTTTTGCCCGAGTGGACATGAAGTTGTTTGGCCACTGTTGCTATACTAAGGATATTGAACACTTTCATTGATAGCCCCACAAAAGAACGGAATTACCCAAAAAAAGAACCTCCCCACCCCTTATTTGGGCAGAAGGGATACGAAGAGAAGCAGCTATTCTAAAGATTTCACATGTTAAAAAAAATAAAATAAATATATGAATAAAAGCAACTTTTCTTTTAATAAAAATAGCAGTGAGTGCTCATGCGACTGAAAAAAAAAAACTGAGCCGCAGCAGCTGGGATCAAACCTTAAACACGAAAAAAGGAAAAGGAAAAAGTTTAAGCCTAATGTGCTAGCTGTCATGGCCACAATGACTTATGACGTCATGATGCTGTAAAATAACATTTTTTTTTAAACAGTTCCAGTTTGCTATGCATGCGTGACTTGCGAAAATCATGATCCAAAAAGTGCCTCACCTTGCAAGAAATGGGTCAAATGACCACCACAGAATTAATCTTTTTTTCTAATTTTCACATATTATGCATCTTAGGCATTGCTGTTTCAGATGGTACTGGTTTTGACCTTGTCATATGCGGCTGATGAAAGATTTTGGCGGACATATGAACACACACACAAACAGGCGTTTTAGATTTATACATTAGACTAGCATAGGTACCCGGCATTACCTGGTGTGGAGGTGGTACAGTAAGACTATTGAGCAACCAACACCCTAAAAAAAATAAATACCTGTAAGTACCCGTGCGAGCACAAAAAAAAAAAAAAATTAGCCACAGTAGCCAGGCTTGAACCTGTAACGTGAAAAAGAGAAAAGGAGGTGAAAAAAGCAAATGTTAGCATCTTACCCGCAGTGCACTTGTGACATCAGGGGCCTTCGAAATAACATGTTTTAAGTGTATGTTAAGATCGCTAGGCGTGAATGACTAGCAAAAATGTTGACACAAAAACCGACTCCTCCTTGTAAAAAACGGCCTAGTTTACCAGCACAGAATTAATCTTTGGCCAATTTTTACATTTTTGTTGTCAGAGAGGTCGATCTTTCTAACAATACCAATTTTGTCAGTGTTCATTGCGCGTGTCTTAAGTTTTTGGCAGACATACAAACACACACAGATACAGATTTTGCCTTTTATATATTAGACTAGCGGGGGTACCCTGCATTGCCCAAGTGCGGAGAACTGGTGTAGTAAGAAATCCCAAAGGTGGAGAGAGGTGCTAAAAAAGTGGAAGTAGCAGGGGTGTGAGGAAAATCAAAGTAAATATATCGTAAAAATAGAATCAATAGAAAAATTTTGATAGATTTTTAAAGTTTAAAAATTGACAAATCTTGAGTTCGTAAAATTCATTACTGCTTTTTAAAAAATACAAAAAAATATTTCTTTTACTTTTAAAACAACTTTAATAGTTTATTTTGGAAGTATAATCCATAAAGAAAATAAACAACCCACTTTTAAAAGAGAAATTACGAGTTTTTTATATTTTATTCGCAGTTTTGTGTTAGGGGTGTCAAAAATTCCTACAAAAATTCTGATACACCTACTAGATTGGAGTGTTTATTCGTTGTAAACATACCCGACAACCTATAAATGTCGACATTTCCAATGTGAACGGTAAGCTGGACTTATGTAAAAAATAACAAAAAGATATACCAAACTGACTTTTTCGTTTAAAAATGGAATTATTTCCCTTTCGTTGTTCTCTATTTTCTTTTTTTTTTTTTTTTTTTTTGCATTTTTTAAAAAAATATTTTGTGTTTTATATACATAAAGTACAATTGTTGAATGTTACTGTTTTGATTATATTCGTTGGAGGGGGGGCGCAATTAATAAATTAAGAAAGATTAAAACAGAGTGAAATTAAAGTTTCCGTTCCATTTTTACAACAACCGTAAAACAGCGCATACTCAGCAAGTTTTATCATAATTTATAAGCATAATGTTGAAAGACTAAATCAACATTTTATTTATTTTTTTGCATAATTAATGATGGAAGTATTTTTCTGTTTATTTTCTGAACATCTGTTAAAAAAAAATCATTAGTACATTCTCTTGAAAAAAATAATCAAAGTTTTCTCTACATTCACATAACTATTTACAGTGTTCATGTGAAGCATTCATCTGTTCTTTTTATAATAAAAATTCCGTTTTCAAAGGGAAACGTTTACTGCCAAATTTCTTTAAAAAAGAAAAAAAAAAGTGCAAGTTTTCCTGAAAAAAACTTTCACCTAACAATTTATGGTAAAAAATTAATCTTTTTTTTGGGGGGAAAAAATAACAACTTTTATTGATTAAAAAAATTGCAAAAAATAATAAGAGTAAATAAACAAACAAAATGCAATTTTTCTTGAGGAATGTGTTCAATTTTAACAAACTGAGCCACACAGCTAGTATATCAGAGAGGCGGTAGCACTCTCTATATAGGGATGGCCCGTACACGCCTATATACGCCTACAAAACAAAGCTATCAAAATCTCAACTAAAATCAACTTATAAGTTTCAAAAAGCACATATTCTTACAGAGAAGTGTCTTACGAATCCAGCGAGTGTCAGAACGTCGGTTAAAATGTCAAAAGAGAGCAAAAAAAAAGGGTACAAAAATGGCCAATCTTTCTTCTTTCTTCTGCTTTCTTCTTTCTTTTGAGACGATGTATCTCGGTGTATGAACGGTCTCTGACAACAGTTCAAGCATCAATCGACTGCTCTTTACACGGAGAAGTGCAGTGACCCATCGCTTTTTAGCTAACTCCATAATTAAATAAGATTACGTGTAATAACAAGTTTTAAACACTATATACCCAATGTAGACAGACCACTTCGAACACGGAACTTCTCTCAAAAGGCACAGCTCCAAATAATACACCGGATGCTCACAGACGTTCCAGTTTGCCAGTGGCCTATATTTCTTGGACGCTGAATATTTGAGGTGAACATTAAGGTTTTTTCTTTAAACAGTAACCCACCAACGTTAATGAAACCACAAAATCTTTATCTCAGTTGATCAAAATTGTTATAAGAGTAACCTATCAGCAAGTACGACGTCAAAAAACAATGTTATAAAAACAAATAATTCTTCAGATTTTGGACTGTAAAATATGTACAAAATGTCAATGCTGTGACCAGGATTCGAACCTAGGTTAGCACGGCCACAACGTGGGGTCCTAACCTCTAGACGATCACGGCTAACACTGACGTCTGTCGCTCTTGGCAGAAAGACACATGACTACTGTCAAACTATTGAAAAATAAGGAGGAAACTTGAAATTCTCACGCATGCGCAAAAATACACTATAGCAACCATTGTTAAATGCAGCTGAGTCTCTTCGCTCGCTAAGAAAAGTAGATCAGACCAGTTCTTCTAAGAACTCACCAAACGCCAAAGGAAATAAGTTAAATTAACCGCAAAAGAAACTGCAAGAAAGTCATCTTCTAAGAACTCACTGGAAGCTGACCCAAAAGAATCAAAATCCAAGCCCTAGCCACAAAAATAACTAGATATTGTGGCTACTATACACAATCTACTAATAAAAACAAGTAAGTTTTCTAAAATAAACTACAATAAATTAACCAAGTAACCTCACACTGTCACTGATTAGGACTTCATATAAAGATAACAACTACACTATTGGTGTATATACCGTTCCACACTTTAACTATTGGTGACGGGGCAGTATCTCAATTCTACGAGAGTTGTCTTGCTATAAGATAAGTGATATTATAGTAAGATACACATAAGTGTTATATGTTTACATTTAATAAAAAATGCCAAAGTCAGCACGTAGTAAAAAAGCTCAGAGAAATATAGACTATGAAAAAAACAGAGCAAAAAGAATACTATCAGAAAAATGCTGAAATAATAAAAATTAAGTATCATGCAAATCCTGAGGCAAAGAAGGCTGCCTCACGTGCTGACTCAAAAGCACGGTATAACAGGGATCCCGAGGGGAAAAAAACTGCCTCACGTGCTCTTTATAACAAAGAACCAGAAAAAAAGAAGGCTGCCTCACGTGCTGACTCAAAAGCATGGTATAACAGGGATTCTGAGGAGAAAAAAGCTGCCTCACGTGCTCTTTATAACAAAGAACCAGAAAAAAAGAAGGCTGCCTCACGTGCTGACTCAAAAGCACGGTATAACAGGGATTCCGAGGGAAAAAAAGCTGCCTCACGTGCTCTTTATAACAAAGAACCAGAAAAAAAGAAGGCTGCCTCACGTGCTGACTCAAAAGCACGGTATAACAGGGATCCCAAGGGGAAAAAAGCTGCCTCATGCACAAACTATTATAAATATAAATATCTAAAACTGCCAAATCTTTGCCAAAACGCCAAAGAATGAACCAAGAAAAATTTAATAGTGAAGGTATGAACATTTTAGAACTTTATAATACTCTAACTGTTTTATCAGAGAGGCGGTAGCACTCTCTATGTAATATAGAACCGATGGAGGACCAAGAGGCAACTCCTAAGGCCCAAAACCCAAAGACCTAAAACCCAGCAGGAAGCGACCTGCTACTAATGGAGGTGGCAATGAGCTGCCTCCTAAAAAAGACAATACTATCATGAATGTAAGTTTAAAAATAAGACTGTAAGTAAAAATACTAATTAACAAGAATAAAAAAGCATTGGAAATGCAAAAGGATATAAGGATGGTATGCCAAAAAGTATACAAACAAGATAGCTATGAATGGCTAGGCACATGGAAATAGAATTGCATCCAAAGTATAGCCCTATAGCTTTTTACAACCGTAATGATGGCACGGAATGAAGATTGGAGAAAAGCTATAGGGCTATACTTTGGATGCAATTCTATTTCCATGTGCCTAGCCATTCATAGCTATCTTGTTTGTATACTTTTTGGCATATCATCCCTATATCCTTTTGCATTTCCAATGCATTTTATTCTTGTATATATATTATATATATATATATATGTATATATATATATATATATATGAGAGAGAGAGATGTCTGCAGAAACATGATTGAACATATCTCTATGTTCAAAAACTGATCTTTCAACAAATAAGAGGTGAATGATGCTGTCCTCCCAGTTGATTTTTACAATAGAACAAGTATTTTTAAATCCAATTCAATATGGCGTATTGGAAAAATATAAAAGTAACTGCAGCTTCTCTTCCAATTTTTGGATGTTTACCATGTCAAATCACATTTCAATTCCATTTGACGGATTGATTGTTTTTATTTCTTCTGATGAGTTGAGGATATAATAGATTCACTAATTGATATAATAATTAAGTGATTGATTTTGCGCTACGAACAGATATTGTCAACAATTGTATAAATCAACTGATGTAAAGGAATAAATTATAAGATGGTCGACATCATGAATTTTGGAAAATGACTTTTTGTCATTTATTCTATATATTGCTCTGTAATCACACTGAGCTTCTTATATAAGGATTGATATATAATAAGAAAATATATTTCTACAGAAATATATATATATATGAGAAAGAAAGAATATATATAGAATATAAATATATATTTATTAATAAATAATTTTTTTCTACCTAAAGACACTAGTGCTTCATGCTTTAGCAATCATCAGTGCATAAAGTGACTGTTGGTCAAAGGATGCGAACCTCAAAACCACTTTTGACTCTGCTAGCGGCAATCTCATCTCGCAACAAAGCCAGCTGACCGACTTTTATGTTTCCTAGACAAGGCTCAGCATTTAAGAATTTATTTCTTAAAGAGGCAAAGCAATATATATATATATATATATACATATATATATATGGTATTAAAGTATCATTAAAGTTTTAATAAATAGACAAAACTCTTTTTGTAACACATTAAGATGCAAAAAATCTTATTCAAAGAAGAAAAAAGATCAAATTTCTTTCTTTTTGACCCATCCACCATTTACTATGACTATGCAATTCCTACAGCTATGTACCTTGAAAACGGATCCATAAAACCTGATATAGTGATACGGGACAAGAAGGAAAAGGAAGCAACCTTGGTAGAAGTTTGTGCCCCCAATGAGGCTCGATTAAACAGAGCTGAGAGGGAAAAGATAACGAAATACAAAGGTCTCATGTATGACGTGAGAAGAAATTGGAATCTTAGGAAGATCTCTACTATTCCAGTAATTATAGAGCATCTGGACTCATCAAAAAGAATTACAAAATTGCCTGACAAATATACCTGGTGAACCAAGTGCAAGAGAGATTCAAACAATTGCACTGATAGGCACAGTTAGAATCTTAAAAAGATCTCTCAGTTGGAATACTTGAGTTAGTGGGTGAATGTTTGGCATCTAGTAGGATACCCCATCCTCAGCTTGAACAAACTGATAAGACGAGAAAGGAGGAGAACTTGAATGCCTACTTAAAACAAAATGATAAAAAGCAAAATTTAAAAAGGAGTATCTGGGCAGGAGCTGTTAAAAAGACTTTGTAGCTTAGTCGGGGATGCCCTTTTCTCTTCCCTGCAATCTCTCTCCCACAGAAGAGATGTTGCAAGCCTGTCTTTGTTTTTATCGTTATTTCCATGGCAAGTGCTCGTATGAGCTCCATACTTTGGTCCCCCCCCTCGCCAGTCTTTCACGATAAACACCCGTATAGCTGAAACCACTGTCAATAATTTTCCCCACTCTTTATCTGTGCCTAAATCAAAACGTAGATTCCATGAACAAAGCTCCTTTCTTTACAGTGCACGCCTGTGGAACTCTGTTCCGTTTGCCTGTTTGCTGCCTGACTACAACTTGGATATCTTCAAGTCCAACATAAACAAATTCCTGATAAACCGCCCCCCTTTAGTAAGACACTTTATCAAATCTCCAATACTAATGATTACTACGATATTATCCCATTGATTACTGTACACGCAATAACCCTTATCTTCGAGTTGCTTCCGGGACTTAATAAGTGGTGACTCCGATGTAAAAAAAAAAAAAAAGAGAAGACACAAATGAACTGTACTGATCTCCTTTTCTTTTTCTAGTGATTTTATTTTTTAACTGAATTCAAAACCTTAACTCTTAGACTTTCTTGAAGTGCACGATTTCAATCTGTCTACTTTGCATACACTATTCAATTTATAGACTATCAGTGAATAAAGCTTACAGCAATGCTGAAAAAGTAGATAGATTACAACAGATTCAGAAAATTTTACAATAACGGAGATCATCGAAACTTAACCATTGTATCTATGGTAAGCCGAAATTACTGAATGACATTTACTGTGGAGGGGGTGGGGATGACTTAATGTAAAAATATAATTTTACTCTTTAGAGCGATATCATATACTGCAGGAATTTGTTTCTAAATGTTTGTATATATTTAAAAGATTTTAGTGTAAATTCATATTTTAAATGGTTTCATTTATTCTTTTTAATGGTTAACCAGCAGCAAAAAGTTATGGTAAGCGGTTAGAGAGAGAAAAAGGAGGAAAATAGAGAAAAGAAAAGAGAAAAGAAAAGGAATAGGACGATAGAGACAGAAAGGGATGACAGGGAGAGAAAGAGAAGGGAGAGAGAAATGGAAAGGGCGAGAGAGGAAAGGTAAGTACGAGAGAGAGAAGAGGACGGGGAGATATGAATTAATATAAATAAATCTATATGGTAATAAGCTTGAACCTTTCGTTTTAGGGTCGGTATTATAGATTAAGGATATATATATATATATATATATATATATATATATATATATATATATAGTAATTCTAGGATTCTTCAGGTAAGTCTGAAGAATCCTAAAGTGGATGAAACACGGAATATTCAGTGTAGCTTAATCGCTATATATATTTTATAACTTACTAACTAGCTCTACCTATGTATTGAGCACTTTTGATGTAAATACTTAAAGTTTACACACACATTTATACTTTCGTCTATTAATTTTATGTGAGTAAATGAAGTATATATATATATATATATATATATATATATATATATATATATATACATATATATATATATAAACTGGTTTCTTCTGTGGAAAGCAATCATTTACAAAAGTCGCCTGACGAGAACTTTGTCCAAAACATTAGCATGTCCAGTGTCACGACCATGTAAATTTGTTTATATTAATAAAAATATATCTTGTTCTTCCTTTAGTGATCAGTCTTAATAACCTAATTAAATTGAATATCTTTAACCTGGTGCATGCATATATATATATATATATATATATATATATATATATATATATATATATATATATAGTAATTTATAAAATATATATGGCGATTAAGCTACACTGAATATTCTGCGTTTCATCCAACTATAGGATTCGTTAGGCTTATGCGCATAAGCCTGACGAATCCTATAGTTGAATGAAACGCAGAATATTCAGTGTAGCTTAATCGCCATATATATTTTATAAATTACTAACTAGCTCTACCTACGTATTGAGCACTTTTGAAGTAAATACTTAAAGTTTACGCATAAACCTATACTTTCGTATATTAAATTTATGCGAATAAATGAAGTAGTTATATATATATATATATATATATATATATATATATATATATATATCTCATTAATAAGAACTTCCAATGCCACAAGTATATTTATATAACATTCATATTATTTTACGAGCAAAGATACCCGCACTTTAGTGTACACTCAGGTATCTGCGTACAGCAAAGTCCCACCCTCAGCATTTGATCTTGACTTTGAGAAATAGTGTGTACCACCCATAGATCGGAGACCATCATCATGTTAGGTTTGGTCATGATTGACTGAGTGGTGTGAGCTGTAGGAGAGTACATATGCATAGGCTATAACCTTGACCTTAAGCTAGAAAAATGGTGTGCATCATCCTTCGGTGTGGGACCATCATCATGCCAGGTTTCATTATGATCGGATCAGTGGTTTGGACTGTAGGAGAGTTGTACACACATACACACACAAACGCTACTACTTTATATATAGGGACTGTTTGTATAGTAGGTCTTACACATACTTTGTTGAATGGTATAGATTGGCCAAATAACTCATCAGAGACCCATATAAATCTATAAGAAAAATACAGATTTTTGTTTGTTTGTTTTATTTATTATTGTTGAAAAGGACCAACGCTGGTAAAGGAAATAGAGTTCTTTGTAATTTTGCGGTGTTATTTAATTTCAGACTTCTCCTTTGATTGTGATATATTATTTGGAAATCAATTAAACTTACGTTTTTTTGTCATCAATGTTTTTAAGAATAAATGACCTATGGTTTATTGACTGAATTCTCGCCTCATTATTTTAGAAATTAAAAGCGTAAAATTTTAGAAACATAGTTAGGATATGATAAAAAGATGGCGGCATAAACGCTTAATGTTTTCCTCATGGCATCCATTTTTAAAGTGTTTTTTTTTCTAGAAAGATCCCTAAATAATTTATAAAAAGTATGGTTTTATATATTTTATTTTTTAATCTTATAACTTTAAAAGAACTATTTCCTTTTTCACCACTGGTCCTTTTCAATCAAAAAAAAAAAATCTTTATTTTTCTTATGGATTTATATGGGTCTCTGAAAAGGTCTTTGGCCAATCTATACAATTCAACGAAACACATAAGATGTACCATAGAACCAATAAAATATGAAGGTTATATAAACATACTTGTGGTATTGGGGTTGTTTACTAAGCTATATCTGCTCTGAAAGTGCAAATACATTTCTATTGAGCTTAAATAAATGCTGCAACTTTTTAAAAAGAACAACTTCATCGAATATATACGTTAAAAGCATATGTCTTTTACTATCAAAACGTGTGTGTGTGTATATATATATATATGAGATGATTTTTCTAAAGGCGGCAAACTTTAAATTAAAATTCTAGAAAAATATTTATTATACAAATATGTGGGTTTTTTAAGATTAATTTTTGGCATTTATAATTTAAATATAATTCCCGATCTATGGCCCCTGCAGCTCGCATGTATATGGCATAATCTAGAGATCCAATTTTCACAAATATATTCATTAAATTTGGTTGTATGTCAGCAATAACGCATTAAATGTCTTCTAAGTGGTCTATTGTGTCTGGTTTATCAACATAGACATGAGATTTAATATATCCCCAAAGAAAATAATCTAATGGGGCTAAATCTCACGAACGAGGTGGTCAGTTGATAGGTCCATTTCATGAAATTATTTGTTCATCAGAGGTTTTAAAGTGACTTTCAAAGTAAATATGCAATTTGCAAACACTGCTCGAGTGACAGTCTCTTCATGATGAATTGCCAAACCAAGCTGAACTAAAAACTAACCGATAGTTGCCAAATCTGCAAGTAAAGAAAATAGAGTTTTCATTTTAAAGTTATTCCTCAAATTCATGCATTAGATGATGTTATTTTTAAAAATCTAAATCTTGTATTGTTTATATTCTTTATTGATAGCTTCGATCAAATTAGTTTAAATATACTATTCCATTTATAAACGGTATCATCATTTTGATACACCGGTTCTTGCCAGATCAGCAAAGTAAAGCAATGATGAGCCTGGCATATACCAGATGAGTGGCCTGGGAATGCTAGATTCTATATAAGGCGGCAGTGTGGAAGCAGTAAGGAGCCTTTTTCCTTCTACTATCCAGTGGGAACCAGTTGGGTAAAATCGAGTACCCACTTAGCCCAGCCCCTACCCCCGACCAGGGTACGTGAAGTCACGTTAGGTAGGTGATGGATGAACTGTTTAGCAGCCCAATAGTTTCTCCCAGAATCGGTCAACTCTTCGTTGTATTAGGCCAATGCTACTGATTGGGCTACAATGGTTGACTACCTGCTTTATATGAGCACTGTACCATACGGCAAATAATTGCAACTTACTTTAGGTACTATACTGACAAGAACAGCATGGTGGAATGATGTTCAAATGAAGAGGGGACTGGAGTCATGATCATTGATGTCTGCAAAAAACAGACCTGATACATGAAGAGGAGAGATTCAATTTATATACTTTCATCAATAAAGCTTATAGATTAATAATGACACAAAAGTAGATAACTATAAATTATTACAAACATTAATGAAGTAATTATTGCTAATAATCAGTAATCTGCGTTCAAATAACGGAAATTACCGAAAATTAACAATTGTATTATTGCAAGCCAAAGTCGACCGAATGACATGAAAAAGGAAAAAGAAAAGTGTTACCGACAGTAAAACTTTGTATATATATATATATATATATATATATATATATATATATATATATATATATATATATACACACACTACCGCATAGATTTATTGTTTCTAATTGTTTTAGGAATGCAAATTTTGTTATTTACTTAATTCATTTATATTTTAATCATATTTATTTAATCAAAGGATATATCATTTGTTTAACATTGAATCAGTCCACACACAACGAGGATGGCTTGTTTTTCAGGTATTTAGGGGTTCGCTGAAGTGAATTTATTTGTTATGGGTACGGAGCGTGATGCGAGAAAATAGAAACAATTCAGTAAACATTTCTTGTTGAGTGAACCACGAATGTATGACATGTATTTTTTAAAGTTTATCACAAGTAAATGGCCGTGTAAATAGTGAATGTATACGCAAGGATAACTGAATATGCAGCAACAACTATGATAAAACACAAACTTTCTGCTGTGAACATACAAAGTACTAAACTATTATTACAGCAACTTTGAAGTAAAAACAAAAACAAACGGAAGTAGTTTCAATTGGAAAGTGATTTTGAGATCTTTAAGCTGTTTATTAGTAATTTTGGACTTGAATCAAAAGTTCCGAGCAAAAAGTCAAGTGCTCCTAATAGAAACACTTCAGGTAGAGAATATATTCAATTTTCTGAAAAATCAGAAGCCTTTACAAGAAAATTTGAAAACAACAAAAAACTTTACCCATTTCAAATTTTTATATCACTATACATTTAAAAAAGAATTTACGATAAATAACCTTTCATGGCATTAAGTGATCTAACAATTGACCTGCTATTAAAACCAATCAAATCGAAAAAATAAAGTTACTGGAATCTGTGATAAACAGAGAAGTGATCAACCACCTCAGCCAAAATAACCTTCTTAGTGACATGCAATATGGTTTCCGTTCTGCTAGATCTACAGCTGATGTACTGTTATATCACATAGAATTAGTGAATCTCTTGACAGGGGTTTTGTTTCTAGAGCAATAGCTCTTAACATAAAGGCTTTTCATAGTGTATGGCATAAAGGTCTACTTCACAAGATGGCCATAGCTGGAAATGTCCTCTTATTAAATAACTTTCCCTCTGATAGGCTTATAAGAGTAGTTGTTGATGAGTACAAATCAGAAACTCATAGTATTAATGCTGGCGCCCATGAAGGTTCCATCCTGAGCCCAACTTTCTTCCTGATCTTCAATGATCTCCCAAATCACATTCTTAGAGCATTTGTAAACATTTACGCAAACGCCACCACAATTTGAGCTTCTATTCTTTCATCATAATCGCTGACCCCCATCATGCCCCAATTGAAATGAATGGCTTTCGTTTTGGGGAAGCTCCATGTCTCACTGCTGATGCAATTCTCTATCTGTATAAGAGACAGGTATACCCTAAAATGGAGTACTGTTGCCACATCTGTGCAGGAACTGTTCAGCATGCCCTAGACAGCCTTGATAGAGTTCAAAACTGGTTTCGAATCCTAGTAGGTGATGTCCTTTTCTCTTCCCTGCAATCTTTTTCCCACATTAGAGATATTGTGAGCCTGTCTCTGCTCTATCATTATTTTTATGGTAAGTGCTTGACTGAACTCCATTCTATGGTTTCCCATTGTCAAACTTTCACAAAAAAAACACTCGACTAGCTACAACCACTATATATAATTTCACTCACTCTAACTGTGCCTAAATTTAAATGCAGATTCCATGAATGAAGTTTCTTGCCTGCCTGTGGAACACTGTTCTGCTGGCATACTTCTGAGTTCAATACAACATGGTAACCTTCAAATCCAATGTAAACAAGTTCTTGTTAAGTCGTCCCCATAAATAATCAAATTCTACCCAATTTAAACCATTAACACTACACCTTACATTCATTACACTATTCATCTACATTCATTCATCTACACTATCACCTTACATTCATTAACTCTAATCCTCAAGTGACCTTCGGGCATTGATAAGTGGTGACTCCTGAGTAAAATAAATGAATAAATAATAGTTATCATCCAGGTTGGGTAAAGCTGGATTCCTCCCAAACATGTGCAGTCTACTTTCACCGATCTTGAGTTGGGTCACACAATACAACAAGTCAATTACAATTCCACAGTCGAAGACCAACTTCCAGGATTTTTATGCTCAGCCCCCCCCCCTCAAAATTAACAGACATAGTTGTTATGACATGGACCATTTTGATTGTCATGTAATGCTGTTGCTATGCACTTCTAGGAGGACCACTCTTCCAGGCTTGGCTTTTATTTTGAGAACAGGTTAGTTTATTGCTAATCGCATGAGGCGCCCTTACAAGAAAATAACAACGGGGCTGCCCAAGCACTTTTTGTAGGCCAGAGAGCCCTTCCTAAAGTGTGCTGACTTCTCAATCCCACTTTCCAACTCTGGTGTCACAGTTCTTGCAGTGGGAGAGAACTAAATACCTCAACTACACGTGCCTAATAGTATTGCCCTATTTCGTAAGACACAAGTAAAGGTTGAACCTTAGGCTCTGGGATCGTGAATAAACACTAACCATTATGTCAATTCAGTGAGGCATAAAATAAGAACTGTGTTCTTTGGGTTACGTACTTGTAAAATCCTGGTAATAAGAATAATATACGCTGTAGTATTTCCAATAAGTCTTTGAAGTAATAATTGTTTGATTTCAAAGCCATTTTTTCGTTTCTGTTTGTTTTCTTTGTTCTTCTTTTGACAAGCAAATATACAGAGACAGTGAATCGTGGGTTAAAGAGATCCACAAGAAAAAAGTAAATACAGACAGACAAACATAGAGATAAACAGAGAAAGTATAAATACAAAAACGGTTGGGTATATACAAATAGATAAAGATGAGGAGAGAGCATTGCAATATAGAGAGAAAACAGAGAGAGATAAGGAATGTGAAAAGGAAGAATGCACAGAGGCTGAAGTAAAAGGAAGATGTAGATCTGTGAAGAAAGAGAAAGACGGAAAAACAAAGATACATACAAAAAGGAAGCGAGAGTGATTGAAAAAGAGAGAGCGTATAAAAAAAAAGAAATTAAAAAGAGAGAATTAAAGAAAAAGATATGAAGTAAAGGATAGGAAGAAAAAGATTGAAAGAAAAGAGAGATATCGAAGAGACAGATATATCAAAGATGGAGAGAGACAGGCATCAAAGAGAGATGCAGAGACACAGGCATTAAAGAGAGATAGAGAGACACAGGCATTAAAGAGAGATAGAGAGACACAGGCATTAAAGAGAGATAGAGAGACACAGGCATTAAAGAGAGATGAAGAGAGACAGGCATTAAAGAGAGATGAAGAGAGACAGGCATCAAAGAGAGATGCAGAGACACAGGCATCAAAGAGAGATGCAGAGACACAGGCATCAAAGAGAGATGCAGAGACACAGGCATCAAAGAGAGATGAAGAGAGACAGGCATTAAAGAGAGATGAAGAGAGACAGGCATCAAAGAGAGATGCAGAGACACAGGCATTAAAGAGAGATGAAGAGAGACAGGCATAAAAAATAGAGAATGACAGGCCTCAAACGGAGAGGGTAAGACAGGCCTCAAACAGAGAGGGTAAGACAGGCCTCAAACAGAGATGGTGAGACAGGCATCAAACAGAGATTGCAACAGACATCAAAAAGAAAAAAGTTAGAAACAAACAGGAGAGAGAGATAGAGACCAAAGGAAGAGAGAGAGATAGAGACCAAGGGAGAGAGAGAAAGATAGAGACCAAGGGAGAGAGAGAAAGATAGAGACCAAGGGAGAGAGAGAGATAGAGACCAAGGAAGAGAGAGAGAGATAGAGACCAAGGGAGAGAGAGAGATAGAGACCAAGGGAGAGAGAGAGAGATAGAGACCAAGGGAGAGAGAGAGATAGAGACCAAGGGAGAGAGAGAGATAGAGACCAAGGGAGAGAGAGAGATAGAGACCAAGGGAGAGAGAGAGAGAGACCAAGGGAGAGAGAGAGAGAGATAGAGACAAAGGGAGAGAGAGAGAGAGATAGAGACCAAGGGAGAGAGAGAGAGATAGAGACCAAGGGAGAGAGAGAGAGATAGAGACCAAGGGAGAGAGAGAGAGAGAGAGAGAGAGAGAGAGATAGAGACCAAGGGAGAGAGAAAGAGACAGAGATAGAGACCAAAGGAGAGAGAGAGATAGAGACCAAAGGAGAGAGAGAGATAGAGACCAAGGGGGAGAGAGATAGAGACCAAGGGGGAGAGAGATAGAGACCAAGGGGGAGAGAGATAGAGACCAAGGGGGAGAGAGATAGAGACAAAGGGGGAGAGAGATAGAGACCAAAGGGGGAGAGAGATAGAGACCAAAGGGGGAGAGAGATAGAGACCAAAGGGGGAGAGAGATAGAGACCAAAGGGAGAGAGAGATAGAGACCAAGAGAGAGAGAGAGAGAGATAGAGACCAAGGGAGAGAGAGAGAGAGATAGAGACCAAGGGAGAGAGAGAGAGATAGAGACCAAGGGAGAGAGAGAGAGATAGAGACCAAGGGAGAGAGAGAGATAGAGACCAAGGGAGAGAGAGAGAGAGATAGAGACCAAGGGAGAGAGAGAGGGATAGAGACCAAGGGAGAGAGAGAGAGAGATAGAGACCAAGGGAGAGAGAGAGATAGAGACCAACGGAGAGAGAGAGAGATAGAGACCAAGGGAGAGAGAGAGAGATAGAGACCAAGGGAGAGAGAGAGAGATAGAGACCAAGGGAGAGAGAGAGATAGAGACCAAGGGAGAGAGAGAGAGATAGAGACCAAGAGAGAGAGAGAGAGAGATAGAGACCAAGGGAGAGAGAGAGATAGAGACCAAGGGAGAGAGAGAGATAGAGACCAAAGGGAGAGAGAGATAGAGACCAAAGGGAGAGAGAGATAGAGACCAAAGGGAGAGAGAGATAGAGACCAAAGGGAGAGAGAGATAGAGACCAAAGGGAGAGAGAGATAGAGACCAAAGGGAGAGAGAGATAGAGACCAAAGGGAGAGAAAGAGAGAGAGATAGCGACCAAAGGGAGAGAAAGAGAGAGAGAGATAGCGACCAAAGGGAGAGAAAGAGAGAGATAGCGACCAAAGGGAGAGAAAGAGAGAGATAGCGACCAAAGGGAGAGAAAGAGAGAGATAGCGACCAAAGGGAGAGAAAGAGAGAGATAGAGACCAAAGGGAGAGAAAGAGAGAGATAGAGACCAAAGGGAGAGAAAGAGAGAGATAGCCACCAAAGGGAGAGAAAGAGAGAGATAGCCACCAAAGGGAGAGAAAGAGAGAGATAGCCACCAAAGGGAGAGAAAGAGAGAGATAGCCACCAAAAGGAGAGAAAGAGAGAGATAGAGACTAAAGGGAGAGAAAGAGAGAGATAGAGACCAAAGGGAGGGAAAGAGAGAGATAGAGACCAAAGGGAGAGAAAGAGAGAGATAGCGACCAAAGGGAGAGAAAGAGAGAGATAGCGACCAAAGGTAGAGAAAGAGAGAGATAGCGACCAAAGGTAGAGAAAGAGAGAGATAGCGACCAAAGGTAGAGAAAGAGAGAGATAGCGACCAAAGGGAGAGAAAGAGAGAGATAGCGACCAAAGGGAGAGAAAGAGAGAGATAGAGACCAAAGGAAGAGAGAGAGAGACAAAGGAAGAGAGAGAGAGACAAAGGAAGAGAGAGAGAGACAAAGGAAGAGAGAGAGAGACAAAGGAAGAGAGAGAGAGACAAAGGAAGAGAGAGAGAGACAAAGGAAGAGAGAGAGAGACAAAGGAAGAGAGAGAGAGACAAAGGAAGACAGAGAGACAAAGGAAGAGAGAGAGACAAAGGAAGAGAGAGAGACAAAGGAAGAGAGAGAGACAAAGGAAGAGAGAGAGACAAAGGAAGAGAGAGAGAGACAAAGGAAGAGAGAGAGAGACAAAGGAAGAGAGAGAGACAAAAGAAAGAGAGAGAGACAAAGGAAGAGAGAGAGACAAAGGAAGAGAGAGAGACCAAAGGGAGAGAGAAAGACAAAGGAAGAGAGAGAGAGACCAAAGGGAGAGAGAGAGACCAAAGGGAGAGAGAGAGACCAAAAGAACAGTGAGAGACCAAAGGGACAGTGAGAGATAGAGACCAAAGGGAGAGAGAGAGATAGAGACCAAAGGGATAGAGAGAGATAGAGACCAAAGGGAGAGAGAGAGACAGTGAGTGATTTAGAAGAGAGAGGGAGAGACAGTGAGTGACTTTGAAGAGAGAGAGAGACAGTGAGTGACTTTGAAGAGAGAGAGAGACAGTGAGTGACTTTGAAGAGAGAGAGAGAGACAGTGAGTGACTTTAAAGAGAGAGAGAGAGACAGTGAGTGACTTTGAAGAGAGAGAGAGAGACAGTGAGTGACTTTGAAGAGAGAGAGAGAGACAGTGAGTGACTTTGAAGAGAGAGAGAGAGACAGTGAGTGACTTTGAAGAGAGAGAGAGAGACAGTGAGTGACTTTGAAGAGAGAGAGAGAGACAGTGAGTGACTTTGAAGAGAGAGAGAGAGAGAGAGACAGTGAGTGACTTTGAAGAGAGAGAGAGAGACAGTGAGTGACTTTGAAGAGAGAGAGAGAGACAGTGAGTGACTTTGAAGAGAGAGAGAGACAGTGAGTGACTTTGAAGAGAGAGAGAGACAGTGAGTGACTTTGAAGAGAGAGAGAGAGACAGTGAGTGACTTTGAAGAGAGAGAGAGAGACAGTGAGTGACTTTGAAGAGAGAGAGAGAGAGACAGTGAGTGACTTTGAAGAGAGAGAGAGAGACAGTGAGTGACTTTGAAGAGAGAGAGAGAGACAGTGAGTGACTTTGAAGAGAGAGAGAGACAGTGACTGACTTTGAAGAGAGAGAGAGAGACAGTGAATGACTTTGAAGAGAGAGAGAGAGAGACAGTGAGTGACTTTGAAGAGAGAGAGAGACAGTGAGTAACTTTGAAGAGAGAGAGAGAGACAGTGAGTAACTTTGAAGAGAGAGAGAGACAGTGAGTGACTTTGAAGAGAGAGAGAGACAGTGAGTGACTTTGAAGAGAGAGAGAGACAGTGAGTGACTTTGAAGAGAGAGAGAGAGACAGTGAGTGACTTTGAAGAGAGAGAGAGACAGTGAGTGACTTTGAAGAGAGAGAGAGACAGTGAGTGACTTTGAAGAGAGAGAGAGACAGTGAGTGACTTTGAAGAGAGAGAGAGACAGTGAGTGACTTTGAAGAGAGAGAGAGACAGTGAGTGACTTTGAAGAGAGAGAGAGACAGTGAGTGACTTTGAAGAGAGAGAGAGACAGTGAGTGACTTTGAAGAGAGAGAGAGACAGTGAGTGACTTTGAAGAGAGAGAGGGACAGTGAGTGACTTTGAAGAGAGAGAGGGACAGTGAGTGACTTTGAAGAGAGAGAGAGAGACAGTGAGTGACTTTGAAGAGAGAGAGAGAGAGACAGTGAGTGACTTTGAAGAGAGAGAGAGACAGTGAGTGACTTTGAAGAGAGAGAGAGACAGTGAGTGACTTTGAAGAGAGAGAGAGACAGTGAGTGACTTTGAAGAGAGAGAGAGACAGTGAGTGACTTTGAAGAGAGAGAGACAGTGAGTGACTTTGAAGAGAGAGAGACAGTGAGTGACTTTGAAGAGAGAGAGACAGTGAGTGACTTTGAAGAGAGAGAGACAGTGAGTGACTTTGAAGAGAGAGAGACAGTGAGTGACTTTGAAGAGAGAGAGACAGTGAGTGACTTTGAAGAGAGAGAGACAGTGAGTGACTTTGAAGAGAGAGAGACAGTGAGTGACTTTGAAGAGAGAGAGACAGTGAGTGACTTTGAAGAGAGAGAGACAGTGAGTGACTTTGAAGAGAGAGAGACAGTGAGTGACTTTGAGGAGAGAGAGACAGTGAGTGACTTTGTAGAGAGAGACAGTGAGTGACTTTGAAGAGAGAGAGACAGTGAGTGACTTTGAAGAGAGAGAGACAGTGAGTGACTTTGAAGAGAGAGAGACAGTGAGTGACTTTGAAGAGAGAGAGACAGTGAGTGACTTTGAAGAGAGAGAGACAGTGAGTGACTTTGAAGAGAGAGAGACAGTGAGTGACTTTGAAGAGAGAGAGACAGTGAGTGACTTTGAAGAGAGAGAGACAGTGAGTGACTTTGTAGAGAGAGAGACAGTGAGTGACTTTGAAGAGAGAGAGACAGTGAGTGACTTTGAAGAGAGAGACAATGAGTGACTTTGAAGAGAGAGAGACAGTGAGTGACTTTGAAGAGAGAGAGACAGTGAGTGACTTTGAAGAGAGACAGACAGTGAGTGACTTTGAAGAGAGACAGACAGTGAGTGACTTTTAAGAGAGAGAGACAGTGAGTGACTTTGAAGACAGACAGACAGTGAGTGACTTTGAAGAGAGAGAGACAGTGAGTGACTTTGAAGAGAGAGAGACAGTGAGTGACTTTGAAGAGAGAGAGACAGTGAGTGACTTTGAAGAGAGACAGACAGTGAGTGACTTTGAAGAGAGAGACACTGACTGACTTTGGAGAGAGAGAGACACTGACTGACTTTGGAGAGAGAGAGAGACACTGACTGACTTGTGAGAGAGAGAGACACTGACTGACTTGTGAGAGAGAGAGAGACAGTGAGTGACTTTGAAGAGAGAGAGAGACAGTGAGTGACTTTGAAGAGAGAGAGAGAGACAGTGAGTGACTTTGAAGAGAGAGAGAGAGACAGTGAGTGACTTTGAAGAGAGAGAGAGAGACAGTGAGTGACTTTGAAGAGAGAGAGAGAGACAGTGAGTGACTTTGAAGAGAGAGAGAGAGACAGTGAGTGACTTTGAAGAGAGAGAGAGAGAGACAGTGAGTGACTTTGAAGAGAGAGAGAGAGACAGTGAGTGACTTTGAAGAGAGAGAGAGAGACAGTGAGTGACTTTGAAGAGAGAGAGAAAGAGAGAGACAGTGAGTGACTTTGAAGAGAGAGAGAGAGAGAGACAGTGAGTGACTTTGAAGAGAGAGAGAGAGAGAGACAGTGAGTGACTTTGAAGAGAGAGAGAGAGAGAGACAGTGAGTAACTTTGAAGAGAGAGAGAGACAGTGAGTGACTTTGAAGAGAGAGAGAGAGAGAGAGACAGTGAGTGACTTTGAAGAGAGAGAGAGACAGTGAGTGACTTTGAAGAGAGAGAGGGAGACAGTGAGTGACTTTGAAGAGAGAGAGAGACAGTGAGTGACTTTGAAGAGAGAGAGAGACAGTGAGTGACTTTGAAGAGAGAGAGAGACAGTGAGTGACTTTGAAGAGAGAGAGAGACAGTGAGTGACTTTGAAGAGAGAGAGAGACAGTGAGTGACTTTGAAGAGAGAGAGAGACAGTGAGTGACTTTGAAGAGAGAGAGGGACAGTGAGTGACTTTGAAGAGAGAGAGGGACAGTGAGTGACTTTGAAGAGAGAGAGAGAGAGACAGTGAGTGACTTTGAAGAGAGAGAGAGAGACAGTGAGTGACTTTGAAGAGAGAGAGAGACAGTGAGTGACTTTGAAGAGAGAGAGAGACAGTGAGTGACTTTGAAGAGAGAGACAGTGAGTGACTTTGAAGAGAGAGACAGTGAGTGACTTTGAAGAGAGAGACAGTGAGTGACTTTGAAGAGAGAGACAGTGAGTGACTTTGAAGAGAGAGACAGTGAGTGACTTTGAAGAGAGACAGACAGTGAGTGACTTTGAAGAGAGACAGACATTGAGTGACTTTGAAGACAGACAGACAGTGAGTGACTTTGAAGAGAGACAGACAGTGAGTGACTTTGAAGACAGACAGACAGTGAGTGACTTTGAAGACAGACAGACAGTGAGTGACTTTGAAGAGAGAGAGACAGTGAGTGACTTTGAAGAGAGACAGACAGTGAGTGACTTTGAAGAGAGACAGACAGTGAGTGACTTTGAAGAGAGACAGACAGTGAGTGACTTTGAAGAGAGAGAGACAGTGAGTGACTTTGAAGAGAGAGAGACAGTGAGTGACTTTGAAGAGAGAGAGACAGTGAGTGACTTTGGAGAGAGAGACAGTGAGTGACTTTGGAGAGAGAGACAGTGAGTGACTTTTAAGAGAGAGAGACAGTGAGTGACTTTGAAGAGAGAGAGAGAGAGACAGTGAGTGACTTTGAAGAGAGAGAGAGAGACAGTGAGTGACTTTGAAGAGAGAGAGAGACAGTGAGTGATTTTGAAGAGAGAGAGACAGTGAGTGACTTTGAAGAGAGAGAGAGACATTGAGTGACTTTGAAGAGAGAGAGAGAGACAATGAGTGACTTTGAAGAGAGAGAGAGAGACAATGAGTGACTTTGAAGAGAGAGAGAGACAGTGAGTGACTTTGAAGAGAGAGAGACAGTGAGTGACTTTGAAGAGAGAGAGACAGTGAGTGACTTTTAAGAGAGAGAGACAGTGAGTGACTTTTAAGAGAGAGAGACAGTGAGTGACTTTGAAGAGAGAGAGACAGTGAGTGACTTTGAAGAGAGAGAGACAGTGACTGACTTTGCAGAGAGAGAGAGACAGTGAGTGACTTTGAAGAGAGAGAGACAGTGACTGACTTTGAAGAGAGACAGTGAGTGACTTTGAAGAGAGACAGACAGTGAGTGACTTTGAAGAGAGACAGACACTGAGTGACTTTGAAGAGAGAGAGACAGTGAGTGACTTTGGAGAGAGAGACAGTGAGTGACTTTGGAGAGAGAGACAGTGAGTGACTTTTAAGAGAGAGAGACAGTGGGTGACTTTGAAGAGAGAGAGAGAGACAGTGAGTGACTTTGAAGAGAGAGAGAGACAGTGAGTGATTTTGAAGAGAGAGAGACAGTGAGTGACTTTGA
The DNA here is from genome assembly GCF_053919585.1 of Euprymna scolopes. Taxonomy (NCBI): domain Eukaryota; kingdom Metazoa; phylum Mollusca; class Cephalopoda; order Sepiida; family Sepiolidae; genus Euprymna; species Euprymna scolopes. Next base: position 53,090,870 of record NC_136524.1, read on the forward strand.
AGAGAGAGAGAGACAGTGAGTGACTTTGAAGAGAGAGAGAGACAATGAGTGACTTTGAAGAGAGAGAGAGACAATGAGTGACTTTGAAGAGAGAGAGAGACAATGAGTGACTTTGAAGAGAGAGAGACAGTGAGTGACTTTGAAGAGAGAGAGACAGTGAGTGACTTTGAAGAGAGAGAGACAGTGAGTGACTTTTAAGAGAGAGACAGTGAGTGACTTTTAAGAGAGAGAGACAGTGAGTGACTTTGAAGAGAGAGAGACAGTGAGTGACTTTGAAGAGAGAGAGACAGTGAGTGACTTTGAAGAGAGAGAGAGAGACAGTGAGTGACTTTGAAGAGAGAGAGACAGTGACTGACTTTGAAGAGAGAGAGACAGTGACTGACTTTGAAGAGAGAGAGACAGTGACTGACTTTGAAGAGAGAGAGACAGTGACTGACTTTGAAGAGAGAGAGACAGTGACTGACTTTGAAGAGAGAGAGAGACAGTGACTGACTTTGAAGAGAGAGAGAGACAGTGACTGACTTTGAAGAGAGAGAGAGACAGTGACTGACTTTGAAGAGAGAGAGACAGTGACTGACTTTGAAGAGAGAGAGACAGTGACTGACTTTGAAGAGAGAGAGACAGTGACTGACTTTGAAGAGAGAGAGACAGTGACTGACTTTGAAGAGAGAGAGACAGAGACTGACTTTGAAGAGAGAGAGACAGTGACTGACTTTGAAGAGAGAGAGACAGTGACTGACTTTGAAGAGAGAGAGAGAGAGTGACTGATTTGAAGAGAGAGAGAGAGTGACTGACTTTGAAGAGAGAGAGAGAGAGTGACTGACTTTGAAGAGAGAGAGTGACTGACTTTGAAGAGAGAGAGACAGTGACTGACTTTGAAGAGAGAGAGACAGTGACTGACTTTGAAGAGAGAGAGACAGTGACTGACTTTGAAGAGAGAGAGACAGTGACTGACTTTGAAGAGAGAGAGAGAGAGTGACTGACTTTGAAGAGAGAGAGAGAGTGACTGACTTTGAAGAGAGAGAGACAGTGACTGACTTTGAAGAGAGAGAGACAGTGACTGACTTTGAAGAGAGAGAGACAGTGAGTGACTTTGGAGAGAGAGAGACACTGACTGACTTGTGAGAGAGAGAGAGACACTGACTGACTTGTGAGAGAGAGAGAGACAGTGACTGACTTTGGAGAGAGAGAGACAGTGACTGACTTAGGAGAGAGAGAGACAGTGAGTGACTTTGAAGAGAGAGAGACAGTGAGTGACTTTGAAGAGAGAGAGACAGTGAGTGACTTTGAAAAGAGAGACAGTGAGTGATTTTGAAGAGAGACAGTGAGTGACTGACGAGAGAGAGACAGTGTGTGGTTTTGAAGATAGAGAGAGACAGTGAGTGACTTTGGAGAGAGAGACACTGACTGACTTTGGAGAGAGAGAGACACTGACTGACTTGTGAGAGAGAGAGAGACAGTGACTGACTTTGAAGAGAGAGAGAGAGACACTGACTGACTTTGAAGAGAGAGAGACAGTGACTTACTTTGGAGAGAGAGAGACAGTGAGTGACTTTTAAGAGAGAGAGACAGTGAGTGACTTTGAAGAGAGAGAGACAGTGAGTGACTTTGAAGAGAGAGAGACAGTGACTGACTTTGAAGAGAGAGAGACAGTGACTGACTTTGAAGAGAGAGAGAGACAGTGAGTGACTTTGAAGAGAGAGAGACAGTGACTGACTTTGGAGAGAGAGTGACTGACTTTGGAGAGAGAGAGACAGTGACTGACTTAGGAGAGAGAGAGACAGTGACTGACTTAGGAGAGAGAGAGACAATGACTGACTTTGAAGAGAGAGAGACAGTGAGTGACTTTGAAAAGAGAGACAGTGAGTGATTTTGAAGAGAGACAGTGAGTGACTGACGAGAGAGAGACAGTGTGTGGTTTTGAAGATAGAGAGAGACAGTGAGTGATTATTAAAAGAGATAAAAAGAGTAAAAGAAAGTGTGAGAGAAAATTAATAATATAGAGACAGTGAGTTAAAATGACAAAGTACAGAGACAAAGAGATAAATAGAAGACTGCTAGGCACACTATTAATTACAAGCATTTGTAATTAGTAAAGTCGAATATCTTCAAGAATGGAACTTTCACTTGATATGTTACTTATCTGATATTCTAAATAAAAAGCTACTATAATTGTTCTGACGCCCATTAAAAAGCAGAAATATTAACAAAAGATTAAATAATATCGTGTTATTTATTTAAAAATTAAAGTGCAAGAACCAAAACAAGATTCTTTTTAAGACAAATAAAAAAAAAGTTAATTTTAAAATGTATTTATATAAATAAGTTGTTTCTAACAAGCTCATTTACCCTTATCCTCGAGTGGCTTTGTTGAGTAGCGATTCGTTAGTATTAAAAAAACAATTTAAAGAAAATAAATTTGAAATATTTTAGCAAAAAATTTATTTTAGTTTTAATATTAAACAGCTTGTGTTTTAACAAATACCTATACCAAAAACAGTTAATTTATTAAGACTTCCCGAGTAAATTGGGTGGAAGTAGTAGCACATCTAAGATAAGAGTGAAAATACCTCCGACTTCTTGTATGAATGATTATGTTAAGGAAAGCTGGTGTGATAGCATAAGAAAAAAATGTAAAAATTATTGTAAGTGAACGAAATGAACGCATATTTTACAAGAAGATGCATCAGGAATTGATTGAAAAGGTTGCCAAATTAGATTCAGCCTCAAAAGTTTAATGAGATCAAGAATAAAAAAATAACGGGTTTGTTTTACTATACACATAGATTCGAAAAAGATATCAAATAACAAATATATAAATAATAAATATCATCAAAGGCAAGATAAGTTACTTTTCTACTAAACTGGATAATTTTTTAATGTTTTTATTTAATGTAACATGTTTATTCAGCTCGAAAAACATAGTGTTTACCGATGTATTGGAAAATTACAAATGGCGCCAGACTCTTTGATAAACACGGTAAGTTTGGGAAAAGGAGTCAAAAATAAAATTATACAAAATACTGTTAAAAACCACCGAATATATGTCAGCCTATGTTACGGTAACATATATTGAGTGAGTTTCTAACAGCATTTTGTATAGATTTTTTTTTTTTTTTTTTTAACTCCTTTTCCCAAACTTACCGAGTTCAACAGGGAGTCGGGCGCCATTTGTAATTTTCAAATACATCGGTAAACACTGTATGTTTTTCAAGCTGAATAAACATTTTATATTAAATAAAAGCGCTAAAAAAATATGCAGTTAGGTAAAAAAAAGTAACTTATCTTGCCTTTGATAACATTTATTTGTTATGTATTTGTTTTTTGACAACTTTTTCGAATCTATGTGTACAGTAATACAAACCCCCCAAAATAGCTTTATTATAAAAATGATGCTTACTCGGTAATTATGTGTAAAGTACAAGTATCTTTCATACACGTTTTGTGTGTGATATACTCTCTCTCTCTCTCTCTCTCTCTCTCTCTCTCTCTCTCTCTCTCTCTCTCTCTCTCTCTCTCTCTCTATCACACATCCGAAGAGACTTTGATCCTTACAGGGGATTGATTTTAATTAAAAATCAGTTGTTAACGAACTAGACTCAGGAGGTCATTACTACTCAATAGAGTTTGATCCTTGTTGGGGGGAGGGGGGTCACTATTATTGCTACCCTTGTGTCATAATAAACCGAGCTTTGTAAATATCAATATGAGAACCTCAACGAAGAACAATAGTTAGCAGTTTGATCTTACAATGCCATTACTAATGCTGGGGATGACCTATTACTTCCGACCTTGTGCCATAATAGAATGGGCCTCACTGTGGAAAAATAGAAAGCTATTCTTGCAAGACTCTTTTTTCCTATTAGTCGTTTTGTTTAGAACAAAGCAATATTAGAACCAACATTTCTATTTTTAATATAGGAGACATTGCTATGTTTAATTTACTGTTAGGGTTAGAGACTATTTTATCATTGCTTGAATTCTGAACAAGCTTTAATTTTTCATCTTCTTGCCTGATGAGATCAATAATGATTGAAACGGTCTGCATATCGTAGCAAGATATGACTATATTTACATAAAGAAAATAAAAAAACTATAATTTACTCTCTTTGATTGAGCACTTTCAACAACCCTTGTTAGAATTCAATTAGTCTAATCTTTTGAATATTTTCAACCTGGAATATACATTATATATATATATATATATATATATATATATATATATATATATATATATATTCGAAACTCCGTGGATTAAGGACTATCCACTTATTTTGTGCTTCCTTTTTAAAATTAAATGTTTTTAACTCTTTTTCAAAGTGTTTTTTTAACATGTTTTATTAACTACTTGTTCTTTATATACACACAGGGTGACACAAAAAAACAAAAACAAAAGCTAAATGGAGGCCATCTAGAACATATGGTGTAGAACGGAGAAAAAAAGGCCAAAGACCTTAGTGTTTTCATGTGATGTTTTGAATATAATAAACTAGTTATGACCAAAGTTTCGGACAAAACACTAAGAAACGTAGCCTAATTAGAGTTGGGGCCCGTTTTTTTTGGTTCCCCATATATATATATATATATATATATATATATATATATATATATACACACACACACCATTAGTTTTCATTCCAAATGCTAAGAGATGGAATCAATTCATAAGTTTTATTTATTCTTTTTTGTTCTTATTTTTCTTCTTTTTTTTTAAGCAAACGTCTAAATTTTCATTAATATTAACTCTTACACGTGTTTCATTAGATAGTGAAAGGCTACTAACAATTATTAGGAGACAAATGGATATTCTTCAAAAACCGCTAAAGTTTAATATAGGTAATGAAAAAAGAATTCGAAGAAGAAAGGAGATATGTAAAATCTGTAAACACACACACACACACACACACACACACACACACACACACACACACACACACACACACATACGCGTGCGCACACACAGACACACACACACAACTGGAAGAGAAAAGAAAGTTTCTTATTCTCGCAGTTTCTCGAATGTCCCCAGAGAATATTGTTAAAGTTTCTTTGCAGACACATACACATGCTACATCCATTATAGAATGATGAAACCTTGCTTAAAAATGTCAGATGCAATGTTTGTTTTACTAGTTCTGTGTACGTCTCTGTGTCGTATGGTTAAATCGAGACACCGCTTTGTATTTGGATTGCAAAATTGCCACAACAGCTTGTACTGGCTCTTTTGACTTACAATATTTATTCATGTGTCAAAGTGGACGTATCAAGCAAACCCATACGCTACCTTCCTCTATAAATCTAGGATCCCTAACCTTTTCACTCTGACAGGCGCCCTCAGCAGATTCCTAAGGACTGAAACATACACATATCAAAAGTCAATAAAGTACTACACGACTTGTCCTTTCATTCAAGATTCAAAGGGGTTCATCCCTATCCCTTTTAAATTGGTTTACATGAAAAAAAATCAGTACGTGTAAAAGATTGATATAAACAAAATCCTATAAAAAGAAAGGCAATGAAAATGGTTTAATGTTGTGATTTAAATATTAAAGGAGGAACTATTCAGAGTTAAAATCTACTTGGTATTACGCATGTAATCTCAAGAAAATACGTTTGAAATGTGTAAATATGCTTGAATAATCAAGTTTTTAACAAAATGTAACTGAAAGTACTGAACTGTGTCCATAACATAACGCTTTTTTGTGTTGCTCAAGATGTAATAAGTATTAAAACGTATTCTTTTAATGTTACTATGTAATACTAAGTGATTTAAAATCCAAAACGTTCTCTCTAATATGAGATATATATATATATATATATATATATATATATATATATATATATATATATAATCACGTATATATTAATATTATTCAAATTCTTAAGAAAATCTTTTTTTTTTTACATCTATTAAAATTTCCTATTAAAACATATCAATTTTTAACAAATCTTCATCGGATTCATTAGATAAAATAAATTTTATATAAATCTTTTAAATGTTTTAAATTTTTAATGAAATTCATTTTTGGTAAAGTTCATTAAATTTGAAAACAAGTTAACATCAGTAAATTGGTTTATTGGAACATTTTAAAATGTTCTATAAAATTCCCTTTTTAATAATAATTATATTATATATATATATATATATATATATATATATATATATATATATAATGCTCCTTATCTTGAGTTGAGCATATTGGGAAGTAATACACGATATACCATTAGAGTATTAAGCAATGCTCTTTGTGTAAACAAATCGAGCTGAGGTATTCAGACGATGTCAAAACATCGTTAATTCACTACCCGCACAGCAGCCGCCAATTAGTGTAATGGTTGGGTTTCGATCCTGGCTTGAGGTAGTTGCCTGTCTACCCACACTGATGAGCTGTGATACAGCGAAACAGTACTGTATGTGGATGAATATATATATATATATATATATATATATATATATATTCATCCACATACAGTCCCGGTCCAATGAGATGGTTTCTTTGAATTTTGAATTATTCTGTGCATAAATTTTTCAGCAGAATCTCAATTCAAAGAAACCACCTCATTGGACCGGGTCTGATGAGGTTTCTTTGAATTGAAATTCCACTGAAACATGTATGCACATATGTAACCAATAATAATTGTATAATAAACAGACTATATACTAGCTCTGTCTCCCATCAAGCACTCTTTAATAATCACACGTGTTTCATTGGATTAACATCTAGGAAACCAATCTCATCAGCATCAGACAAAGCCAAACTCTTTGCTAAGAACTCTGCAGCTAATTCTACTCTTTGCGACCAAGGCCACCAACCCCCAATATTTCCTCCTGTATCAGAAAACACGCTATGTGATATACAAATATCTGTATGTGATGTTGCCAAGCTAATCAAAAACCTTGATTCCAGTAAAGCAACCGGCCCTGACGGTATTCCAATTATAGTACTGAAAAAAACTTCAACCAGAACTAGCGCCCATACTTACAAAACTGTTTAAACGTTATCTTAAGGAGAATTGCTTCCCATCACCCTGGAAAATCTCATCAGTATGCCCTGTATTTAAGAATTCAGGTGATCGTTCATCCCTCTCTCAGTACAGGCCAGTAAGTCTCCTGTGCGTCATGAGTAAGTTGCTGGAATCTGTGTTAAATAGAGAAGTAATCAACCATCTCAACAAAAATAACCTTCTTAATGACACACAATATGGTTTCCGTTCTACTAGATCTACAGATGTGCTTACAGTTATATCTCATAGGATTAGTGAATCTCTCGACAGAGGCAACCTTTCTAGGGCAATTGCTCTTGACATATCAAAGGCCTTTTGCTGATGACACTACCATATAGGCAGGAGCTGCTAGAAAAGACTTGTCCTGCCTTGATAGGGTTCAAAATAGACTTCGTGGCCTGGTGGGAGATGTCCTTTACTCTTCGCTGCAACCTCTATCTCACAGAAGAGATGTTGCGAGTTTGTCTCTGCTTTATCGTTATTTTCATGGAAAGTGTTCGACTGAGCTTCAATCTATGGTCCCCCCTCACCAAACTTTCACAAGAAACAGTAGACTAGCTGAAAACACTATCAATAATTCCTCCCACTCTTTATCTGTGCCTAAACCTAAACATAGATTCCATGATCAAAGCTTCTTTCTTAGAATTGCACGACTGTGGAATTGTCTTGCGTTTTCCTGCTTTCCAGCTGTCTATAATATGGTTGTCTTCAAGTCCAACATGAACAAGTTTCTGATGAGCCGTTCCACTTAAGTTAACAAATTTACCGAACTTCCATTACTATCGATTACTATATTGTCCTTTTGACTACTCTACACTCTTTAACCCTTATCCTTGAGTGGCCTATCGACCTTGATAAGTGGTGACGCCTATGTAAAAAAAAAAGAACATCTCAGCAAAAATAACCTTCTTAGTGACACACAATATGGTTTCCGTTCTGCTAGATCTACAGCAGATGTGTTTACAGTTATATCTCATAGGATTAGCGTATCTCTTGACAGAGGCAACCTTCCTAGGGCAATAGTTCTTGACATATCAAAGGCCTTTGATAGGGTATGGCATAAAAGTTTACTTCAAAAGATCTCCAGCTATGGTATAGCTGGAAATGTCTTCTCAATTATTAAATCATTTCTCTCTGATAAGTTCATAAGCGTAGTAATTGAGGGGTAAAAAATCAAAACCTCATAGGTCTTTTCAACTGTTAAATTTTAAATACTTGATAAGATAAATAGTTGATAAATGGTTATGCCTATGTAAAAAAAAAAAAAATCTATACAACCATTATATAATATATATATATATATATATATATATATATATATATATAATATAAAGCTGTGTGTGTGTGTCTGGTCACGAATAGGCTCCTATATGATTGACTATTATAGAAAATTGATTGCAGATAATGATAGAAGATGTATCATGACACAGGAATGGGTATGTTTGATCTGGCAGAACAGTGGTTCATTAAAATTGTGAGGCCTGCGTTCACACCTGGTCCACAAAGTATGGAAATAAAAAATTTAAAAATTAAAAAAAAACGTTTACAAATGTTTTTGGTATAGATGTACATAAGAATACTTTGATAAGTATGTTTTAACTTAAATAGGGATGGTATAATAAAATTGTGGGGTCTGCGTTCGCGCCTGGCCTCCATAGAATGGGAATAGGCACAAACTTTAATAAAGACTTTTCATATCTATCTGCGTAAGTATACTTTGATAATTATGTTTCAGTTTGAAGAAATATGGTATAATAAAATTATGGGGTGTTCGTTCGCACCTGACCTCCACAGAATGGAAATATGTCACAAAGTTTAACAAGGTTTTTTAATATAGATCGACAGAATATTGTGATAAGTGTTTCAGTGTGAACAGGTATGGTATAATAAATTATGGGGTTTATCTATTTTATTTTTACTTTCATCATATTTTGCTTTCGTTTTGATACCCCCAAATTCGAAGCTATCGCATTACACCCCTTCCTTTTCATAACCTATCATACTTTCATAAATCAGAGTCCATTTTCTGTAGGCTGTTTTTGAACCCAGTCAACGACGAGTACTTTTGCTAGTATATATATAAAAGAGATATTATATACATACATACATGTGCATGGGTTAGAACTTTTCATTCTAAATGCTAGGCAATTATGCAGTGTAAAAACTGTGCATAAATAGAACTGGGTGTAATAGTTAAATGAAACCAATCATCTAAAAAAAAAAAAAAAAAATGACTAATTAATTCATGAAAGTTTTTCAAAGAAATATGCAAATTAGTTAACCTTCATTAAGTAGCTCACATATCCATGACTGAGTATATTAAGTCCGTTTTAACAATTTTTTAAAGAGAAAAGATAGACTTTTAATATCACCGTCAGTGCAAAAAAGACAAAAAGCAAAAAAAATTCAACTTTATATGTGACACTAATTCAGAAAGTTTTCCAACATTTCAGCTTCTTCCGACTATATTAGGTGGCACATCAAAATGGGGGAGGGCAATAAAAACAAAGAAAATATTTCAAATTTAACAGTTGAAAAGACCAGACAAGTGCAAAATTTATTTTGATAAACATATCTATTTACTAAAATTAGATAGAATTTTTTTTTTTTTTTTTTTTAAACTTTCCAATAGTATAATATTCTTCTTCGGGAAAAAAACCGATAAAATAATATGGTGTAACAAAAGTACCAAGTAGAGATCCTCATTCAATCCTTAGCATTGTTAGAATCTTCCTGCTGGTATTTATCAAGTTCAGTTTATGGATACAAGCTCAAAAGTAATAGCTAACAGAGCATCTCAGCTCAATTCATCGATTAATTCCGTCGATTTATATTTGTATGCGACATTAACCATCTTTCAGAGATGAGTAGTCAATGACTAAAATAACGCTGAAACCGAGATGAATTTCCCAACCAGGGATCCCCGCACCCCCCTCATGCATGTGGAGGTGCGTATGTTGCAAAAAACAATGAAAAACAACTTGTATGATAGATAGTAAAAACACATTCAAAAATAATTTTTGAGATGCTTAATTAATTAGTGCAATATCGACTTTACTAAACAAGAAAGTCAAAGTTAGGAGAAAGACACCGAGAGCTCATTTAAGGGGAAGGAGACAGGAAAAAATAATTGAACTTCTCTATCTATTTCTACTACGAATCGTTCAAAATCTCAACCTTCGTGCAAAATTAGCATTTTCAGTTTTCAGAGAAAACTGACATAAGAGAGAAAAGGAAGGCAATGCAGGAAAAGATGTAAAGATAGAGAGATAGACAAAGATAAAACAAAAGAAGAGAAAGAATGATAAAGCAAAATAGCGGAAGAGAACGTAAATCCATCTAAATAGTGACAAAAAGATAAAGAGGTAAGCGTGTGATAGGATCGTGGTTCAAGCATCATTAGATAAGATATTTCATTAAAATACATATAAACAGTGACAAAAAATAAGTTACGAGTCAAGCGATTCGACAGAAATCAGTTTTTTTCTACTTAATAAAAATGTGGAGAACTCAGAGAGAGAGAGACTAGCAATTTTAGTGGAATTACACCCGACTCGCTTTCTGTAAACAGCTGCAGTACTTATTGCAACAGGAAGTATCCTGCTATTGTTTTGGTCAACCAATTTTTAGTTTCATTTTTTACTTTTTTTTTTTTTTTTGCATACGACTTGTTCAGCTGGTTACGAAACCCTCCTTTTTGTGGTACAATATTTTGGTCAACAGTTTGTTGTAGCAGTTGTAAATATTATTGGTCTATACCGTCTCCTTTCCGTGATTCAAATCTGTGAATTTTAAACGTCTGAACAAGAGCTGCTTAGCGTGCCCTATTCTGCCTTGATAGAATTCAAAACTCGCTTCGAAACAGAGTAGGTGATGCCTTTTTCTCTTCTCTCTCCAAAAGAAACGTTTCAAGCCTGTATCTCTATCATTATTTTCATGGCAAGTGCTCGTCCGAGCTGCAATCTGTGCCCCCCCCTTGTTATACTTTCACAAAAACACGCAACTAGTTACAACCACTATTAACAATTTTCCCTATTCTATCTGTGCCTAAATCTGATTCCATGGACAAAGTTTCTTTCCTAGAACTGCACACCTATGGAATACGGCTCCGCTGGCCTGCTTCCCGGCCGAATACAATATTATAGCCTTCAAGTCCAATGTAAACAAGTTTTTGTTGAACTGTCCCCTTAAATAATCAAATTTTACCGAATTTACACCATTAACGATTACTACACTACCACCTTACATTCATTAACCTTTATCCTTGAGTGGCCTTCAGACCTTGCTAAATGGTGACTCAAGTAAAAAAAAAAAAAAAAAATGTTTTTGAATATAATACCTGGTATGAACAATACATTGATTGGTTCTGTTTGTTCCACTTATCACTTATTTTATTGTTAATATTCCCTTTTGTCCTCCCATTCCATGAACGATGTTTCTGACAAATGGGAAAGAATTGCTATTTTCTGGGTCGAATCTATCAATCTAACACTTATCGTTGGCTAGATTTTGACCTTGAAGTTGTCAATTTTATTTAGATACTTACATTAAGTGGCTTTATGCCTTGTCTGGACAGATATATGCACTGGTATAAACGAATCCTATTGGTTGGAGACTTCTTTTGAGACCCTTTTTAAGAGGGGTAGATTATTGGCAAATGCCCAAGATGTGGCAACAATATTCCATACACAGGCGAATAAATAGCTTCATAGAGGTATGCAAATTGGAGCAGCTTGTCACTGCCCAACTCCTTATCCTAGCAAATCTGGTCCTTATTAGTAGCTCCTTGTGACTTAGTGGCACTGTATCTCGTTTGGGGGTGAATAAACAGTAAAAAAAAAAAAGTGATATTGGCGTGTCCTCTACAGAGTCTTAATACTATCACATGTTCTTTTTTGGTCATTTTAGTAGGATTATTATTCTTTTCTTCAATTTTTTTCTTTTATTGCATGTAATTTATTGTTGATGCAAGACTTTCTACATTTCTTACCAATTATTGATTTGATGTTTGTTAATTGTTGGTTTTAAATCTGTGGTGGAAATTTTACACTTTGTTGGTTCTATTTATTAAGGGTGTGAACTCTATTCTTTGAGAGCTGGTGTCTCCAATTTAAGAAGCAATATTTTATTTATTTGTTTATACTTAAAAGGAATTTTCACGGGAAGGATAGTGTAATATGTGATCTAAACACAGATAATTCGTCATTTGATAGAAAAAATAACCCAAGCTATATTACTGGTGTAAGCGGATTTTTATTTTTAGGTGATTTTTAAAAAGTGTTTCCATATAACTAGTCATTTGTATCGGTTGTAATAATTTTAGAAATTGTACTGAACTATGTTATTATATTGCCAATAATAATAGTACAGCAATAACAAATGAAAATTGGTTAGACAGATACAAAGTTTGACTTGTTTAGCTTATATGCTATTTGGGTCCAACTTTTAACTCTGGCCGACTTAATTTTAAGTGTGCGTGGGTGCGGGTTACTTATTTAAATCTATTTTATATTCTATACTTCATTGTTACTGCTTTATTTTGGAATGGTCTAGGATTTAGTAGAGGTGAAAATAAATTACAGGTTATTAGGTCCAGTCACAGTGTAAAATTTTGATTTTTATAATTACATGTTTGTTATTCGACTTGGCCAGTGTTCAGGAGAGATGGAGAAAACTAAGTTATTTGGGTCATTTATTAGTATGAAAATGATTTTCATAAACCGTTTGTTTGTGTGTGTGTGTGTGTGTGTTTATACATATATATATATATATATATTAAATAAATATCAAATGTGTGTGTGTGTTCATACGTCTACTAAAAATTTTTGTCATTCATATCCTACATCCTAATCTCTCGGACAAAAAATATCGCAAAATTGGTTAGAATTGTCTACTTTGTATAGAAATATCGTTGTGTTCAAAGAAGGAATCAGATGAAAACCTTGCTTTTGATGTGCTTTGCAAATCATGCATGCGCTAACCGCTGTCATGTTCTCTCGTTTTAAATAGCTAAATTTGCAACGTTAAAACATTTGCGCCCACGTTGGCCCATCGATAAAAGCATTCACTTGTTAGCTTCAATTATGCGACTTAGTGCCCAGCACGCGGCATTTTTTTTTTTTTTTTTTTTTTTTGCTGACAAAATTTTACTTTCGGTTTCGCTTCTGGCTGATGACACCCAAGTTCCATTTATTATTATTGTGCGTGTGTGTGTGTATGTGTGTGTGTATATATATATAGAGAGAGAGAAAGAGAAAGAGAAGGAAAGAGGGACAGAGAGAGAGAGAAACATGAACCAACAAAAATAAATGTTATGGTATGTTAGCAACGAATATATGTCATTCCTTTATTACAAGCAACATTTTGCCGACATGTTGTATAGATTAGTTCTGTTAGAGATTCGATAAAAAAAGAAGGCTAGATTGGCATTCACCAGTGATACAAATAAGCAATTAGATTCTTTTGCTCATGACAACCATCATACAACTATTTTAGTTTCTTTTCTTCTTTATGACCAGATGGACGAATAACCTAACCCTAACAGCGATATTTAAAACACTATGCATGTAATAATATGACAACAACAGAATAAAATAATAATTCACGTTGATCAGAAACGTATTATTCGAATTCTTCAGTTTACATCTTGATTGAGTGTTATTATCACAACGGTTCAGACCATGTAACCTCGAGCTTTCTTAAGGTATATCTTGTCGAACCCGGGAATCTGCACTGAATTTCAAATGCAACCCTTTATTTAATCCACGAGGGTAACATGCTCTTGTTATGGTAGCCATAATTGGGCATAAGTCCGAAGTAATTTCCAATTGTATTTTTAGGTGTTGTCTGCACTGAGAATTGAACATTCAATCTACAGAAGAGTGTAATTATACAAGGTACTTTATCGAACAGGCCACAAGTCATCGGTGATAAACCTTAGGTTTAGCATCACAAAAAACGTTAGGTCTACAGTTACAAAAGAACTTTTATAAATAAAGTAGTGGTTTTGTTTCTTCCATCTCAAAAATTTAGTATTAATCAGATAGAACTTTTAAAAGTTAAAGTTATATTAAATTTGGAAATAATTTTTTTTATTTTTTTATTGAAAAGCAATATATAAATAATGAATATTCATTTTGCAAAAGGGGTTGCACTGTTGGAATTATAAAAATTATACAAGTCGGGGAGGGGGGGGGCAATTTTTTTAATCTCCAAAAAGCAACATTCTGAATATCGGAAAACTTTAAAATAAAAATTCAGAAACAGAATCAGAGCTCGATATTTTTTTACTTTTACTCCCAGGGGTCAGGGTCAGACCTTATACCTTTCAACTCAATAACCTTGTTTGTAACAATAAATTTCAAGTAAATAACACCAGGCATTTAAAAGCTTTCAATAAAATATTGTTTAGAAATATTAGATACAAATGACAATGACCAATTTGGATCATTAACAGATAAATCTGTTTTTTGTTGTTGTTTTTAAATACTAATAAATAACCACTTACTAAGCCATGTAGATGGAAGGCGCTCCATGTAAAAGAAGGTAAAAAAACCAATTCCAAATTTTCACTGTCTGTGGCAGATCCACCCTTTAGGAGTAAACTGCAAGGAAAAATTCAGAGTAGAACCTTTAAGCAGATTCATTCTGCCAACTCCTGTGACTTTTTTCTTTATCCATCACCAACATGGCAAATGAAGGGATATGTGCTGCATGGACATTAGCTTTTTCTCCATATCACACTGTCAGCATCCAACAACATTCAACCAACAAACCTACAACCTTGAGAGGACACTCCAACTTCACAAATAGCATGGATACAACATGGAAACAACAGTTACCGATTATAAACCATTGCTCAATTGGCATAAAGTGTGATACCGGGGTTGTTCCCAATGGTGGGAAGAATTCTCTGATCTTAACAAACAGCTACTACCCACCTTAAGCTGGGCAGCCTCTAGTTATTTAGGTGCTATCGCACCACAATCTTATTTCCAATGTGGTTCAGTTCAGCACCTTCCATGGAAATAATAGAGTCAAAAAAGAGTAGCAAAGATCTCTGATGTGGAGTTATAAGGAAGGGAAGAGATCACCCTTTGCCACTAGAATACAAAGTCAATTTTGTATTCTATCAAAGAAAAAATACTCTGAGCAGCACCTCCCCAGGCATCTGAGTTAGAGGAAGCATTTTTTAATCTCCAAAAATCAACAGTTTGAGAATTGGAAAACTAACATAGAAGGTATAAGCTCTGACTTTTAGTATTCCAGAATATCCAACTCTTATTCTTTTAAGTCCACAACTCTGTTAGTCATCAAAAATTGTTGATAGATAATTTTAAATAACTCGAGAGATTTAGGAACATTTATTGTGAAACTATTTTTCATGTAATAAAATGGACAAGAACGAATATTTGGAAAAACAACTTTAAATAAATTAATTATGTTCGTAAGAATAGCAACGCTACTGTTTATTTAACATTTTGCAGAGACAATAATTTATTAACTCATTTTTTTAATCTAAAAGTAATAATTTGACACAAGTTACTGAAAAATCAATTACAATTATTATTTCACATCTTTTTTTTTAATCTATTGATTTGTCTGCAACAGCACAATCAAAGACAGAATGCTTGAGAATCTGGTTTGAGTTAGGGTTAGGGCTCTTATTCAGCAGTAATCAAAGAGTACCAAAACAACTAAACTTTTAAAATGGTTTAACAATCTTAAGAATGCTTTTGCTAACGTGTATGCACAGTTCCAAAAAATTGTGAATAACTTTAAAGCCCAAGAGATTTACTTCTGAACTTTTAGCAGGTGTTCAACATCAAAATCTGTAGTCTACATCATTTATTACGAAAGCAACGTTTTTAATTTGCTGTGAAAACACATAAATCTTTTGCCTTATTTTCCAGAAAACGCCAACCACCATAACCCAATAAACCCCTTCCAGCATATACACTAATGGTCATGAAGCCCCACTTTTCAACTTTCACCATTGCACTTCCCTTATTTCTAATATAAAATTTGGTGAGCAGTTCTTGTAACACATATGCATCGATATAGGTTCTATAATCATGACTAATGTCACACTATTTGGTTACATGTAAAGCCAGTATTGATAAAATGGCCGATATGACATCACTATTAAAATAAGCAAAAGTTTTGTTTTTTTTATGAAAACAATAATGCTTTAATATGAGACTATTATTCAAAAGAAGCAAAAAATTTTATGAAAATAGGGCTTCAATACGAGACCATCATTCAAAGTTTTTCTTTAAGTTTTTATTCTAAGAAAATCGTGCTTTAAAAGACAATTATTCAAAGAAGCAAAAATATTCAAAAGACATTTGTAAAAAGTCAAAACGAATTGAAAAATCAGTTTTGTTTCTTGTTTTTTTTTTGGGGGGGGGGGGGTTAATCCCTTATAGAATTTTCATTTCATCATTTATCCTTTCTTTACTTTTGCAATTTGATAAAACAAAGATTGGGTTGGTTTAAAAACAATATTGGCCTGTATATATTATTTAATTAATTGGAATTCATTATTGAGATGAGTATTATTTATTAATTTATTTTATTGCGGACTATTATTCTCATCTTTATTAGTTGTTGTTTCATGACGTTTCGGTCAACTATTCCTCTGGCTTTCGTCGGATGGCAGTGATTGCTGAGAATGCAGTTAGGAGATTCAAAGTTCCTATCCGTCATGGTTACCACCCGACGAAGGCCAGAGGAATAGTTGGCCAAAACGTCATGAAACAACAACTAATAAAAAGATGAGAATAATAGTCCGCAATAAATAAAATTAATAAATAATACTCATCTCAATAATGAATTCCAATTAAATGATATATAAAATGTACCATTCAGTACAGACTCAACCATGGAAGATCAGATAATAAAATAAACATGAATTTATAAGATCAAAAAATCCAACCTTGATCGCCTTTCGGGGCCCGTGGCGCAGTGGATAAAGATGTTGAATCCCTACGGTTCCAGATGAGCATTGTCTGAAGATAGCAGTTTCAATCCTACCCAAAGCTGGCCAGAGGCTTACTTGGCCAAAACGTGGCCAAAACGTGGCAAGATGACAACAACTACGGATGGCAGTGATTGCTGAGAATGGAGTTAGGAGATTCAAAGTTCCTATTTGTCGCAGTTACCACCTGACAAAGGCCAGAGGAATAGTTGGCTGAATAATAGTTCGCAATAAATTAATTAATATTGGCCTGGCGTTTCAGAAATTGGTAAAGGAATCTTTGTAAGATACTAAAACCACGCAGAAAGATGCAAGTTTAATAAATAAAAATAAAAAAGTAATATGCTACAGAATCTGAGAATATGGTGTTTATTCAATAGTATTCCAAAGAATTTGTTAAAAAAAAAATTTTTTTTAAAATAGGAAAAAAAAATAACTGAATGTCAAATCCATTAGAATTTTTAAAATCAATTTGGTTTAAATGAATGCAACTTTAAGTGACAATTTATGCATTAATTTCAATAAGATATTTAAAGCAAGCAGCACATTTACTAGAATCACACACCATGGACAACTCTGAAGTACCGGAATATTCAAACAGGGTGAATTGTGTCATGATCATTTGCACCAGATTAAAATATTTGGAAATCTGAGTTGCACTTCTTGGTTGCATTGAATGCCATGAAATGTAAGGAGCTAAAATAATATATATAATATATATATAAGTGAAAGTGTCTGTGTGTGTGTGTGTGTGTGTGTGTGTGTGTGTGTGTGTGTGTGTGTGTGTGTGTGTGTGTGTGTGTGTGCATTTCCCTATGCAATAACTGTCAATTTTTAGTCTACAGACTCGAAATTTGATATACAGGGTACTGAGATTTGGGAAAATCGATGTGATCAGTTTTCGGCCAGAAATTTGGCGATTAAGGAGTCAAAGTTCAACGATTTGACCTTTGAGAACTCTACCAAACTCCTCCGACAATTTTGGGTTTAAACACTTGAAATTTTAGATATAGATTCCTTAGACATGGATCTAACTTAATAACTTGATTTGAGCCCAAAACAATAAATTTTAAGGGGTCATAATAGGGGTCAAAGTTAAAAAAAACATTGACCGCTTTTTTTTTTTTTTTTTTTTTTTTGCTCAACATACACCTCCAAATACCCGGGCAACGCCGGGCACCCATGCTAATATATAAGAGCAAATAGTTAATAAAAGGTTAAAAAACACTTTGAAAAAGAGTTAAAAGCATATTTAATCTGAAAAGGAAACACTTAATAAGTGGATAGTCCTTAATCCGCAGAGTTTCGAAGAAATACTTCCATTCTCATCAGAGGGAGGAATTAGCAAAATGCGGGATCGGATTTTGCATACAAAAGTATTTGATGAAACTGCAAGTAAGTCAAAGATCTTACTTGATAACAAAAAGTGAAGCAGAGGGAATATGGTGAAGAAAAAGGTGATTTCACGTCTGGTGAAAGGTAAAGTATCCAATGACGGTAAAATCCAAAAATGTAAATCCAAGAAAGTTAATTAAATTTCCATTCGCACAAGTAAAATCCAAGGAAATCGCGTAACTGGAAGATGGACCAAAATAATCCAAAAGGCCGAAATCCGCAATTATTTTATATATATATATATATATATATATATATATATATATATATATATATATTATAGATTACTTTAAGTTAAAAAAAACTACCTTAAGGTCAAAAACTAGCCAACGATAAGTGTTAGATGGATAGATTCCAACCTAGAAAACAGCAGTTCTTTCTCTTTTGTCAGAAACATCACTCATGGAATGGGAGGACTAAAGGACAAAATAAGGGAAGTGAGAGTTACATAGTTCCTGAAAGTAAGCCCAAGTGCCATTCCACTTCTCTGAAAAGGTAATTAGTTGCTATCCATTGCCTTTAAGAGAGGGTAGACGTGGTAAGGTTAGACAGGGTGTTCAAGAGAAATTTGAAAATCTTTTGATATTCTTTCATTTCAGAAGCATTTGAAGTATTTAATATTGCCCACATTCCCGCAGACTGTCCCCAAAGGCATGCTCCGACGTGAACCTGAGGGATGCCTTGGACACTGCTCGATGATGGACCTGGAGATGGAGTGAAACACTTTGTTACTAATAATAACGGTAAAGAGCAACAGATATCCGTTTCTGTGTATCATTTATTCTTTTATGTCGAACTAGCCTGGGTGTCCGGTGTTACTCAGGTGTTTGAGATGTGTATGAGCAAAAAAAAAAAAATAAATAAATAAAAAGAAGGTAGTAGGCAGGAAGACTCAAACCCGTACTGTGAAGGAGGAAAAGAACGTGATAAAAAAAAAAAGAGATGTCTTTACTATTGCATCCATCACAAAACCGGAAGTGACAAACGTCAAAATTAAGGTGAGTCAATCAAAAAGAGTGGACGACTTTCGAAAATATCTGCAAAAAACAATGACATTACAAACACCATTACACACACCTCCACTTTCTTTTCCACCTTCGCGTCACAGGTTCGAGCCTGCCTGCCTACTACAATTTTTTTTCTTCTTCTTAGCATATACCTACAAACACCCCGGCAGCGTCCGCACCCAGATTAGTTAGTGCATAAGTATCAAAAGAACTTAAAATGTTTTGTTTTTTTTAGCTTTTAATCATTAAAAAATAAATTAGAAAAAAATTGATTCAAAAATAATTAATTAGAAAAAAAAATTAACCAGAAAGAGTTTTGCTAAAACATGATTTTTTTTTTTTTTAACACAGTTAAAGTAATATATTTTCATATTGTTTTTCTTAATTTTTAAAAATAAAAGTTATAAAATCTTTTTAAAAAATGTAACTGGAGTGGTCGATGCCGAATTGTCCCTTTGCTGAATTGACTACACTGAAGCGTCCCATTTCCACATCTGTTACTATACTTGTTTCTTCACTTTTTCATTTTGTTGTCTATATTTTTAGGTTTTTCTTTCTTTCTGAAAATTGTCAAATTTATTCGGAAGACACTACACAAGCAAAAATATGATGTCAATATATATATATGCCTAGCCAACTTTTAATTGTATTATTCATGAATCATATTTTATAAGTTTAGATAAATATTTTAACTTTGATAAATCTCAAGACTTCAATTCAAAAAAAAAAAAAAAAGCAACACAGAAAAAATCCGAAAACAAATTTACAACTGCAAGAAGCATTTGATTTATTTTAATCCTTCCACGTGGCCAACTTGGCGCCAGAGATTCAAAAGATTTCAAATTGCGTGTCATCTGTATTTGGAAACTGGTCCAATTCAAATTCTCTAATATATTGTGTGTGCAATGAGGCAGAAAATATCTTAACAACGATTACATTTTCAAAGAAAGAAGATGAAAACGACTTTGAAACTGCAATGACAAAATTTCAAACTCATTTCATGAAACTAAGAAAAATAGAACACAGGAAAGGCCACGTTTCGCTTGAGAACACAAAGAGGTGGAGAATGTGTTACAACATTTGCGAGAACGTCATAAAGAATTACAGATGGGTGTAATTTCGCTAACAATACGTAGGAGGAAAGTTTGGACCGATTCATTATTGGTCTTTATGATAAAACATTATCCAAACGGTATTAGCTACTCTGGATTTGAAACTTGACAATGTTAAAGAAATGGACACATTTTATGAAGATTATCCAAACACTAAAGGAGGAAGAATAAGCAAATGACATTGGCTCGAAAGAAAATGTATTTGTTTCAATATTACAAGTGGTCTACCCTGTCCTTAATCAGTGAAGAAGTCTTTCTAGACTGGAGCAATTTCTATTTTTGTTCCAATCCAGAGTGCCCCTTTTGGGGGAGATGAATTTTCCTCACATTAAATACTGACTTTGTGTCTAACATTGCACTTATGGGGAGGTAGGAAAATAGTAACATTGGCAAGAGCCAAATGAAATGGTAAAGTTTCTGAAAGATTTCCAGATTATAACCAGGAAAAATAAAATATTGAAAATTACTGTCAACCTGATCACTAAGGATAGTGTCTGTTAAAAAAAAAAAGACAAACTTGTAAAAAATGCAACAGCTTCAATCACTTTGCCATATGTTGCAGGACAAAAATAAACATAAATATGACAATCATGTAGACACACCAATTCTCGTTAGATCACTGAAGTCAAGCAATATTCAACCTGGTCAATACCAAATGGGTGACCATTTGGAATTACTAAGCACTGTATGTAGGAGGATGCCATCACCTCCCTGTAAGAACTGCAAAAGTCTAACATGGTCATTTCCCCTAACCAGGATATACATGCCACTGAGAACCGCTTGTGACTTGAATATTCTCTTGCCACTTCCTCTTCTGGAGAAAGCCGGTTCAACATGCTTATAGTGAATGCTGCTGGATATATAATGTCTTGGAAATTCAACACAATAATATGGAATATTTTTTTTTAGGTTAACCCACAGAAGAAAACAAAACTAAACCATAGTTTGCTAATTTGAAGATTTAAGGTAGCTATCTGAAATATACAGTGGCAGTTAAAATACTTAAAGAGCCAAAGGAGAGATTACGGTGTAAAGGAACACTCCAAACATCTGCGACATATAAAAGATATGTTCGAGATCTAGGCTTAGATCTAATGACCTTTGGGAAAGATTATAGAGAGATGTGTGCAAAAAAACAGGAGACTTTGTTGGTTTGGTCACACTGAAAGAATTGATAGTTATTGAATCAGTATATATAGAACAGTTCAGTGGGCAAAAGAAAAACATAGGAAGTGATAAATTTGAGACAAAGAGGAATAAAAAAAACTCATCCAACACATACCAGCATATAAAACAATAACAGTAGTGACAACGATAAGAATAGTTATTACAGTCAAATCTCGTTACTACGCCACCCAACGGGACCGAACAAAAGTTACTATGGTAACGAGAGGTGCATAGTAAGAGGGTTTGTAAAAACGGCCTTATTTTCTCAAATAAAAATATATGTGGACTAAATCCAAAAAACGAGTGAATAAAAAAGATGAAGAAAAAAAACTTCAATTTGAAGGCTAGTTTACAATTAAATGCTATGTCAGGTTAGAGAGGGTATAATTGATAGATTATTGTATGCCACTTTACTTTTAGTAAAGAAAACAAAGGTCAAGTGTAATTATGTGTTTACTAAAAAAAAGGCTCAGCATTGTAAACTGTGTATACATCAACCTAGATGATATAAGGTAAAAATTAAAGCGAGTTACTCTTTCAATCAATTTGGATGCTGTCAATGATTAAGGTTATTGAGAAAAACAGTTGACTAGTTCCATAAAAAAAATGGTTAAATGGGTCTAAACAAATATTATGAATATATGCTGAACAAGAATATCGTATGAAAATGGCGGTCAAATCAGATGCACAGTTTACGATAAACATTGTTCATTGAACACCCATGGAATATTCAAACCAGAAAATAGGAACCGGATATCTTTAGCATATTCAAATCTACTTACTAGTGCTAATGTAATCGGTAAAAAAAAAAAAAACATATGAAGTTATCAGTGATAATGAAACTCAGTTCCCATCTACTGAATTTAGGTTTAAATATGAATGCATGCCACTGTAAGTCCACACTTTTAGCAAGAGAACGAAGCAGCAAAAACGAAAACCTAATCAAAGCTAGATTACATCATCCATTCTTTCAACATATCCAAAGCACCTCAATCTATTCTCGCACAAAACATCAACTATTTTGAAAATGTATAATCGATTCATCAATTCTTCTGATGACTTCCTGTCACTGAGACTTGCACTATACATTGGATCTCACCATCTGCATATCTAGAAATTCTATTAATGGTCTCCTCTTTAAAGGTTTAAACCCCACTACTATACGTCATGATGCTCCTAACAACCTTTATTAAACTAAAAACAGCCAAAGTTAACATTATATATATATATATATATATATATATATATATATATATATATATAATGTACATACATTAGACTACCCGTGACTTGTTGGGTCAGAATATGTTAAAGCTAACTATGGAATAGTGAGTATACAGAATTAATGTATAAACGTGCAAAAATTGAATGCATGCGCATGAGAAAACAAACATGGCAGTCAGTGATAACAATATGCAATTTCACACGAAAAAATTTGAATGCGAGCACGCATAAAAACAATATTGAATACATTGGATAATAAAGACCTTAACTTCAGTGCCTTAAGATTAAATCAAAAATCCTTTTTATAAGAGGGGTGTAATCATTGAAAAAAATTGAAAAAAAAATACGAGGAAGAATTGTGTATTGTACAGGTTGTACAGGTTCACCCTAGTTTTATTTTTGTGGTGTGTATTAACAGCCTTAAAAATATTAGAAAATAATAATTAACTGATTAAGTAATGTTTAACGGTGAGACCTTTTCAAAGAAAATCTTTAAAAAATGAAAAGTCCCCCCCCCCCCACACACACACGTTTTGAAGTCTGTCTATGTATTTTTAAAATGCTTGGAACTTCAGACCCCACCCCATTTCCCCTTTTCTGCCCTCACCCCATCACCAAACTTTTTAAAAATGCTAACGCTTACATGTCTTGCTACATCGCCAAGAAGTGGGGTCTCACTTTATGTTAAATTTATATACGAAAGTGATCACTCACAGTAAAATATTGTAATTTAATTATTTTAAAAAAAAATTCCTTCTTTTATATTTTATTTAAAGGTCATTGAAACGTATTGGACAAAAATAGTCGATTTTGATTTTTTATTTTAGGAGATAAACTATGCTGGGTTAAGTCATAAAAACCCCAAATATATTTTTTTTTAATATGTAAACTGATCAAGTAGTTTTTTTTTTTTTTGGGGGGGGGGGGGTTACATTAGAAAAATATATTTGCTTGGTTTTTTTTTTTTTGTTTGAAAACAATTCCAACTTGCAATGAAAAATACAAATAAAATAAATAATTTTGGACACGAAAAACGTTCTTTTTTTAAATCACATTCTAGTTTTAATCATGCATAACTTAGGTAAAAAATATTTTTTTTAATTATGTAAGTGCACCTGAACAATCGCCACCTCCCTTACAATTTTTTCCTTTTCATCTTTTTTCAACTATTTCTGCGAATTATTGGACACTAAGCTACCAGATTATGAAACTTTTTTTTAAATCAATATCTAAAAATTTGGAAGGGGGTTAGGGTTTCTGCAAATTATTGGACACTAAGCTACCAGATTATAAACTTTTTTTAAAATCAATATCTAAAGATTTGGAAGGGGGCTAAGTTTCACATACACATTCTAGTAAATCAATCCCCCATTTTTAGACCGATGTACAGCCCCAAATTGACCCCTTTATTATTAGTTTTATTTTCTTTTTTTTTTTTGCGACTTTTTACTTTGAGGAAAGTCAGTCAGAGCACTACTTTAAGCACGAATTAAAATTAACGAAGCCCTACTAAAAGCACTACTAAAATCAAGTTTCTACCTCCACCCTCCTTGTAGAGAAAATATTTTTAAGTAAGGCTTAAAAAAAACATCAGAATCCACAGTAAATGTGGTTATAAATATGATTATAGTTATATATTGTATATTTATATTTAAATCAGTTTTTTATTTGTTTTTTAAACTCAACAGAGTTAAATTACATTTATTGTAAGGAAAACATGTTAAAATAAGTTAAAACAAAAAAATATATTGTTGACCTTATTTATGCTTTGAATAACAACAGTGGCTTTTAATATCAGACTTAAGATAGGGTGGTCATGAAATCGGTTAGCAGACAATTTTTTTGAAACCGGAAGTCACAAACTGGATAGTCAGTTTAATGCCCAAGCAAGCAAGCAGATGTGAGTTTAATAATTATACTAACAGTAACCCACCGGCCACGCGTTGTCGTGGCCGAGTCTGGTTAACACAAGTATTAGCTCGATTTGTATTGCACAGACACATGCACACACAAACACAAAAAAACGCACAAAAAAAAAAAAAAAAAAACACAAACACACCCACACACAATGCAAATAGTTGGGAATAGACAGTTTAACGGCTTCAAAATCACACATAAGGAAATTTTGAAGCATATAAACTATCAATTTTCGGTTATGATTAAATGTTAGAGTCAAGCAATATAGTTCACTGTAAGGTTTCTGCAAAATCCGGGTCTTGGCTTTATTATTCACTTAATCCATTTTATTTTTTTTATTTAGCGTATAAAGAAAAAATTTTAGTCACTCGTACTTTAAAAAAAAAAAAAAAAAAAAAGATTTATCTAGCTTAAAAAAAGAAAAAATAATGGCTTATCAGCATATGCTGATATGTCAAAAAAACAGTATTTAATAACAACATGTACGATTTATGTAAACATAAAAGATATAGCACGGTAGCAAGAACAATAAGATATAGCACGGTAGCAAGAACAATAAACATCTACGGTATATTTAATGTAAAAAAAAGAATTATTGCCTTATGAACATGTCTGGATGTGTTGCAGTTGGTTATTATATTTGTTTTTGGTTTATTTTATTTAAAGCAATTGCCTCTTGTAGAGAGTGATGCCATATTTGAAAATTTCTGGAACATTCGTTTTTATATTAAGATTTAGATTCTGGAATGAACGAATTGTCTGCCAATGAAATTTGGCAGAATGTGAGAAGGGAGAATTTATTATTTTTGAATTGGAAAATGGAAAGATCATGGTATGTCTATGAGTATATGATCCAGTTAATAAAGGTGAAATCCCATTTCTGCAGAAATCCTTCCAGTCATGAATGTTGATAATGTTGCTCCTAGGATGAAATGTAGGATTTTATTATAACGACTAAATCTGTCTCAAAAGGCGTTCTAAAGTTACATAAGAAAATGGCTAATAGTCTAGACATAATAAATTTGTATGTGGCATGTATTGTTGCAGATCTATAGTATTTTGGTCCAAAGGGGAATTTCGGCAATCAAAACTATATAAAAAAAGTACAATATTTAGTTGGTGTTCTACTGTTCTTACAAAGAACAGTTGTCATTGAAGTAATTTTCTTCTATTTTAAAGGGTTATTAGCAGGAAAAGACGTGAATTAAACACTACTTAAGGGGCTAAATTCAACTACCATGCATCATGGCACTCCCAACATGAAGCCACTTGATGTAAGGAGCTATATTACTCATCTTCAAAGTATTTCAATATTATTTTGTTCTTATTGTTATTTACTTTATTATTATTCTACTGTATTTATTTTACATTAAAAACAGTATATAATATGTATGTGTGTATGTATTATTGATATTATATATAGAGAGTTGTACAAAATTATATAACAGGTCCTATGTTCCTATAATAACTCGATATATGTTTTCTTACATAAAAGTAACTTGTGAGGAGCTTTTCTTGTTTGACTTATATTCATGATGTGATGAGATGTGCCGAGGAAGAGACTTTTTGCAATCATCTAAACTATAACACAAGTATTCAAAACTGTTTTAGAAACGATTGTATCCCAAATTTTACGGTATTTGAATTCTTGCAACCGATATAAATAATGTGCTAATTTAATGAAATGAACAGACTTTAAATATTATGTGTGTGTGGGGGGGGGGGATACAGAAATATACACACACATAACATTCTAAGAGCTGCGCATGCATGTATTCATCTACAATATAATTATAAAATTTATGGAGGACAATTCAATGCAGAGGTGTACCAGACAGACATGATTCACCTTTATTAACATAATGTGCGCATATTTTCCAAAAAATTTTAAATGTTAAAAAATACAAATATGTTGTACTAGCATTTCAGCCCGGCGTTGCCCGGGTGTTTGGAGGTGTATGTTGAGCAAAAAAAAAAAAAAGCGGTCATTTTTTTTTTAAACTTTGACCCCTATTATGACCCCTTAACATTTGTTTTGGGCTCAAATCAAGTTATTAAGTTAGATCCATACCCAGAGATCTTTATCTAAAATTTCAACTGTTTAGACCCAAAATTGTTGGAGGAGTTTGGTAGAGTTCTCAAAAGGTCAAATAGTTGAATTTTGACCCCTTAACAGCCAAATTTCTGGTCGAAAACCGATCACAAAGATTTTCCCAAATCTCAGTACCCTGTATATCAAATTTCGAGTCTGCAGACTTAAAATTGACAGAGTTATTGCATAGAGAAATGTACACACATACACACACAGACACGTTCACTTTTATATATAGATTAAGAAAAGGTGAATCATCATAGTTTACTTCACCTTTACATGCCTTAATTTGCTTCAGTTTGTGTTGATCAGTTACACCTCTGCACTGTATTGCCTTCTGTTAATTACATTTTTGGTCCTGGATATGACCTAAAACTATATTCGATGGTGAGGCGCCAGCTTGCGGGCTTTGGGGAGTGTGGAGCCACCCTTTAATTGCCATTGCTCCCAGGTCCACTCTGACCCGGAGTGGTAATACCTGTTAGGGTCCCAACTATGGGTTAAATCGAATCCGACTTATAAAACAAATATACTCCATTAAAAATCGTTCCTCAAAATAACTAGATTCGGCATTAAATAACCTGAAAAAGGTGGATATGCCATAAAACAAAAACAGCCAACCAACTAATTACATATATATATATATATATATATATATACACACACTAAATAATGTTCTAAGTAAACTGCATGCACCTCATAATTATAAAAATAAAACTTAATTTATTTGAAGGTACATTTCTGAAATCGTGCAGACTTGAACTTTGTCCATGCTATCGAAAAGCCTGCAAAAGAATTAATGAAGAGATTGAGAATGGTAACAAATAACACGAGTCGATAAAGTGAAAAATATGTTTCAAAATGTTATATAACGTGTGCGTGCGTGCGTGCGTGCGTGTGTGCGTGTGTGTGTGTGTCAATGAATTAATTCAGAAATCATGTATAAAAGTAAGATACGTGAGAAAACATTTCAAATGTCCATTCCACTCCAGTCTCAATTCAATTACATTCTGAACTTAATTCAGTATACACTCCATTCTAAACTGCCAATTTCACCTTTGAAATTTATTACAAAATGTGGTAATGCGCAGATCCATCAACAGGCAGAAATTAGTCGAATGACCAAAAAAACATCAGCAACAGTATGCAAATTTAAGAGAAAGGAAGAAGAAGAAAAAAAGAGGAAAAATAATATATCCCCCCCAAAAAAAAAAAAATTTTCTACAATATATATATATGTATATATAATAAGCAATATCAATAAATATATAAGCTATATATGATCTCATATCCGTCTGTTTTTGTATGTTTGTTCACAATTTAATATATACAAAAGGTCCATTATGTTCCTCTTTCATTTATTTCTATATATAGTATGATTCTTGCAAAATATATGCTCATTAGCATATTACATTAAAGAAAATCGATTTTACTAAATAGCTGTAAGCTAGTTAGCATTTATAATAAAAGAATTGTTTGAAGTGTTCTACTTAAGATTGTTATTTAAAATTGATTTATATTAATATATCTATTTTGAACTATTATTACCGACATCGATTTTTTTAGAAACCGGTTTTGAGTTATTTCCCGAGTGCCACCTGTTGTTTTCTATTATATAAATCTCAAACATCAGTTTGTGTGTTTGTGCGTGTCCGATAAAAACTTCAACAGTCGCATCAGACTGGGCTGAAACCGGTACTATCTGAAAGAGCAGTCCCTCGGACACACAATACCTAAAAATTAAAAAATAAGATTAATTCTGTGGTGGTCAACTGAACCACTTCTTGTAAGTGGGGGTCACTTTTCCGACGCATTTATGTTTATAAACATTACTTTTTCCGAGGCATGACATCATAAGTAGTCATGGTTTGGTGGGCACCTTTTCCCTTCTTTCCCTTTTTCACATTTCAGGTTTATGCCTGCCTACTAAGGATGATTCTTTTTTTTTTTTTTTTTTGCAGTCCCACGAGCACTTGTTGCTATTTTGATTAAAACAAAACTTTTTGGGGGGAAGTAGAGGCAGGTTGTCATTCTTCCATTCTTTTTTTTTTTGGGGGGGGGGGAGGTGCTCAATATCCTTAGTATAGCAGCTCTGTCTGAACCAAATTTCATGTCCACCCAGCCAACGCCGGGTATTCACGCTAGTGTGTGCATATATACACACACACACATATATATATATATATATATATATATAGATATATATATAGTGTGTGTGTGTGTGTGTGTGTGTGTGTGTGTGTGTGTGTGTGTGTGTGTGTGTGTGTGTGTGTGTGTCTTAACGATTATGTCTGATGTAGTCTTTGAACATTGAATGACATGTGCAAAGTCCTTGCTCATAACAAGGGCTGCTTAATTATCAAACGTCTATTTTTTTTTTTATTGTATTGAGCAGATTTTTCGAATGCAATTCAGCTAATTCGGCCTCACATCAGTGAAGTCAGCTGATACATGAACAAGCTGTTGAAAAGAAGGCTCCGAAATGGTGTGTATTCTCTCTTGATGACCCGATATTATTTGTAAGATGAAAGTGAATAAACTAAAAATGCAACGAAAAAAAAAAACGATAAACACCATTCTCTACAAAAAAACTAAGATGAGGACGAAGGCGCTAGAAAGGCACATTTTTTTCTCTTGACAACCAACATTAACTTTATCCGAAATGGATTACTTCACAAGTGAAAACAGCTGATAAACATCATTATATACAAACCTATAAGGTAAGCCGTTTCTTTCAAAACAACATTTTGTTGCTGTTCTGGTAGTCATTTTTATCCTCTTTCTCTCATATATATATATATATATATATTATATATTCCCCCCTCAAAAACCTCTAGCCTTGATCGAGGGGAGATTAAAACTTGCTACTATGGCTTCAAATGATCTGAAATAACAGCAAGGGGAGACTTGATTTTAAATATTTCTCATATGTTATATCTCCCCACTTTTGGAAATAGGGTACGATTATGAATATCTCCAGTATCAAATAATCTTAATACACTGTGAAAACCAAAGAGGTCAAAAAGGGGTCAAAATTGAAAGAATCATTATACATTTTGTACATTCATCTTAGTTTATTTTTAATCAGTTCATGTGCGTGTCACGTCTGTACAGTGGTAACGTCACCCGCTTTGAATGCTAGTTTTGCTTCCATTTTCGATTCCAGCTGATGTCATCCAAATACTTTTTTTTTTTAGTTTTGAAATCACGACTCCATAATAATATATACGAAATGTGGACAAATTAAAATATCATATTTAAGCATATTTTATGACCAGGCAAAGCCGGGTGCCACCATTGCTAGTAAGCAATATAATATATTATATGATATATATATATATATATATATATATATATAAAATATATCTAATTATATAATATATATACATAATATATATAAATAATATACATCTAATATATGTATATAATGTATGTATATATATATATATATATATATATATATATATATATATGTATATATCTTTCTACTATATAATAAATTGCAGAAATTCCCCTCTGGACCAAAATACCATAGATTTACAACAACATATGCTGCATGCAAATTTACTATGTCTACATTATTAGCCGCTATCTTATGTAACTTTAGAACGACATTTTTAATACATTTAGTTGTTATAATAAACTCCTGCATTACATCCTAGGAGCAACAGCATCACAATCTTTCCATCTTTGGACGAAGTAGTTCCTACAGTAGTTCCTCTAACTCTAAAGTCCTCCCACCACCCCTAGTCAAGCATAGGAAGATAGACACACATTATAACTATATTCGCCTGACACCCTTCTTAACTGGATCATACAATCATAGACATACAATTATCTTTCCACGTCCTGATTCAAAAAATAATAATTTCTTCCTACTCACATTCCAGCTATTCTCATTGGCTGAGGACATAGAAATCTATTATTCCAGATTGCACACCTTACAAATTAAATGCTTATAATCATAAATTTACATACTCGCATTTATGTGCAACTATCCCCCTACAAAAAACAAGTCGCCGAAAGAAAATACATAACATTTACGGATAGCGTTGTTTTGTTTTTTGGGTTTTTTTTTATTAGGCTTAACTGAAAAAAACGACAACAAAGCTATTTCTTTTTTTTTTGTTTGTTTTTGCTTTGTTTTTTAATGGGCCGTTATCTTTTACATTTTTTTATGCCTATGCACAAATTAACATTGCGCAGACCTCCCCCAAAACAAAAACAAGCAAACAAAACAACTCTGCTTACCATTGTTTACCTTTCGATTTCTACATTAGATGCTTATTGTATGCATGTGTTTTCTTATAGACAAATTATGGACCCACATTTCTTTAACATGACAACTTTAATCCCTTTGATTGCATAGTATTTGCACCTCAGAATCTTGACAGCGATTATCAAGGTTAAATATGAAGCAAATATTCAGACACACCCACCTCTTACCCACTCACAGGATAAGGTTTCTATTCGGAGAGCCGTTCTTTATATAGGGATGTTGCAGGTGACTAGAGGAGGTTGGTGAATGTCCATTCCGAAAGCCGTTCCTAACATAAAGAGGTTAGTGGTTGGGCGTTAACAACATCAAGTACAACCGTACTTTATTGTTTTTTACGATGAGGAGTGCCTGTTTGAGTATAGACCAATTGTATATCATTTTTATTTGGCAGATACAAGTAGTTTTCTTGATATAAAGCCCTGTATTGTGCACTTTAAATAACTGGCCACTAGATTAGTATGCACAGGCAAGGAACAAATCTAATTATATCCAACTAACACTACCATCCCCAAATTTCTTTTTGATTCATAGTATTTGCACGTGCGGATCCTAACAGCGATTATCAAGGTTAAATTTGTTGCAAATATTTTGACAATCGCCCCCACTACCAAAATGTAGTGTCTATTCTGAAAGCTATTCTTAACATCGGGATGTTGCTAGTGACCATTCCGAAAGCCGTTCTTAACATGAGGTTGGGGGTGTCTATACTGAAAGCAATTCTTAACATGAAGTGGTTGTGTGTTGGAGACAACAACAACAACTGTACTTTAATTTTTCTATGAGAGGAGAAGGGCGTGCTTCCTACAGGCAACGCTGCTTTACAGGTTCTGCTAGTATATGATATATACATAATAAGAAATATATATTCCCTGATGTTTTCCTTCAATTCTTGCAGTTTGATTGATTGCTCTAGTTGAGAACCCACTGTGATGTACTATAAGGAAGATACACATGCTTCCCCGCAGTGAGTTAATTCACAATATATTGTAATCTACATTGCACTGCAAAGAACTTACTGTTGATTTTATTACATTATTTTTATATATAATAGCTTGAATTAAAGTTTAAAATGCAAAAGTCAAGTATTATGCTTCAATTGTGCTATAAACACAAACATTCATTTTGAATACACCCCTGTCATATCAAAGAATCTACTGTTGATTTTATATGCCTAGCCCTACTGCTTGTGTGGTGATAATGGCTTGAATTTAAGTTTTAAATGCAAACGCCAAGTATCATGCTTCAATTATGCTTTAAACAGAAATATTCATTTTGAACATAGCTCTCACATCAAAGAACCTACTATTGCTTTTATATGTTGGCCTTTTGTCTTATGAGGTAATAAAACTTCTCCAATACACTTTTGATGTTAGGCTGTGTAAGGCGTTAACTTTGATCCAAATCGTATGTTCCTTCTTTTCTCAAATTATCTCGATTATCGATACTTATTGAAGACATTCTGATGCAAAACCTATCTAAAAACACTGCCAGGCACATTAAGTACCTCCGTGTGAAATTTCATAAAAATCGGGCAAGCCGTTTTCAAGTCCATGGGGAACAAACTCACACAAGTTCCTTTCATATATTAGTAGAGATAAGCAATATATATATATATATATATATATATATATATATATATATGTATATATATATATATATATATGTATATATATATATATATGTTACATAAATACACACACACACACACGCACATGTATATATAAGTAAAATTTACAGAAGTTTATATACCAATTTACATATATACTACACCAAATGGTTTAAATAAATTATTCATTTAAACAACAAAAAGATGTGTTTTAAAATTATATATATATATATATCAAATAGATGCTGTCTGTGAATTATTTAATCTTACTATTAAAATGTATGTTTTCAATGAAGATGGCCAGGTCATAGCGGAATAAATGCATTATAGTTTCAAAATTCCACAATCCTATGTTAACACCAGAGTAGAGGGTTAAAGGGGGAATCACAGAAATACAAAAAGACTCCAAGATCCCAAGCAAATGAAGACGAATAACCTACCTACTATGTCGATAATTGTTAGGGCACAACTGAGCAAATAGCTCTTCAAATCCCTTAATAGTCATGAATCATTTCCTAAGAAACAGAAGATCTAAGAAAAGGGATACATGACCCGTTATACATCGACCAAAAGATTCTGAATATAAAAATGCTGAACAAAAATCATGGCCATGGCATGAATCGTCTACAAAAATGATTATGAAGTAATCCATTAAACATAATTGAATGCTTCAAGATATACAAAATAGTTGATAGAATTATAAATTTTATTGAAAAGAAAAGAAATGGAAAGGATGGAACTAATAGCTGGAAGACAACATCTAACAGATAAGAATACAGGATACTTATTTAGAATTAAATCTATTTTAAAAAACTAAATTGCAGAAAACTTTTTATGGCGTGCATCCCAACATGAAATGAAGAGGTCATATTCCAAAAATCACATAAATTCATCTCATTTTATGTAAAAAAATCATTTTTATTTTTTACAATTTTTAACAATTTTAATAGGAAATTGTAGCTATTACATGGTTGATTTTGATCTTAATA
Organism: Euprymna scolopes; assembly: GCF_053919585.1. Classification (NCBI taxonomy): domain Eukaryota; kingdom Metazoa; phylum Mollusca; class Cephalopoda; order Sepiida; family Sepiolidae; genus Euprymna; species Euprymna scolopes. The sequence continues at coordinate 53,124,642 of NC_136524.1, forward strand.
GTTGAAATTCAGTTGTCTCCCCCTTATTTATAGCAGATGAAAACAACCTTTTTTGCTTTGTCATAAAATTTGATTTCCTTAGTTAAAAGAAATACTTGATTAATACATGTGAGTTTTGGAATATGACTTCTTCGTTCCGTGACAAGCACATATATAAAACCCTTTTTAAACATTTTTCTTTATTTTGCTTTGAAAATAGGTTTCATTAGTAATGCTCATTAACCATAAAAACGATTTGTATATTTCAAGATTTCAAGGTAGTTCTACTAAAAAAGTCATATTTTAAAAATGAAACCTCTTTAAACCATTAAAATATCACAATTTTTTTCGGAAATGAATATCCTTTCATATGCTTTAATAAATAGTAATATACATGATATATTTCAAGAGTTTTAAGGAACGTAATGACAAAAATGCTACCACTCTGATACGGCCATTTTGCGTCATGTTTTCTTTCACCATGGCAGTATTTAATCACTTGGTACCACTCCCTTGTGAGGAATTTCACCATGAAATTTGGAAAACAATCAGACAAGAAAAACATCAATCTCACTTATCGTCAGAGTATGAAATAAACTGGCCCATTTTTTTTTTTTTTTGTCTTAAAAATAAAACTTCAAAATGACGTATATTGAACATTTTTTCTAAGCATTTTTTGTACACCAACTAATAAGTAAACTAATGTTTTTATTATTTCCTGGCGCTAAAATGATAATTCTATGTTGACTTCTCTTTTGGTACCAGTAGTTTTTAATTAGGTTCCCACCAAAATTTTAACCGTTTTCAGCAAACAACTTGAATAGAAGGGCTCATAATTATGAGCTAGTCAGCAGATGAAGCATCAGCAGCCGCCGTCGACTATTTAATTTGAAAACGAAGAATTTTGTAAATGCAGTTTACAAGTTTATTTTGAAAAAAACAAAAAAAAAAAAAAACCTTTTGTTTAAAATTAAAGCAGTTTGTGATTCTTTAATAAAATATTGGTTTTCAAATATATTTAACTGTTAAACTTTATTTATAGAAATAAATGAAGTTTAAAAGCAGCCAATAAAAAAAATAGGTATGATTTTTACTTGTATATGATTATGAAAATAATCAAAAGTGAATACTTTAAGAAAAATTTTGGGGATGAAAAACAAAATTACAAAAATAATTTAGAATTTACAGTAGAGAAGAGATACGTTTCACACATAAATTTAATGTATAATCACCCCCTCTCCATTTCACAGCCATGTCTTTTAAGACTTTTAGAGTACTCTAAACTCTTTCGAATTTTTCAATTTGAAAAATTATATATATATATATATTATTTTTTCAGTTGCCCGGGTGTTTGGAGGTGTGTGTTGAGCAAAAAAAAAAAAGTGGTAGTAGGAAGGCAGGCTCGAACCCGTACCGCGAAGGAGGAGAAGAACAGGAAAAAACGTGACGTCTTTGCTGTTACGACCACCGGCAAACCGGAAGTGATGTAGGTTTTAATTAAGGCTACACAATCGAAAAGAGGGGATGACTTTCAAAAATATCAGTGAAAAAAGCGACCCCTCTCTGTAGAAAAGTGCACAGTTGAGGGTGAAGAAATTAATGTTTTTAGCCAATTTTTGGGTATTTGTCGTCTGAAGGGTCGAGCTTCAAAACAATACTGATCTTGTCAAAATCCGTCGCCTCTGTCGAAAGTTTTAGGCGGACATGCAAATATACATAAATACATACATATACTGGTAGCTCAAATTTTCGACCTAAACCAATTAAAAAGTTTGCCGTATCTCTGAATACCCTTTATGTAAAATTTCAAATGTTTAGGCCAGAAATTATCTAAGTAATTTGGTAGAGACCGCAGAGGTCAAATTATTTTTAACTTTGACCTCTATTATGACCCCTTAACATTTGTTTTAGGCTCAAATCAAGTTATTAAGTTAGATCCATGCCCAAGGGACGTATATCTAAAATTTCAATTGTTTATATCCAAAATTGTTAGAGGAGTTTGGTAGAGTTCTCAAAGGTCAAATCGTTGAACTTGGACCTCTTAACAGCCAAATTTTTGGTCGAAAACGGATTACAAAGATTTCCCCAAATCTCAATAGCCTGTATATCAAATTTCGCGTCTGTAGACTGAAAATTGACAGAGTTATTGTGTAGGGAAATGTACACAGACAGACAGACAGACACACACACACTTTCAAATAGATATACATGTATACATTATAATCACACTATCACTAAATCTAGGTCTGAGTGGCAAGCCTACCTAAAAACGCCTTCCCTTGAACCTGAAATCTGAGTGACAAGTTCAACCCAAAAAACTCTGCTTTAACCCTACCACTAACCAGAAGTCTGAATTGAACCCACTTCAAAATAAAATCCTTCATAACTACTACTCACCCTAAGTTCGAGTGGTGATCTTCTGTCATACAAACCGTCTTAAAACCTCACACAACCACCTAAAGTAAAAAAGACTGCGCACTCCCTAAGAAAAAGAAAAAAAAAAAAAAAAATTTGTCTTTCAAAAAAAAAAATAAATAAATAAATAACTGCCCTAAAACGCTAAAATGACCTAGAAATGGTGGATTAGTTTACATTAAATTTATATGCGAAACTAATCCCTCACTTTAAAAGGTTTTTGTTTTTCCATTGCTGCCAAGTTTCAAGGTGTTCTAGGCTGAGTGGCAAGCCTCCTCCTCCTCCTCCTCCTACATATTAAAACATAATTATAACCACACAGAATTGTCTAAAAAAAATTAAAAAAAAAAAAAAATGACAAATTATTTTCTGTAGAAAAAAATGGTTAACTGCTCTAAAACATTAGAATAGCTTCCTAAATCTAAGACTATATTTTAAATTAAATTCTTATATTAAATTTGAATTTTTGTTGTTGTAATTGCCTAAAAAAGAGAATCACATATTTTGTTGAGCAAATCTTGCAATATATCAATTTTTAAACAGCCCTAGTATTAGATTTCAGTTTATTGTACATAAAATGCATTACAATTCAACTCAAGTTTTCTAATTTTTTTACGTGTACATGAAGTTTTATAGTATCGCAACATATTTATGTGCATTTACTGCAAATTACTTGGGAACCATTAAACCATTAATTCCTGGGGATTTGCAGTGTCATATTTGTATTCCAGCGTAAAAGTACACTTATATAGCAAACGTTATTGCTTAATCTTCTGATTTAACAAAGATATAGCATTTTTACTGAAAAAGTAGTGTAAAAAAATGTGACAAAACGCATATGTTGTAAAAGAGGGGAAAAATATCCAAACATGTGAGGCAAAAAATGTTATAACTTCCTTAATTTTAGTCAGATTGAAAAAAAATTTTGAAAAGATTTTTTTTAGTTTAAACACTTTCTAAGTATGCTATTATTGGGATATTTTAAGTGATTTCAGTGTTTGCATGTGTATTGCTACTTTCTCACTCCTGATGCAATTCTCTGCCTATATAAAAGTCAGGTACGGCCAATGATGGAGTACTGTTGCCACACCTGGGCAGGAGCTGCTAGAAGCAGCTTATTCTGCCTTGACAGAGTTCAAAATAGACTTTGTAGCTTAACGGAGGATGCCATTTTCTCTTCCCTGCAACCTCTTTCCAACAAAAGAGACGTTGCGAGCCGTCTCTGCTTTATCATTATTTTCATGGCAAATGCTCAGCTGAGCTTTAATCTATGGTCCCCCCCCCTCGCCAAACTTTCACCAAAAACACCCGTCTAGCCCAGATGTGGCAACAGTACTCCATCATTGGCCGTACCTGTCTTTTATATAGGTAGAGAATTGCATTAGGAATGAGAAACTATCAATAATTTCCCACACTCTTTATCTGTGCCTAACCTAAATGCAGATTCCATGAACAAAGCTTCTTTCTTAGAACTCTCTTCCGATTGCCTGCTTTCCAGCTGACTACAATCTGTCTTCAAGTCCAATGTAAACAAGTTCTTGATGAACAGTCCCCTTAAGTAATCCAATTTACAAAATTCCCACTACTTATTTTTACTACGCTATAATCATATTGACTAATGTATACCCATTAACCCTTATCCTCGAGTGGCCTCTGAGCCTTGATAAGTGGAAATTCCTGTGTAAAAAAAAAAAATTTTTTTTAAAGTTCCGAATCCAGAAATGTAGATAACAATATTTGAAAATTAGTTCCTGAATAGTTTCTACTAAAAGAGGCATGTCTAAAATTTTGAGTCCCTCCTACTTCTCCTGACAGCAAAAATATGCCGATCAATGCAAAGGTACACTTTGTCCCACTTTTTGTTTTTGTTCCTTTCCACTTTTGAAGACATTTTTAAGGACCAAATTATATTTTTGCTTTCATGCTTGACTGAATCCAAATATTTATTACCATCTTATGCGACATTTAAAAATATTATATATCAATGTTCTCATACATTTTCACATATTTGAAAATATTATCTATACACTGGAACAGTACCGATCTAGGGATAACCGAGTTTTTTTTTTTTTTTGAGGGGGGGTGCGGTTCTTACGGGGGGTCATCACTTATCAAAGTCTAAAGGCCACTTGAGGATAAGGGTTAATGAATGTAATGTAGTAATTGTTAATGGTAGAAATTGGGTAGAATTTGATAATTTAAGGGAACAGCTTAACAAAAACTTGTTTACATTGAACTTGAAGACTACCATATTTTAGCCAGCTGGGAAGAAGGCCAGCAGAACAGTTCCATAAGCGGTCAGTTTTAGGAAAGAAGCTTTGTTTATGGAATATGTGTTTAAATTTAAATTTAGGCACAGATAGAGAGTGGGGGAAATTGTTGATAGTATTTGTAGTTAGTCAATTGTTTTTCATGAAAGTCTGGCAGGGGGGGGGTCATAGATTGGAACTCAGACGAGTACTTGCCATGAAGATAATAATAGAGCAGAGACAGTCTCGTAACATATCTTCTGTGGGAAAGAGATTGCAGAAAATAGAAAAGAGCATCACCTACTCGGTTTCGAAGCCTGTTTTGAACTCTATCAAGGCAGAATATGGTGTGTCAAGCAGCTTCTGCCTAGAGGTAACAAATATACTTGACTCTTATACAGATAGAGAATTACATTAGCAATAAGATGCCCACTAGAGCGGTAGAATGATCAAATCATTTTTCCAGTGATAAAGTTTAAAAAGAATAAAATAAAATATGCCCACATTATGGTGTCGCCTAGAATGTGAATTCCATAATTTATAATAAGTTCATTAATTTAAGAGGTTACCCCACGCATACATATTAACCCCACGCATACATATTAACCCCACGCATACATATTAACCCCACGCATACATATTACTGATGATCAGGCTCAAACAAACCGGGTAAAATTTTATAACACATCAAAATTTGATGTTGAGCAATTCTTTTATCGATTAAATTTGTTGCATATTTGAAAATTATTCTTAGGGTGTGGAGGTGAATTTGAGAAGCAGGCTTTTAAATTGTGAAGAAAAAATAATATATCATGAGGCAACATTACTCACCATGTTGCCTCGAATATACATCCCATAATTAATAATAGTAGGAAACCATTATAATATATACATATCTTTGTAAAAGCAGAGAAAACTAGAAATTTTTATAAAATAGATAAACAAGAATATAACAAACTAATCACAGAAAACATTACAAAAAACTACAAAAAAAACTAGATACAAACGAATGCAACTACATAGATATAATACTGAAAGTAAACAAATTACCGATAAATTAAAAATTAGCGATAAAGTTGGCAAATTGAAACCTAGAAGCATACATTTTGCTCAAAGACCACAAATGTGACTTCAATAATAATCCGAGCACCCGTTTGATAAACCCAACTGAACCAGAAATAGGTAGAATTAGCAAAGCAATACTTTCTACAGTAAACAAACAAATCAAACAAAACTTAGAATTAAACCAGTCGGCAAATGCTACCAAAGCAATCACTTGGTTTAAAAATATAGAAAACAAAAATAAATGTATGTTTATACAGTTCGATATCATAGACTTCTATCCCTCGATATCCGAAGAACTTTTCAACATTGCCCTAGAATTTGCCGAGGCATACACTGGTATATACTCGGAAGAAATCCACATTATTAAAAAATGAAACTTTAGCTTAGCTAAAACAAACAGTCCTTGTCAAAATTGCCATGTTTTGTTTAAGAACAAGGGGAGGAGCCAAAAAGGCAGAAAATGAGTGTACATAGTTTTTGAATTGTCTCAAGAATTTTGAAAAAAAGTTTTTACTTTCAACAATGTGAGGGAACAAAAGAACTCTTAACCATTTTTGGTAGAGACACAATTTAATGTGTGAGATAAATATATGGAGAAAGCCTTTGTGAGAACTACTTTTATTGTAAATATCTTATGAAATTGAGCCTGTTTACTTTTAGCATCTGACTTGAAAATTTATTCCAAAATTAAGGTGACATAAGTTTAACACCTGTCTAAATTGATTATCACATCCAATAGGGGGAGGGAATATTTTTCATTATCAAAAATATACCAGACTTTAACAGAAACTGTGAGTGAACGAAACAATAACTTTTAACCATTTTTGTGTCTAAAAAAATATATGAAAAAAGTAATGCGTAACCATGATAGCCACACCCTTTTTTTTTTTTTTATTCGATTTTGGGGCACATGTGGAAAAATCCCAAAATCCTTAATATCTCTATAAAGCTTCGTTTTTGAAAAAATCTGATGCCATTTTTGGATTCCTTGGGTCAAAAACCTTAGCTGTGTGAATTTTTAGAGCTATACGATCTTTCAATCAGAAAATATTCAAAGAAATGACATCACAAAATTGTCACCTGGGCGTCAGATTATGTGACTAACGTCAAAACAAAAAATGCTCTAAATCGGGAACCGCTTGGAGTTATGTGCTAAAATTTTCAGGATTTCTTAGTTCCTATATTGTCTATTTGCAGTGCAAACACGGCCAGATCTGGGAATATGGAATACCCCAAAATAGACCAAAAAGGTCCTCAAAAAGATTACAGAAAATAAAAACTAACAATCATAGATTAATTGCAAGAAAGCCTACAGTAGAACCCCTCAAGCGTACATAATTGAATACATGAGGCTATACAAAATATCCGACAAAATTATTAACATTTAGAGAGTGGAACTGACAATAACAACTAAAGCAAGAATGGAAGCATTTTTCAGGTTGATTCTCTATCCTCGCCATGATATAATTCCACAACACACCCAGTAGAAGAAATAGCAGATACAAAGTCACACACACAAAAGAAAGAATCATTTCTGCAAATGTAATGTTGGATACGAGTTTGCACATATAGAACAAAGAATAAAATCAACCACGTGAGAAAGATGGACATAAAGAGAGAAAGATAAAGAAATAGACAGAGAGAGAGAGAGTGAGAAAGAAAGAGACAGACAGAGATTGGCAAAGAGAGACTATTTGCAAAAACACAAAACTAAGATCGAATCTAGTTGAAGGAATATAAAAGATTGTGCACAGATGGGGAAAACCGTTCCAGGGCTGGTAGATTTGTTGTAAAAAAAAACAAAACAACAACAAAATAAAGCTTCCATATGTATTAGAAATCCTTATACCGAAAATTCTTCTTATTTATTAAGTGACACTAGTAATATATACACACAGAGATAGAAAGACAAACAGACAAAGAGAGATAGATAGAAAGATACAGATTAGAGACAACGACATACAGAGAGGAGACTACAAGGGGCGACGAGAGGGAGAGAGAGAGAGTTAAACAATGAGAAAGAGAGAGGGTAAGACACATGAAACAGAGAAAGAGAGGGAGACAACGAAAAAGAGAGGGGGGACAACGAGAGAGAGAGGGGGGACAACGAGAGAGAGAGGGGGACAACGAGAGAGAGAGGGGGGACAACGAGAGAGAGAGAGAGAGTTAAACAATGAGAAAGAGAGAGGGTAAGACATATGAAACAGAGAAAGAGAAGGAGACAACGAGAGAGAGAGAGACAGGAGGGAAAACGAGAGAGGGAGAGAGGGGGACAAAGAGAGAGGGAGAGAGGGAGACAAAGAAAGAGAGAGAGAGGGGGACAAAGAGGGAGAGAGTGAGAGAGAGACAACGAGAGAGAGAGTGAGAGAGACCACGAGAGAGAGAGTGAGAGAGACCACGAGAGAGAGAGTGAGAGACAACGAGAAAGAGAGTGAGAGACAACGAGAAAGAGGGAGTAGAGAGAGAGAGGGAGTAGAGAGAGGGAGTAGAGAGAGAGGGAGTAGAGAGAGAGGGAGTAGAGAGAGAGGGAGTAGAGAGAGAGGGAGTAGAGAGAGAGAGAGGGAGTAGAGAGAGAGAGGGGGAGTAGAGAGAGAGAGAGAGGGAGTAGAGAGAGAGAGGGACCAGAGAGAGAGGGAGTAGAGAGAGAGAGGGAGCAGAGAGAGAGAGGGAGCAGAGAGAGAGGGAGTAGAGAGAGAGAGAGGGAGTAGAGAGAGAGAGGGAGTAGAGAAGGGAGTAGAGAGAGAGACAACGAGAGAAAGAGAGAGACAACGAGAGAGAGAGAGACAACGAGAGAGAGAGAGAGACAACGAGAGAGAGAGAGAGACAACGAGAGAGAGAGAGACAACGAGAGAGAGAGAGAGAGAGACAAGAGAGAGGGACGAGACATGAGAGAGAGACGAGAGGAGAAAGAGAAACGAGACGAGGGAGACGAGACGAAGAGAGAGAGACGAGACGAAGAGACGAGACGAGAGAGACGAGACGAGAGAGACGAGACGAGAGAGACGAGACGAGAGAGATGAGAGAGACGAGACGAGAGAGACGAGACGAGACGAGAGAGATGAGAGAGACGAGACGAGAGAGAGACAACGAGAGAGAGAGAGAGACGAGAGAGAGAGAGACAACGAGAGAGAGAGAGAGAGACAATGAGAGAGAGAGAGACAACGAGAGAGAGAGAGACAACGAGAGAGAGAGAGAGACAACGAGAGAGAGAGAGAGAGACAACGAGAGAGAGAGAGAGAGACAACGAGAGAGAGAGAGACAACGAGAGAGAGAGAGAGAGACAACGAGAGAGAGAGAGAGAGACAACGAGAGAGAGAGAGAGAGACAACGAGAGAGAGAGAGAGAGAGACAACGAGAGAGAGAGAGAGACAACGAGAGAGAGAGAGACAACGAGAGAGAGAGAGAGAGAGACAACGAGAGAGAGAGAGACAACGAGAGAGAGAGAGAGAGACAACGAGAGAGAGAGAGACAACGAGAGAGAGAGAGACAACGAGAGAGAGAGAGACAACGAGAGAGAGAGAGACAACGAGAGAGAGAGAGACAACGAGAGAGAGAGACAACGAGAGAGAGAGACAACGAGAGAGAGAGACAACGAGAGAGAGAGAGACAATGAGACAGAGAGAGACAACGAGACAGAGAGAGACAACGAGACAGAGAGAGACAACGAGACAGAGAGAGACAACGAGTGACAGAGAGAGACGAGAGACAGAGACAGACAACGAGACAACGAGAGACAGAGAGAGACAGAGAGAGACGACGAGAGACAGAGAGAGACAGAGAGAGACGACGAGAGACAGAGAGAGACGACGAGAGACAGAAGGAGACAACAAGAGAGAGTAAGAGAGAGAGACAAGAGAGAGAGACGAGACAAGAGAGAGAGACAAGAGAGAGAGACAAGAGAGAGAGAGAGACGAGACAAGAGAGAGAGAGAGAGACGAGACAAGAGAGAGAGAGAGAGACGAGAGGAGAAAGAGAAACGAGACGAGGTATATGAGACGAAGAGAGAGAGACGAGACGAAGAGAGAGAGACGATACGAAGAGAGAGAGACAAGACGAAGAGAGAGAGAGACGATACGAAGAGAGAGAGAGACGATACGAGGAGAAAGAGAGACGAGACGAAGAGAGAGAGAGAGACGAGACGAAGAGAGAGAGAGACGAGAAGAAGAGAGAGAGAGACGAGACGAAGAGAGAGAGAGACGATACGAAGAGAGAGAGAGACGAGACGAAGAGAGAGAGAGACACGAGACGAAGAGAGAGAGAGACACGAGACGAAGAGAGAGAGAGACGAGAAGAAGAGAGAGAGAGACGAGACGAAGAGAGAGAGAGACGAGACGAAGAGAGAGAGAGACGAGACGAAGAGAGAGAGAGACGAGAAGAAGAGAGAGAGACGAGAAGAAGAGAGAGAGAGACGAGACGAAGAGAGAGAGAGACGAGACGAAGAGAGAGAAAGACGAGACGAAGAGAGAGAAAGACGAGACGAAGAGAGAGAGAGACGACACGAAGAGAGAGAGAGACGACACGAAGAGAGAGAGAGACAAGACGAAGGGAGAGAGAGAGACGAGACGAAGGGAGAGAGAGAGACGAGACGAAGGGAGAGAGAGAGACGAGACGAAGGGAGAGAGAGAGACGAGACGAAGGGAGAGAGAGACGAGACAGAGAGAGACGAGACAGAGAGAGAGAGAGACGAGAGAGAGAGAGACGAGAGAGAGAGAGAGAGACGAGAGAGAGAGAGACGAGAGAGAGAGAGACGAGAGAGAGAGAGACGAGAGAGAGAGAGACGAGAGAGAGAGAGACGAGAGAGAGAGAGACGAGAGAGAGAGAGAGAGAGACGAGAGAGAGAGAGACGAGAGAGAGAGAGACGAGAGAGAGAGACGAGAGAGAGAGACGAGAGAGAGAGACGAGAGAGAGAGACGAGAGAGAGAGAGACGAGAGAGAGAGAGACGAGAGAGAGACGAGAGAGAGAGACGAGAGAGAGAGACGAGAGAGAGAGACGAGAGAGAGACGAGAGAGAGACAGAGAGACGAGAGAGAGACAGAGAGACGAGAGAGAGACAGAGAGACGAGAGAGAGACAGAGAGACGAGAGAGAGACAGAGAGACGAGAGAGAGACAGAGAGACAGAGAGAGACGAGAAAGAGAGAGAGACGAGAAAGAGAGACGAGACGAGAAAGAGAGACAAGACGAAGAGAGAGAGACGAGACGAAGAGAGAGAGACGAGACGAAGAGAGAGAGACGAGATGAAGAGAGAGAGACGAGACGAAAGAGAGAGAGAGAGACGAGACGAAAGAGAGAGAGAGAGACGAGACGAAAGAGAGAGAGAGAGACGAGACGAAAGAGAGAGAGAGAGACGAGACGAAAGAGAGAGAGAGAGACGAGACGAAAGAGAGAAGAGAGGGGTAAAGACGAGAGAGAGAAGAAAGGGGTAAAGACGAGAGAGAGAAGAGAGGGGTAAAGACGAGAGAGAGAAGAGAGGGGTAAAGACGAGAGAGAGAAGAGAGGGTAAAGACGAGAGAGAGAAGAGAGGGGTAAAGACGAGAGAGAGACGAGAGAGGTAAAGACGAGAGAGACGAGAGAGGTAAAGACGAGAGAGAGACGAGAGAGGTAAAGACGAGAGAGACGAGGTAGAGAGACGAGAGAGAGAGAGAGAGACGAGGTAGACGAGATTAAGAGAGAGACGAGATAGAGAGAGAGAGACGAGATAGAGACAGACAACCAGAGGGAGGGAGACAGACAACCAGAGGGAGGGAGACAGACAACGAGTGGGAGGGAGACAGACAACGAGTGGGAGGGAGACAGACAACGAGAGGGAGGGAGACAGACAACGAGAGAGAGGGAGACAGACAACGAGAGAGAGGGAGACAGACAACGAGAGAGAGGGAGACAGACAACGAGAGAGAGGGAGACAGACGAGAGAGAGGGAGACAGACAACGAGAGAGAGGGAGACAGACAACGAGAGAGAGGGAGACAGACAACGAGAGAGAGGGAGAGACAACGAGAGAGAGGCAGAGACAACGAGAGAGAGGCAGAGACAACGAGAAAAAGGGAGAGACAACGAGAGAGAGACAACGAGAGGGAGAGACAATGGAATAGAGAGAATGATTAATAAAAAGAGAGAAAGAGAGACAACAGGAAAGATAAAGAAACGAGAGAAAGGGAAAGTGTTTTTTAATGTTTTTGGGAAAATTTGACTTTTTAACTTATTTTTCCATCAACTAATCTGGGAGCCTAAAATATTTTCCTGTCTAACGACTGGCAGAATCTGATAAATGCCCAATGAAACATGTGTGAGACGTTTATGGAAAAAGTAAATGTAAAATTCATCTTTATATACTGATTAAAAACATCATCCTTGCGTGTTGACTTTTGTAAATAGAATTAATATTTACATTATACATATCACAACTTATATATAAAAGGCACTTTTGTGTGTGAAAGTGAGCGTTTCCTATGAACTCTGAAACAGCTATATATACTCCCAATGAAGTGAAGTACCGATACACACAAATTATGTCCACTTTTAAAGAGTTCACAGAAAATATATAGTAATATGTCCATAATATTTTATGAATCGTACTTTCCCCACCCCGCCAGATTCAACTGATACAATCACAGGTATTCTAATATTAACATCACTTTTTTCATTATGAATCATTTTCGATCATCAATCATCAGGTAAAAAACAGGTAACACACACACTATATATATACACACACGCACACACACAAACCTGTCGTTAGACAGGTAACCAACATACACTTTTATCGTCTATGTTTGTTATTTATCTATTTACAAATAGAACTCTTAGTGTTTATTTAGTTTTTAATGTACAGTGGCGCCAAAAAGAAAGTCCGCATTTGTTATTCTTTCAAAAACCGCAAATTTAAGCTTAATTAAATGTAACTCTTTAAACAACTTTTGATTCGCCTTTTATTCCTCTATAATTTTACCTGTTCATATTTGACTTAATTGAAGTATCCTGGCGTTCAAGTCAAGTCACATATGAACAGATGAAATTATAGAGGAAGAAAAGGCAAATTAAATGAGATAAAGGTTGATTAAACAGTTACATTTAATTTAGCTTAAATTTGCGGTTTTTGAAAAAATGACTAATGCGGACTTTCTTTTTGGCACCACTGTACATTGATGATACAGGTGTTTAACAATGAGAACATTTTTTTTTTACGGCATATCAACCCCTATTTACTAATTTAATGCTTAATACAATTATTTTGGCAAAGTTTATGTTTCTAGTTCTAAATATCTTGAAATATTCGTGACATTTGTTCCAACTATCTATGTTTTGCCGCTATCACTCTTTCTCTCTCATTATATATATATATATATATATATATAAGTGAAAGTGTCTAGGTGTCTGTGTACATTTCCCTACACAATAACTCTGTCAATTTTCAGTCTACAGACTCGAAATTTGAAATACACGTTAGTGAGATATGGGAAAATCTTTGTAATCCATTTTAGGCCAGAAGTTTGGCTAAGGTCAAAGTTCAAC
>NC_136524.1:53137958-53170458 GCF_053919585.1 Euprymna scolopes
ACATATATATACATACATATATATACATATATATATTTTTGTTTATATAGTGGTCACTACTTATCAAGGCCTGGAAGCCACTCCAGGACAGGGGTTATTGCAAGTACATTACGTTCGTGTGAAGATTTTATGAAGTATTTCCTTAAGGGGCGGTTCATTAGGAATGTGTTGAACTTGAAGACATCCAAGTTGTAGTCTGGTGGGAAGCAGGCAGACGGAACAGAGTTCCACTGGCGTGCAGTTCTAATAAAGAAGCTGTGTTCATGGAATCCACGTTTTTATTAAGCACAGATAAAGAGTGGGGGAAATTTTTCACAGTGGATTCGGCTAGACGGGTGTTTTTCGTGAAAGATTGGCGAGGGGGACCAGAAATTGGAGTTCAGACGAGCATCTGCCATGGAAATAACGATAAAACAAGGATAGGCTCACAACGTCTATTCTGTTCCAGGGTAGAAAAAAGGGCATCCCCCACTAAGCCACGAAGTCTATTTTCTACTCTGTCAAGGCAGGATAGGCTGTTTTTAGCAGCTCCTACTCAGATATGGCAACAGTATTCCATCCTTGGACGTACTTGGCTTTTATATAGATAGAGAATTGCATCAGTAGTGAGATATCTTCTGGAGCGGTAGAAGGATCCCACCATCTTTCCAGAGACCTTGGCAACAGACTTGATGTACATGTTCCATTTCAGATCAGGAGTAAAGGTCAAACCCAGAAGCTTGTCAAAACACGGGGCCTCACCCAGACGAGAGCCACCCATCACAATTGATGCCAGCTGGGGATCAGAGCGTTGATGATGTAAGGATAGGAGTTTGGTTTTGGATGCATTAAAGGTAACCAGCCACATCTTCCCCCACTGAACCACGCGCTCGAGATCAGAGGAGAGAGAATCAGAGAGAACTTTGTCATTTACAGCCTTTGATGTGTTGACGTAGATTGTCGTGTCATCAGCATAGATGTCAACGAATGATTTAAGTATGTGTTTAGGGAGGTCATTGATGTAGATCAGGAAGAGTGTTGGGCCCAGGATTGACCCCTGAGGGACTCCAGCATTTATATTGCAGGCCTCCGATTTTTGTCCATCTACCACTACTCTTATGAGCTTATCGGAGAGAAATGATTTAATGATTGAGAAAACATTTCCAGTTATACCGTAGCTGGAAATCTAGTGAAGTAGACCCTTATGCCATATCTTGTCGAAGGCCTTTGATATGTGAAGAGCAATTGCCCTAGAAAGGAAGCCTTTGTCAAGAGATTCACTAATCCTGTGGGATATAACCGTCAGCACATCTGCGGTAGATCTTGCAGAGCGGAAACCATATTGTCTGTCACTAAGAAGGTTATTCCTGCTGAGGTGGTTGACTATTTCTCTATTTAATATGGATTCCAGCAACTTACTCATAACACACAGGAGACTTATTGGTCTGTACTGAGAGGGAGATGACTTATCACCTGAATTCTTAAATACAGGGCAAACTGATGAGGTCTTCCAGGGAGTCAGAAAACACTTCTTAAGGCAGCGCTTAAATAGTTTCGTAAGTATGGGAGCAAGTTCTGGGTGAAGCTTTTTTAACACTATAATTGGGATGCCATCAGGGCCAGTTGCTTTACTGGAATCTAGGTTCTTGATTAGCTTGGCGACCTCATGCACGGATATTTGTATGTTACCTAGCTTGTTCTGTATTATAGGAGGAAATATGAGGAGTTGATGGCCTTCGTCGCATAGGGTAGAATTAGCTGCAAAGTTCTTGTCAAATAGTTTGGTCTTGTCTGACGCTGACGAGATGACCTCTGGTCCATTGATAATGGTTGGGATAGAACGCACACTTCTGTTCAGGATCCTATTTGTTATTTGCCAAAACTGGTGGGAACCAAGCCGCTGATCAGCTACCTTGGATTTAACAGACTGGGCATATAGCTCTCTTGCATTTTTTATTACTCTTTTACAGTGGTTGCTGGTGTTCCTGAAAGCAGCTTTAGTCTCAGTGCATATATTACGTTGGTAGCTATGGAAAAAGTGATTTCTGTGCGCGATAGCAGCAGCACATTCTGGGAAAACCATGGCTGGCTGTTAGGTTTTTGTTGGAATTTTTTAGATGGTATGAATTGGTCTATGCCTACAATTAACCATTCGGTCAGATCTGATACTATAGAGGACACTTCCTTTTTAAACATGGAGTGCAGAGGTAAATCAGATATGAATGTACGGAAGCTATCCCAGTCAGCCATAGAGTATATACATACATAAATACATACATACATATAGGGGGAATCACAGACTAGGAGAGACAGAGACGGTGGAATCACAGACTGGAAGAGAGAGAGAAGGGAATCACAGACTGGCAGAGAGAGAGAGATGGAATAACAGACTGGCAGAGAGAGGAGAATCACAAACTGGCAGAGAGAGAGAGAGAGGAGAATCACAAACTGGCAGAGAGAGAGAGGAGAATCACAAACTGGCAGAGAGAGAGAGAGGAGAATCATAAACTGGCAGAGAGAGAGAAAGGAGAATCACAAACTGGCACAGAGAGAGAAAGGAGAATCACAAACTGGCACAGAGAGAGAGAGAGAGAGAAAGGAGAATCACAAACTGGCAGAGAGAGAGAGGGGGGAGAATCACAAACTGGCAGAGAGAGAGAGAGAGAGAGAGAGGAGAATCACAAACTGGCAGAGAGAGAGAGAGAGAGGAGAATCCCAAAATGCAGAGAGAGGAGAATCCCAAACTGCAGAGAGAGAGAGAGAGAGAGAGAGAGAGAGAGAGAGAGAGAGAGAGAGAGAGAGAGTGGAGAATTACAAACTAGGAGAGAGAGAGAGAGAGAGAGGAGGGGCTCACAGACTGGGTGAGAGAGGGGTTGGAGAAAAGGATGTACTAGAATTGAACTTATTTGAGATAATACTGGAGGAGCATAATTATTATTAAGTATTAAAATTTACTATTAAACGAAACTAATTATAGCACTGAACAATAATACTAAGAAGGCTGGACTACAATATAAACAAACTAAATAGGAAGAGACCCTGAAACATGAATATCAAAGTATAAGACTGAAGAAACTTTGAATTATCTGATTGAGAGGGACAAACATTCTAAATTCTAAGATTTTAATATAGATTCCAAATAAATAAATAAACCCTCGGAGACAATGAAGAGCAAATCTTTGTAGCGCCAGCGGTGATATCGGAAATAACCCAGGACACGAATTGACTTAATGTTAACTTATTATGGACAAACTTAGACAAACGGAAGGAATGTCAGAAATCGTGAAGAGTTTGGTTATTCTATCCTTTTGTCTACGGACTGAAAACCTGCATGTGGTAGGTTCGAATCCAGTTCCTTCCACAAAAACACTTTCATCGAAACTAACACCTGATCTTGTGTCTAACCAGCTGGAAAGTTGATAAAAATATCAAAGAAAACCCTCAAATATACTGAAAGATTAATTATTGTAACGGTGATACCGGAAACAGACTTAGGACACGAACTGATGCAAAAATAATAAAAATAAATAAATAAAAAACGGACAGAGTTACTACAGACAAACTTAGGAAAGCATATAGGCAGAAAAATGGTCTAAATCACAACAATACCACATTTACCTAAGGGCACTTTACTTCTAACTAAAAAAACTAAGACGATTGTTATCCAAAAATATTATCGACTAAGTTATGGGTGGGCAGACAGGATGAATAAAAAGAAACAAAGGTAACAAATTTTGAAAGTCATACGAAATAACTATGGTTCAAGCCACATAGATGCTAAATAAACCGAAGCTTCGGCGAAGCACACGGACATAAGAAATATTAAACTTTGAAGTAACACAAAAGAAAGCAACTGAAATGTATCCGGGCGTGAATGGATAAAGATGGAGATTATAATTTGAGACACGATTCAAAAGATCAAAATATACTCTGAAACACATGGACAAAAATTCCTAAAAAAAAACGTGTTTTGTGATAAATGGAAAGAAAGGAGAAATACGAGAAAAGAAACAGGACTTGTAATTTACATGTGTATACGGAAAACAAGACTTTATTTTTTTATTTTGCAAAGTACTACATAACCGATATTATCGATTTATTTTTGGTCTGTATCTAGCGAGAAAATGATAAAGCTAGATAGAAGAATCCAAACCACTGATTGTAAAGTAGTTAGAAGTCGCTGTGGTCGGTGCAAAAAAAAAAAAAAAAAAAAAAAATACGGACGGATGGAAAGAAAAAGTTAAAGACGAAAAATGGGTGGATTGAAGAAGAAAATACGGAAGAATACACAAGGGACACATGTTGGTGAAAAAAAAAGGTAAAACACATGTGTGATATGATGATGAAGATGATAATGATGCTGATGATGAAGAAGACGGAGTAGGAGAATAATAAAAAGACTAATCCTATCCACGAAAAATGCTGCTACTCTTAGCAACGTCCAAAGACGGCGAAAACGCCGGCGCTCACTGCTACTACTAACACCACTACCACCACGACTACTACTACTATCACGATTATTAAAACCACTAAACAGAAAATGTAGGTTGTTTTGTTGGCGTGGTACTGTTTTGACATGAGCAGTTTACGGACAAGTGCTTGCTTGGATGAGCGTAAATAGTTATCAGTGAACGAACGGGCTTTTCTTTTTTTTTTTTTTTTTTCTTTTCTTTTCTCTTAAATAAAAGATAAATAATGGGCCGTGTTAGAGAGAGATCAAACATCTTGGTGCCTGCAGAAAGGAGGGATAGTTTATACCAAAATTCCACAAGTTAAAAACTCGACGACTGCTTGTACTTCTACTACTACACATCTGCTGCTGCTGCTACTACTACTAGTGCGGCTAGAGTACAAGGAAGAAGAAGAAGACGAAGAAGAGGAGGGCGAATAAGAAGAAGAAGAGGAGGAGGAGGAGGAGGAATTTTTTTTCTATCCAGTGTACAACTCATAACTCTTTTTAAAGATGTACGCGGCTTGCGTTCTGGATACAAATTATTACAAAAGACTCCTTGGATGGAGTTGCCCGAAGTAAGGAAGTAAGCGCAGAAACAACACTCACCCACCCCCATCGGGAAACAAGGGGGAATCAAACATTCTCCGGACAACACACGTAAGGTCTCACCCTTTCTTTCTTCTTGCAAAAGTTTTTTTTTTAATTATTCTTTATATTTAATTTTTTTTCCCCCTTTTTTTGCATTTTAGTTTTTATTTTGTTTCAATTTTTGTTTGATTTTTTTTTTTTTTTTTTGTATGATTTACGGCCTTTTTATTTTTGTTGCTATGTTGTTTCAAACCGTTTCCAGCTCTTAGAGGCGGAATGGGTCAAGACCGAATTACAAGAGAAGGTTCAACCCTTTCTTGCGGTAGACTTTTGAGAGAAAAAAAAAGTTATACGGTTTTCTTGATATCGCATTTATTCGTAATTTAATTTGACAATAGATTTTTTAAGCATTTTGTTTTGGCGATATTGGGTGATTTAATTCGCTAAATCCACTACTGAAAAAGAGAGGGTATTTTAGAAAGATATCCCTTCTGTTGCTGCTTTTCCATTCTCTTGTATCTAAAATTTTAATTTAATCTTTCTATACAATATGTTTCTTTTTCTTGATTTTATTTTCTAAAAAAAAAATATATATATACATAATCTCAATCAGTCTGGTTTTCACCTATGATATTTTCATATAATATTCTTTCTTTCTTTTTTTAATGGGGGGGGGAGGTCTGAGAGTTATTTGGTCCTTTAAACTGCCGGTGTTTTGAACGGCTAGCCGACGTTTTCCCAATATTAGGAAAACATTAGATTTATATTTAAAAATTGCGTTTAATGATAATTTTTATAATTAGATGGTTTATGTATTTTTTTTTTTTTTTTTAAGTGGAGAAAGTATTCTGAGATAAAGTTTCGTGTTGACCGTAACTAGATGAAAATTCATTTTAAAAAAACAACAAAAAAAACTCTAAGACGTTTACAATTCTTTCTTTTAAAACCGTGGGTTTAAAGTTGTTGCTTATACATGTGAAAATAAAACACACACACATATATATATATATATATATATATATATATATATATATATATATATATATATATATATATATATGCTGCGCAAGTCAGGATGTACCTGTGTCCCCCACACACACTTTTTTAAGGCACACACACACACACACACAAAATGCCCATAACACTGATCCCCGTAGCCGAATAAACTCAAAAAATGTTACGCGTTTTCGTTGCCGGATAATAAATGATGTCCAAGTTCTTTTCAGAAAATGAAAAGTTTCTGCTAAGATGTCCCGTTTTCACCAATAAATCGGTTACAAACAGACGCAGAAAGCGAATATCCGCAATTTGGATGGTTTATTTTTTAATTTTATTTTTACGCATCTTTTCATTAATATCGCCTGGTAGTTATTTTTTTTGTTGTTGTTTTTTTTTTTTTTCCATTTAGTAAACTTTAAAGAAACGGACCATAAAACAGTAACATTAGCACTATTCTCCTTATGGATTTACTAAGAACACGAAGTTCAATTTTGTCCAAGTTAAAACGCAATTCGGTAATTCTGAATAATAGAAACCGTGCTATAATTGTTTTAAATTGCATTTCCACCCCAAACAAGGCAAAGTGCCACTTTGATGTAGGGGGCTACTATCCGAGACATAATTTACAGGGATGCTATATAGGGAGTTGAGCAGCAATTTTAGATCGGGTTTTCAAACTAAATTCAATTCGTACGGTATCTTTTGTTTCTTAGAGTGTCAGGTGAAAGTACAGATTAGTCAACAAAAAAAAAAGCCGCCTGTCCCCTCTTTAAAATGGATTCTGCAAACATGCCTGCGATTCAAATCACATGTGCGCGGGCACGTTGCAGATCATTTTTATTAATAATTTTTTTCTTTCTCGACCTTCCGGCTAGGATCGAAGTGTAGTATCTTTTCTGACTTCGGTTAGTGAAGGAGAAATTTAGAAATCGTTCCCCCCCCTCTTTGTAGGGGCGGGATTCCCCCCCCCCACATAAAAAAGAAGAAAAAAATTGTCCTCGTGGGGAGGCAAAAGGAAGTGTTACTTTTGCTTTAAAAGCAGTAAAGTATTTTTGATTGGGGGGAGGGGCTATTTACCATGCGAAAAACACAAAGTAGATATAATGCTAAATTAATTAGACCAACAAACGTAGTTATTACAGTTTGTTATTTAGTGTAAGGTATTGTGTCTATCGTAACTAAATAAAAAAAACAATCATGAGAAACGATCTAAATCGTTTGCGATTCTTTCTTTATGTAATGGCTTTAACGTTGTATACAAAGTGGTTCTTGCTTATACATATTTCATGAACCCACATAAAATTTTATAAGGAGATATGACATTTTATGTGTCGACTTACAGTGCTAAATACGCGAGTAGAGAGCTAGTTAATACATTATTAAAAAATATATATATCGCAATCAAGCAATTTTGTGACGAATTCTCACGCGGACGAAACGCATAAAATTCTGTGCAGCTTAATTGGCATTATATATATATATATATATATATATATATATATATATATATATATATATATATATATATATTGTAAACACTTCATTAAAAAATTGAGGACAATAGTAAATACACAAATGTTAACTTTTGTAATAAAAAAAATAAAAAAAATGCATTTACCAACTTAATCGAAATATTCCAGAAAATAACGGTCATTTTAGATAGGGATGGTTTTCTGGGAAGTAGGGACATTTCCTATGAAGACCCCCCTAATGTGCCCTATGTGTGTGTCCGTGTTGTTGCGCTCTCGGCATAGTACCACTTTCTCGTCTTTGCCTTATCGTCCCCTCTTCGATGGCGTTGGCATTATAAGGGGGAGGGGAAGACACTTGCCAATACGTTTGAACTTCCTTTTTTTATTACATTTTTGCCCCTTTATTTAATCGTGATTATAAAAACCGTTAGCAATAGACAGAATTATTAAACTAATTAGGGAATGCATAAAACTTACGAATATCACGATAGTTACACAATACAGAACTCTGAAAATGTGACAATGATTCACACAATTCTGAAGCACTGAAGCAAGCAGCACGTTCAGGACTACAGAACTGGTTTCGATCTAAAACTCAATGTCAAAATTGCCGAACAGTATTCGCTAAGTATATTTGACTTTTATAAATAAAAAAGTTAACTTTTCTATACGCAAATCTCATACAAAAATGCAAACCAGGCATCGATATAAAGTACGAGGTTTTCATATCGATTATTGGTGAGAATAAAGCGCACCAGTCACCAGTCACCACGACCACCACCAGTTTGGTTTATTTTAGTAGTATTTATTTAGCGCCGACTCGAGTACTCAAATCGCGTTCTGAACTTCTGGCGATGGACTTAGTTTTATTTTTACATGTACCTTACATAAATATGCACAAAGAAAACTTCTAAAATTGTAACATATCTATCAAATATTTTCGAATTCTCTTTTTGGTTTTGTACGCTAAATAATTCGAAGAAAAAAATTATTTTACTTATTTAGACAAAATTACATTCAAAAAAATATATTTAAAAATATATATATATGAATTTGGGGGGAGGAAGCCTGAATCGTTTTGGTTGGGGGAGCAGAGTCGATGGTCATACAATGTTATCAATTTTTTTTTTTTTTTTTAGGTTACCTAATGTTAGACAGACGCTCTCGCCAAAATACCGCATTCGAAAAAAAGAAAAAAAAAGTGATGTAATGCAACGCATAGCGACTAACAGCGTTAGAAAATAAGTCAAAGATACGTCAACTATCAATTCTTCATTCCCCCCCCCCACACACACACAAACACAAACACTTGTCACATATTTAGGGGAGAGAGGGCGGGGTATTACATATCAAAGTCAATAATTTCACACACACACTTTAAACAAACTTTGATAAATATTCAAACAATAAACTTTCACTTTGAACTGTCGTAGTGAATACAACCTCGTCGAAAAATTAAGGTTCTTAGTAATAATATTATTATTGCTATTAATATTGTTATTAATATTATTATTGTTAATAATAATAATAATAATAATAATAATAATAATAATAATAATAATAATAATATGCTTGTGGTTTTTATTTATCTGTAAAGTTTTGCTATTGTTTATGGATATGCGGTTTCCGGGTTTCGGTTTATTCATAAGTTTGTCGGTCAATATTCTTGCATTAAATCGCAGCAAGATTATTTACTTGTGCATTAATAGCAGTAGAATCATAGTGTCACAAATTGCTGTGTGTGTGTAATAATAGTGAAAAAGACTTTATATATATGAAAACACACACACACACACACATATATATATAAGAACGGTATCACACAGCAAATAGGCTTTTTTTTTTCTTTTTTTACCCTTTCGTCATATGATTTTTAGTAGACGCGTTCATGCACACCCGTATGCTGTTTATTGTAATATTGTATTATAGGAACAGTAACACGGGTAAGCGTCGTGTGTATATATACTTTATGTAAGTATAGTAAGCAAAACAAACAACTAGAAAAAGGACTACCTTTACGATTCGTGTTCGCTTACATGCTGAGAAGAGGCAACACCTAAAATGGGAATTTTTACTCATTGCCGTTCCCAACAACAAACCTCGTTCCCCTCCTCTGCTTTTTTCTTTCGTCCCTTAAAAAAAAAACAATGACAAAGCACAAGATACCCCCCCCCAACCACCCACCCTTTTTTTTATCGTAAATTTCTCCGTCGCAATCCCTGACTTACCTGAGTAGAAGTCGAAGAAGAGACAGGAATCGGCGTTGGCGAATCGTTTTTTTTCGCACTACATTCGGCCACACATACGGTCGTTTCGCCATCCTTTTGTCGCCATATCAACCAACCGAGAACCCCTAGGGCTGGAACCAAGGGGGCAGCCTTGACACCGATTCTATTCGAACGGCGCCCATTTGTTAGAATGGGTTCTCTGCGGAAAGTGCTGCTAAGAAAAGCTGAGAAAGTCCGTCGGAAAAGAAGTCGGGATGCCATGTTTTCGGTTTACAAGTGCAATACGCATGCGCAATTGGTTCCGTCCGATCTGCCTTTTAAAAAAGGTAACGTTTGTCTCGTACGGTTGTCGAGAGGAAGAAAAATAATATTTATTGTTTACTTCCATATCCGGACATATTGTGGTTGCATTTAGAAGAATTTTTATTCATTAATTACGTATTTTATTTGCTTATTTTCGTGTACACTATATATTTTTTCCTTCTTTCCATTTAAAAAGAAAAATCGGTTGTCTTTTAATATATAATTTCTAGTTCTTGAGGTTGTCATTTTTTTTTTTTTTGCGCACTGTAAAAAATTTAAATAATATTCCTATTTACTTGCTTTAAAGATGAAGTGTAGCATCAGAACAGATACTAAACTGTGATCTTACCCTTATTTTCTGACACTGTCTACAGACTCATTGTTTTAAATGTTTTTTTTTTTTAATTATTTAGTTGTAGATTTGTTGTAGCTTTAGTCGCTTTTATATAAATATATATATATATTATTTAAATATTATTTTATAAAAAAAATATATATACACACTTTTAATGATATTATTCTAGTAAAATAGTTTTTGTCTTCGTTTTCGTTTCATGCGCGTCGTATTGTTTTTATTTTTATTTTATTATTTTTTCGATGCTCGTAAAAGTTTAGATTTCTTTTCTACCGCTAGCAAAATGTTAATTTAAGTATTTGAAACATGCACGTGCGCGCACACGCACACACACACACACACACACACACACACACACACAAACAAATATATATATGTGTGTGTGTGTGTGTGTGTGTGTGTGTGTGTGTGTGTGTGTGTGTGTGTGTGTTGTGTGAATTTGCATATATCAAATTTATTATTTTATTTATTTTTATTTAGCGATTCCTTTTTTTTTTTTTTTTTTTTTTTTTTTTTTTTCTACACAACTCCAAAAAGAAGTAAGAGAAATATACATTTTACTAAATGCTCGTATCCGAAATAATACATTTATTACAATTATTTCAGAATTTAGAGTGAGGGAGGGAATAACTTTTTTGGTGCTTGTGCACTTTTGCCACCGCGCTATTTTTAAATATATTTTTCAAGCTTCACGATATCTTTATTATTATTATTATTATTATTATTATTATTATTATTATTATTATTATTATTATTATTAGGTCGAAGCACAGGAGGAGAGTCACAAAACACTCTCCCTCTCCCCATGTTAAGAATGGCTTTCAAAATAATAACGTTATTATTTCAGCGCGGTGGAAAAAGTGTACACGTACCATATATATATATATATATATATATATATATATATATATATATATATATATATATATATATGAGAGAGAGAAAGAGAGAGAGAGAGAGAGAGAGAGATCAAACCAAATTTTTAAAAGGCTAAAAATATTTTTTTTTCCTGGCCAAAAAAAAGACAAAATCCCGAATACTTCAAATTGTTTATTTTTTGATTTGGTTAAAATAACCAATATATTTTTATTTCATGTCTGTCGGTTCGACTGATTTGTTTTCTGATTGTTTACTTTGCACAGTTTTTCGTTTTTCGCTGTTGTTGTTGTATTGTTTATTTTTTAAATGAAATTCATTTTTTTTTATATGAAATTCATTTATGAAAGAAAAGTAAACACATTTCGTTTATTCGACCATAAAATACTTTTAAAACGGAAGAAAACTACACAAATTCTTCCTGTTTTGTTTTTTGTTGAAAAAATGTATTAGAATATTAATGAATGAACGAACGGACGAATTAATGCCATTCATTCATCAAAATTCTGATACTATTTTCTTACATTTAATTTTATTTTTCGCTCACTCTTTTTACAAATGTGATTTAAATCAATTCAGTCGTGTGTTCTGTGTTCATTTGTTTGAAAAAGAAGTTAGTTTATTGTTAGTCGACTGGGGCACCTAGAAACGCTGATAGGGTTGGGGCCCCCGGCTGGGCTGCTCAAAGTTTTTGACGGCCCAAGTCCACACATCTCTTGGGAACTTGCCTTTCAATCCTCAAGATCACATCTTGTGTCACATATTCGGTGGGGAAGAGGGGACGGGGGGTCCGTTCTGTAATAACTTTGGTTTGCTCATTTGTTGTGCCTTAAAATGAAAACTAAACTGCAACATTTCTATGCCAGCCGCCAATCACAATCAAGTATTATTCTCACATGACTCATCTTAATCACTCATTAGCACCCATTTAGCGTTGAAAGAAAACTCTCTGTCCTCATTAAATAAATAAATACATGTATGTATGTATGTATGTATGTATGTATGTATGTATGTATGTATGTATGTATGTATGTACGTATGTATGTATGTATGTATGTATGTATGTATGTATGTATGTATGTATACGGCATAATCACGTTGTCACACTGGTTCCTATTTACAATGCATCCCCACGGGACAGAGTTAGACATCAGGGTCGTTTTTTAATGTGGAGAAAAGGAACAAAAAATAAAAATTGTCTCAGTCGTAAAGGATTTCTCCTCCACTGACAGAGAACAAGAAATTGAAGTGCAGCCTGAAGAAAAGATACTACACTTTGATCTTGACCCAAAGGCCACGGTTATCGGCACATGATCGAACTTAAACAGCGTTGAGCTCGGCTAGTACTTGATGGGTGACCATTTGGGAATTATAGGCGTTGTATGTGCTTTCCGCTTATCTCGGCATGATTTCGAGTCGTCCTGAACCTCTACTTGCCACTAATATTCAACAATGTCCACTCAGGAGAAGTGTGGTTGCTGATTACGAAACTCTTGCCGCAAAAGTTTCACGCACAGGCACCCGTACAGTGGGTGGGTATCTATAGTCTATTAAGACTGAAGAAAGCTCTCTCTCTCTCTGTGTGTGTGTGTGTGTGTGTGTGTGTGTGTGTGTGTGTGTGTGTGTGTGTGTGTGCGCGCGTGCGTGCGTGCGTGCGTGTGTGTACAAATATTTTTTTTTCACTTATATTTCATTTTTTATGTACGCCAATCCTTATTTAGGAAGCTAAATGTAATTACACAACATGTCAGGAATAAATTCTATATTCAAAATTTCATGATGTTTACCATGTTAAAATTCATTCCTTTAATTAACTCAATTATATATAACTTAGATATAGATATACATAGATGTTAGTCATCAATATACAGTACTGTTTCGCTATTTAACAGCTCATAAATGAGGCTAAACAAGTAACTACCTCAAGTCATGACCGACACCCAGCCACACATATGACAGACGATGCTTCTTAAATATTATATATAAGATATATTTACTATATATTTTATATATTTTCTTTATATTATGTATACTATATATATAAATATATTATATACATATATTATATGAACTATATATTATTTGTATATTATATATAGATTATATATATATATTATATATAGATTATATATACATTATATAGAGATTATATATATATATATATACATGTATATATATGCATGTATATTTATGATATACATGTATATTTATATGATATACATGTATATTTATATGATATACATGTATATTTATGATATAACATGTGTATTTATGATATATATGTATATTTATATATGATATATATGTATATTTATATATGATATATATGCATATTTATATATGATTTGTATATTTATATATGATATATATATTTATATATGATATATTTATATATGATATATATATTTATGATATATATATTTATATGATATATATATATTTATATATTATATATATTTATATAGTATATATATTTATATATTATATATATGCATATATTATATATATTTACATATATATATATATTTATATATTATATATATGTATATATTATATATATTTACATATATATATTTATATATTATATATATATATTTATTGTATATATTTATATAAGTATATATTTACATATTAAATAAATATTTATGTTACATATTTGTGTATGTTTATATATTTTATATGTATATATATATGTATATTAATATATTATATATACGTATATTTATTATATATGTATATTTATATATTATATATACGTATATTATATATGTGTGTATAATTATATATTATATATGTATATTTATGTATTATATCTGTGTATATTTATATATTATATATATGTATATTTATATATTATATATATATATGTATATTTATATATTATATATATATGTATATTTATATATTATATATATATGTATATTTATATATTATATATATATGTATATTTATATATTATATATATATGTATATTTATATATTATATATATGTATATTTATATATTATATATATGTATATTTGTATATTATATATATATGTATATTTATATATTATATATATGTATATTTGTATATTATATATATATGTATATTTATATATTATATATATATGTATATTTATATATTATATATATATGTATATTTATATATTATATATATATGTATATTTATATATTATATATATATGTATATTATATATTATATATGTATATATATTATATATATGTATATCTATATTTATATATAATGTATATATGTATATTTATATATAATGTATATATGTATATTTATATATAATGTATATATGTATATTTATATATAATGTATATATGTATATTTATATATAATGTATATATGTATATTTATATATAATGTATATATGTATATTTATATATAATGTATATATGTATATTTATATATAATGTATATTTATATATAGTGTATATATGTATATTTATATATAGTGTATATATGTATATTTATATATTATATATGTACATTTATATATTATATATGTACATTTATATATTATATATGTACATTTATATATTATATATGTACATTTATATATTATTTATGTACATTTATATATTATTTATGTACATTTATATATTATTTATGTACATTTATATATCATACATGTATATTTATATATTATATGTGTATTTATATTATACATATGTATTCATATTATATATATTTATATGTATATATATATATTAATATTTTTTATATATATGTATTTTAATGTTATATATCTATATATTATATACATTTATATGTCATATCTTTCTATTATACATATATATTATATATATTTATGCAATATATATTTTCGTACATAACATATATATAATATATATCTATATATGTTATAATGTGTATATAATAATATAAATTTATATATTATTTATAGTTCTGTGTTATATATTTATATTACCTATATATTTATATTACATATATATTTATATTATATACATATATTTGTATTTCGTATATATTTATACATTATATGCATTAATATATTATATGTGTTTATATATTTTTTATGCTTATATATTATATATATTTTTATATTATATATATTTTTATATTATATATAGGTTTATATTATATATGTGTTTATATAATTTATATATATTCATATATAGTATAGGAATATTCATGTATGGTGTATATATATATATATATATATATATATATATATATATATATATATATATATATATATATATATATATACTAACATTTCGGCCTGCCGTTGCCCGAGTGTTTGGAGGTGTATGCTGAGCAAAAAAAAAAAAAAAAAGGTCAATTTTTTTGTTAATTTGACCCCTATTATGACCCGTTAAGATTTATTGTTTTGGGCTCAAATCAAGTTATTAAGTTAGATCCATGTCCAAGGAACCTATATCTAAAATTTCCACTGTTGAGACCAAAAATTGTCCGAGTACTTGGGTAGAGTACTCAAAAGTCAAATCGTTAAATCGTTGACCCCTTAATCGACAAATTTCTTGCCGAAATCCGGTCACATCGATTTTCCCAAATTTCAGTACCCTGTATATCAAATTTCGAGTCTGTAGACTTAAAATTGACAAAGCTATTGCGTATGGAAATGTACACACACACACACGCACACACAGACACTTTCACTTTTATAGATATATATATGTATGTATATCTATTATATTTATATATACATATACTAATATTTATATATACATATATATATTTATATATGCATATACTAATATTTATATATATATATATATATATATATATATATATATATATATATATATATATATTAGCATTTCAGCCTGCCGTTGCCCGAGTGTTTGGATGTGTATGTTCAGCAAAAATAAAAAAAAAAGTGGTTGTAGGAAGGCAGGCTCGAATCCGTACCACAAAGGAGGAAAAGAACGGGTTAAAACCTAACGTTTCTGCTGTTACGACCACCATCAAACCGGAAGCGACATTTTTTTAAAATTAAGGCTAGACAATCTAAAGGAAAGGATAACTTTAAAAATATCGGCGAAAAAGTTATCCCCCCCCCTGTAGAAAAATGCCTAGTTGAAGGGGAAGATATTAATGTTTTTAGTCAATTTTTCGATATTTGTCGTATGAAAGGTTGAACTTTAAAACGATACTGATTTTGGTAAAATCCGTTGCCTCTATTGAAAGTTTAAGGCAGACATGCAAACAGACATACATACATACATACATACATACATACATTTATATATTGGTAACTAAAAATTTTCGACCCAAACTGTTTGGTAGAGTTCTAAAAAGTCAAATCGTTGAACTTGGACCCCTGTACAGCCAAATTTATGGCCGAAAAAAGATTACAAAGATTTTTTCCAAATCTCATTACCCTGTATATCAAATTTCGAGTCTGCAGACTTAAAATTAACAAAGTTATTGCGTAGGGAAATGTACATACACAGACACAGAGACACACAGATACAGAGACACGTTCACTTTTATAGATTAAACAAAATATATGCGTAAGCATAAATATATATGGAAAGAATTTTGTGTTTACTGTAAACTTTTTACACAAATATTATGCAAGTATAAATCATGTAGAATATCTGCATGAATATAATTGCACGTAATAGTTAACTCTAGATGATCATCCTATAAGAAAACCGAAAAAACTAATAGGGAATTAATTAAAATGAATGTTTAAAAGAATATGCAAATTAGCTAAATCATTTTCTTATACATGGGTTGTGGAAATGCATTCACTACCAAACGATCTAGCTAATTTGCATATTCTTTTAAGCATTCATTTTAATTAATTCCTTATTAGTTTCTTCGGTTTTCTTTGTAGATGATCATCTTTAGTTAACTATTACGGGTAATTATATTCATGCAGATATTCTACATGATTTATACTTGTGTAAGATTTGCGTAAAATCTTTACAGTAAACAAAAAATTGCCTCCATATATATTTATGTATACGTATATATTTTTGTTTAATTTATTAGTCTATCTATCTATCTATCTATAAAAGCGAACGTGTGTTTGTGTCTATCTGTGGGTTTATAATAGGAATCAAAGTTTTAAAAAAATTGACCTCTGCGGTCTCAACCAATTTACTTAGAAAATTTCCGGTCTAAAACATTTGAAATTTTACATAAAGGGTATTCAAAGATACGGTAAGCTTTTTAATCGATTTGGGTCGAAAATTTTTAGTTGCTAATATATAAATGTATGTATGTATGTTTGCATGTCTGCCTAAAACTTTAGACAGAGGCGACGGATTTTTACAAGATTAGTATCGTTTTGAAGTTCGACCTTTCAGACGACAAATATCGAAAAATTGGCTAAAAACAATATCTTCACCTTCAACTGGGCACTTTTCTATAGGGAGGTCGCTTTTTCGTCGATATTTTCGAAAGTCATCCTCTCTTTTCGATTGTCTAGCTTTCATGTAAATATAAGTCGCTTCCGGTTTGACGTATGTATATATCATATTATATATATATTTATTTATCATTTTTTTGTATATTCTATACATTTTTAAAAATATATGTATATTATATTTTTATATATTATATATATTTACAAATCTAAAATCTATATATTATATATTTTTTATATTATATATTTTTTATATTATATATATTCATATATATATTCATATATATATATATATATATATATATATATATATATATATATATATATATATATTTGGGACGTTTTTATTTTATTTTATTTTAATTTTCATGTCTGCTAAGAATTTCTTTAAAAGTTCAGTCCTTGGAAAACTTTTTACTGTTTAAGATTTTATTCCTATTCTTTGATGTATTTTTTCTTTTTATTGATTATACTTTACTTTCCGGTGGTATTTAAGTAATTTTTAACGTTTAAATGAATGTTCAAATTGGTTTAAGTGTCCTCTTGATATGGTATTTAAGCTCCACCCTCTTTTTTCCTTTTTTGTTTCATGTAACTTGTTTGTTTTTTGTTTTTTTTTGTTTTTTTTATTAATTTTATATCAAATTTTGGTGGTTTATTTAAAACAAATGAAAAATAAATAAAAATCTTTTTGATGTAAGAACTTGTAACGGAGCGAACTCATATTGCAGAAATCACTTAAATTAATCGAGTATTTTAATTAGAACAACAAATTTTGCGATTTTTAACGATTCAAAAGTGTTAATTTTTTTCTTTGAATGCTAGCAAAATCTCTGAAGTCGAATTCAATTGTTTTCCTTGAACTTTGGCAAAATTTAAAACAATATTATATAAAAACAATTTTTTTTCTTTTATTTAAAAATTTTCTACCGTTTCACATATTGTTTGGGATATGACGTCTTCGTTTCCTGACGAATACATACATCATTAATATATATATATTGTTTTTTAATTAAGTGTAATTCTAAATAAGCAATTTTTTTTAACAAATTATATTTTTGGTGAAAGTTAATTATGTTCAGTTTTATCCGCATGTTTTAGCTTGATTTTTAAAAATGTGAAGAGTTGATTACTACCGCATTTACTTTTATACATCATCCATAATTAATTTAAGTCTTTTCAATTTTTCTCTACTTTAAATCAAACTATATACAGTATGATCACGTTTGACAAACGGTTCCCGTCAGATCACCGAAGTTAAGCAGCGATGAGCCTGGCCAGTACCATATGGGTGACCATTTAGGATTTCCAGGTTGTGTAATGTATATAGTCTCCATTTATCTCGGCATTGTTTCCAGTCGTCCTGAACTTTTCCTTGCCACTGGACTCAAGCAAAAGGTGTGTCAGAATTTAGGGGGCGGGGATTTTTGACATCCCTAACACAAAACTGCGAATAAAATATTAAAAAAAGCTCGTCATTTCTCTTTTAAGTGGGTTGTTTTTTGAAATGTCTATTAAAATGAAAATAATTCATTTTCTCACCTCAAATTTATATATCACAAATTGAAGATAAAAGATCAATAAATAAAATAAGCTAATTTAAAACAAAAAAAAGAACAGTTATTTGCAAATTTACCTGTAAAGTCCAAAGTTTAAAACCTTTTTTTTGTAAAAACCACGTTGATTTTATTTTTTTTAACTGAAACCTTATAATCTTGTTATATTGCACAGAAAATTTCGTTTAATTACGACAATTATTTCTATTTCATGCAATGTTTTGTTTTTTTTTAGATATTAAAAAAAAAAAACAATTCACTCCATAAAGTAGAAATAAAATATATTAAATCAAAAACTTGTGTATTTCTTTAAGAGAATAAAAAAAAATAAAAAATCCCTCGACTGGGGTTTTTTATTGGCAAAAACTGATAAGTGAAATGGGACTATTTTTCAGATACGGTGGCCCATATTTACTAACTTTTGTTTACAGCCATCAATAGAAAGAGACATTAATTCCGTCGCTTACAGGCCACCATAGTTCATAACTCTAAAAAAAAAAGGAGACGGTTATCCCCCCTTTTTCCCATTTGTGATGAACTGAAGTCGCGATATTTTTTCGAATATTTGCTTAAAAAAAGTATTTTATTTAAAAAGAACATGGAATATAAAATATAAATATGGATAAATTCTTAACAATGAAGAATGGAAGTAGCCATTGAATAGTATTTTTATAGGTAAGTGAGTTTTGGAATATAAGTAAATATCAAAGTAAGTTAAAATGCGTTGATTTTCTTTAAATCTTTTTTAAAGAAAACCGATTTAAAAAGCAAATATTGCATGATTTGCTATTAAACCTGTTATTTTTTAAAATGTGGTCTTTGCTCCTTTAACTGAAAAAAAAATAGGGTTTGAATTACATTTTTCAAGTAGTTATAAGCTTTGAAAGATAGGAGGTCGAATTATTCAATTTTTTATCATGTATTTTTAATGGCGTTTTCTAACACTGCTAATCAAGCAGTGCCGATTCAAGAGAGGTGTGGTTGGAGATTGCGCAACCCTTGCCACACAATTACATGTGCAGCTGCCCCTACAGGGGGTATCCTTTGTCTTTCGAGACTGAACAGAGGTATTGAGAAATCAGACTTCTTTTTATTTTTCAATAATTTTTATAAGTTTTCCTTCTTCATGCACAATTTTATTTGTTTTTCTGCCAATTGAAGACGGCTAATTATATTTACTGGACAAGTTTCTCCAACGCTCCAGCACATGTGCTTTGTGGATATGTGTGTGCATTCACATAAAACGTGTAGATATTTTGATTACCATTATTATTCTAATTTTCCGATTGGGCTCTTTCTATGCTTTATTAAATCTTAACTGTTGTCATTTATTTATTTATTTATTTATTCATTTATTTATTTATTTATTTATTTATTGCCTTGGGGATTACTATTATTTCAATTATTTCATCTTTTTGTTTATTTTCATTCTTCTGCATTTTATTTATTTATTTTTATTTATTTATTTTTATTTATTTATTTATTTTATTTATTTTTATTTATTTATTTTGAATAGTACATATTTAATAAATATTAAGGTGTAGTTTTTGTATAAATAGCCATATCGCTGCGCAAAATTTAGTGAGTAAAAAATTTTAAAGAATGCCGAACAAAACTATTTCAAGTGTTATGGAGATCCGTTATTGCGTATGAATATGCATGGGAACACTGGCGAAACATATTTTCTCTCATTGTAATGTATATTCTTAATACTGTTACTAGGTGGCCGTATATGAGACATTCCCTCTACTCCGTCTTTTTTTTTTTTTACATTTTCACCCAAAATAAGGCACATTGCCACTTTGATGTAGGGGGCTACTATCAGGGACATAGGCTACAAGGGTACTATGTGGGGACTTGGGCAACAAGATGCCGGTTCACATTGCACTTGAACTTCTGCATGGCAATACAGTTGGGGAAGCAGGAACCCGGAAGGGAATTCCAAAGTCTAGCGGTTCTGAGTAGAACGCTTTTTTACATCTAGGGATCTCTAGTGTGAAGGGGTGGGATTTAGCTGCTTGTCGGGTTTGTCGAGGGTATTTACGTCGAGGGGGTACAAGTGCTTGCAGTTCGTCAGAGCATTTACTGTTAAAGTACTTGTAGAACAGGCAGAGGGATGCTACATTTTGTCGATGGGACAGAGGCTGGAGTTTAGATGAGAGTTCAGAACCTATCAGATTGGCGACTCTCTTTTGAACATTGTCTAAGAGTGAGAGACTAGTAGCAGATGCACCAGCCCAAATATGACAACAATACTCCATACATGGGTGAATGGTGGACTTATAGAGGTACAGGATACTTTTGGGTGTTAGTAGCTTTCTAGCACAGTAGAGAGAACCTACCTTCGTTGCAGCGATCCTGGTAATGTTCTCAATGTAATTGTTCCAACTCCTATTCCTGTGAACGTTAGGCTGAGGAGTTTAAAAGATGTACTTTCAGATAGTCTTTGGCCGTTGCTATTGGTGGTAGAGAAGGTTTCTTGTAATTATTGAAGGAAACAAGTTTAGTCTTGGCAGCATTGAATGTGACCATCCATTTTTGTCCCCATTCCACTACAGATTGGAGGTCATCCTCTAGTGTTTCTGCCATTTCTTTAGATATGTGTTCATTTGTTTTCCTGTCATATCTGTTATAGAGTGTGGTGTCATCAGCATATATACCTATCTCACAGACAATTTTGTCAGAGAGGGTATTTATGAATATTAGGAATAATAGAAGTCCAAGGATAGACCCTTGAAGCACTCCCGCATTTATATCATATTGTTTAGATGTATGACCGTCGAGGACAACTTGGATTTTTCTCTTATCTAAGAAGTATTTAATTATGTTAAGTATTCTTCCAGTGATACCGTATGATCTGATTTTCCTGAGAAGACCTCCATGCCGTACCCTGTCAAAAACCTTAGATATATCTAGAGCTACTGCTCTACCCTCCCCTGCTTTCTCCAGTGAATAGTATATACATTCAGAGATTACAGTTAGGATGTCTGCGGTGGAACGGGCTTGCCTAAATCCATATTGTTGGTCAGAAGTTTAGCATCTGTAAGGTGATGGACTAGAGCTTGGTTAATTATGGACACAAATATTTTAGCGAAAAGTGGGAGGAGGCTAATGGGGCGGTAATTTACTGGGTCAGTTCTTTCACCAGAATTCTTGAAAACTGGTACCACAGAAGCAGTTTTCCAGCAGGCAGGAAAGCAAGATTCATTAAGGCATTTGTTGTAGAGTTTGGAGAGAACTGGAGCTACTTTGGCGGAGCACTTTTTTAATAGCACTGCCGG
The DNA here is from genome assembly GCF_053919585.1 of Euprymna scolopes. Taxonomy (NCBI): domain Eukaryota; kingdom Metazoa; phylum Mollusca; class Cephalopoda; order Sepiida; family Sepiolidae; genus Euprymna; species Euprymna scolopes. The sequence goes on from NC_136524.1 coordinate 53,160,422, forward strand.
GATGAGATCAGGTCCACATGCTTTTAAAATGTCAAGATTTTTTATGATAGCATGCACCTGAGAAGGGGTGATTTTCAGATCGTCTTTTGTCTGCTAAAAATAGTGTGATTTATTATGTACTCACTAGGAGTAGTCACTCAGGCCATCATCAAATATTTCTCCTTAAGAATAACTTACAGTGTTCTCTGGAGTCTGAGTGACAACAAGTGTCTCCAGCTTTCTGGTACTCTCCACCTCTTTCAACAACCTTAGCAAAAAAATTTGCGTTATCGCAATAGCCGTTTACCATTGATTTTTCGTTGGCAGCAACTATTAGTCTTCACTGGAATTTGAGTAGCAATAAGCCTCCCCAAGGTCCCAATCCTCTTTGCACTCATCCAGCAGAGATTTAGCTAGTGCCTTCTTTTTTTCCACCCTTCTTGACCCTCCTCACTTATTTGGTATGGCACCAGTTTATTGTGACACCCACCCACGCACAAAAAAGGAGGGGCAAGGGAGCACGGGGCTGGGGTAGATACCCTCACATTTATGCAGTTTTGGTTTTTATGATTCCATGTGATGTTTGTTTGTGTTTTATATCTGTAGTAGTTTCTGCATGTCTGACCTGTGCCTGTAGCTCGTGTGTGTTAGTCACTGAATTCAAGTTTTCCTTATTATTTCCGCCATTATTCCATCTTCTCAGCCATCCCTTAAATTCAAATATTTCCCATTCTGTTTTCAAAGTTTTCCGGTATTGTTCCTAGTGCTCCTACTATTAGTGGTATTATCTTGACTTTCTTCATCTTCCAGATCCCTTTGAGCTGTCTGGCCAGTTTCACGTATTTGCTTCATTTCTCTGTTTCCTTGGTCTTCACTCTGTGGTCTGCTGAAACTGCAAAATATACTATCTGGTAGGACTCTTTCTTTTTAACTATTATGACATCTGGTCTTTTTGCTTGGATGGGTTTATTCGTTTGTATATCCATATCCCATAGGATTTTGTGACTTTTATTTTCAAGTATTTTTGCTAGTTTATGCTTGTACCATTTGTTTGGGTGTTCAAGATGCAGTTGTCTGCATAATTCCCAATGCACTGCCTTCTCCACTTGATCGTGTCTATTTTTGTATTCTTTTTGGGCTAATTTGTTGCCTTCGCTTATTATGTGGTTTATTGTATCGTCTCTTTGTCCACAGTCTACATTTCATGTTTTCGTGTGTCTTGTCAATCCTAGCTTTCATATGGTTGGTTCTAATTGCATTATCTTGTGCGACTGTTTTTAAGGAATCAGTTTCTCTGTTTACGTTTCCTTTTTGTAGCTATGTCCAAGTCTTTTCGTTAGTCTCATGTTTTGTCATCCGTATGAATTGCCCGTGTAACTGCTTCTCTTCCAATTTTTTTTTTTTTACTTGGGTTATCCCTTCTTTCTTTTCTTGATTTTTTCGTTTTTTCAATATCTCTTTTTTTTTTGCTAGGGTTATACCTTCTTTCTTTTCTCGCCTTTTTCGTTTTTTCAATATCTCTTCTTTTTTTACTTGGGTTATCCCCTCTTTCTTTTCTTGCCTTTTTCGTTTTTTCAATATCTCTTTTTTTTTTTACTTGGGTTATCCCTTCTTTCTTTTCTTGCCTTTTTCGTTTTTTCAATATCTCTTTTTTTTTTTTTACTTGGGTTATCCCTTCTTTCTTTTCTTGCCTTGTTCGTTTTTTCAATATCTCTTTTTTTTTCCTTGGGTTATCCCTTCTTTCTTTTCTTGCCTTTTTCGTTTTTTCAATATCTTTTTTTTTTTTACTTTGGTTATCCCTTCTTTCTTTTCTTGATTTTTTCGTTTTTTCAATATCTCTTTTTTTTTTTTACTTGGGTTATCCCTTCTTTCTTTTCTTGCCTGTTTCGTTTTTTCAATATCTCTTTTTTTTTACTTGGGTTATCCCTTCTTTCTTTTCTTGCCTTTTTCTTTTTTTCAATATCTCTTTTTTTTTTTTACTTGGGTTATCCCTTCTTTCTTTTCTTGCCTTGTTCGTTTTTTCAATATCTCTTTTTTTTTTACTTGGGTTATCCCTTCTTTCTTTTCTTGCCTTTTTCGTTTTTTCAATATCTCTTTTTTTTTACTTGGGTTATCCCTTCTTTCTTTTCTTGCCTTTTTCGTTTTTTCAATATCTCTTTTTTTTTTTTTACTTGGGTTATCCCTTCTTTCTTTTCTTGCCTGTTTCGTTTTTTCAATATCTCTTTTTTTTTTTTACTTGGGTTATCCCTTCTTTCTTTTCTTGCCTTTTTCTTTTTTTCAATATCTGTTTTTTTTTTTACTTGGGTTATCCCTTCTTTCTTTTCTTGCCTTTTTCTTTTTTTCAATATCTCTTTTTTTTACTTGGGTTATACCTTCTTTGTTTTCTTGCCTTGTTCGTTTTTTCAATATCTCTTTTTTTTACTTGGGTTATCCCTTCTTTCTTTTCTTGCCTTTTTCGTTTTTTCAATATCTCTTTTTTTTACTTGGGTTATCCCTTCTTTCTTTTCTTGCCTTTTTCGTTTTTTCAATATCTCTCTTTTTTTTTTTTACTTGGGTTATCCCTTTTTTCTTTTCTTGCCTTGTTCGTTTTTTCAATATCTCTTTTTTTTTACTTTGGTTATCCCTTCTTTCTTTTCTTGCCTTTTTCGTTTTTTCAATATCTTTTTTTTTTTTACTTTGGTTATCCCTTCTTTCTTTTCTTGATTTTTTCGTTTTTTCAATATCTCTTTTTTTTTTTTTTACTTGGGTTATCCATTCTTTCTTTTCTTGCCTTTTTCTTTTTTTCAATATCTGCTTTTTTTTTACTTGGGTTATCCCTTCTTTCTTTTCTTGCCTTTTTCTTTTTTTCAATATCTCTTTTTTTTTACTTGGGTTATACCTTCTTTCTTTTCTTGCCTTGTTCGTTTTTTCAATATCTCTTTTTTTTACTTGGGTTATCCCTTCTTTCTTTTCTTGCCTTTTTCGTTTTTTCAATATCTCTTTTTTTTTTACTTGGGTTATCCCTTCTTTCTTTTCTTGCCTTTTTCGTTTTTTCAATATCTCTTTTTTTTTTACTTGTGTTATCCCTTATTTCTTTTCTTGCCTTGTTCGTTTTTTCAATATCTCTTCTTTTTTTTTTTTTACTTGGGTTACCTTTCTTTCTTTTCTTGCCTTTTTCGTTTTTTCAATATCTCTTTTTTTTTACTTGGGATATCCCTTCTTTCTTTTCTTGCCTTTTTCGTTTTTTCAATATCTCTTTTTCTTTTCTTGGGTTATCCCTTCTTTCTTTTCTTGCCTTTTTCGTTTTTTCAATATCTCTTTTTTTTTTACTTGGGTTATCCCTTCTTTCTTTTCTTGCCTTTTTCGTTTTTTCAATATCTCTTTTTTTTTTACTTGGGTTATCCCTTCTTTCTTTTCTTGCCTTTTTTGTTTTTTCAATATCTCTTTTTTTTTTACTTGGGTTATCCCCTCTTTCTTTTCTTGCCTGTTTCGTTTTTTCGATATCTCTTTTTTTTTTTTTTACTTGGGTTATCCCTCCTTTCTTTTCTTGCCTTTTTCGTTTTTTCAATATCTCATTTGTTTTTTACTTGGGTTATCCCTTCTTTCTTTTCTTGCCTTTTTCGTTTTTTCAATATCTCTTTTTTTTTTGACTTGGGTTATCCCTCCTTTCTTTTCTTGCCTTTTTCGTTTTTTCAATATCTCTTTTTTTTTTACTTGGGTTATCCCTTCTCTCTTTTCTTGCCTTGTTCGTTTTTTCAATATCTCTTTTTTTTTTACTTGGGTTATCCCTTCTTTCTTTTCTTGCCTTTTTCGTGTTTTCAATATCTCTTCTTTTTTTACTTGGGTTATCCCCTCTTTCTTTTCTTGCCTTTTTCGTTTTTTCAATATCTCTTTTTTTTTCCTTGGGTTATCCCTTCTTTCTTTTCTTGCCTTTTTCGTTTTTTCAATATCTCTTTTTTTTTTTACTTGGGTTATCCCTTCTTTCTTTTCTTGCCTTTTTCGTTTTTTCAATATCTCTTTTTTTTTTTACTTGGGTTATCCCTTCTTTCTTTTCTTGCCTTTTTGTTTTTTCAATATCTCTTTTTTTTTTACTTGGATTATCCCTTCTTTGTTTTCTTGCCTTTTTCGTTTTTTCAATATCTCTTTTTTTTATACTTGGGTTATCACCTCTTTCTTTTCTTGCCTTGTTCGTTTTTCAATATCTCTTTTTTTTTACTTGGGTTATCCCTTCTTTCTTTTCTTGCCTTGTTCGTTTTTTCAATATCTCTTTTTTTTTTTACTTGGGTTATCCCTTCTTTCTTTTCTTGCCTTGTTCGTTTTTTCAATAGCTCTTTTTTTTTACTTGGGTTATCCCTTCTTTCTTTTCTTGCCTTTTTCGTTTTTTCAATATCTCTTTTTTTTTTACTTGGGTTATCCCTTCTTTCTTTTCTTGCCTTTTTCGTTTTTTCAATATCTCTTTTTTTTTTTACTTGGGTTATCCCTCCTTTCTTTTCTTGCCTTGTTCGTTTTTCAATATCTCTTTTTTTTTTTACTTGGGTTATCCCTTCTTTCTTTTCTTGCCTTGTTCGTTTTTCAATATCTCTTTTTTTTTACTTGGGTTATCCCTTCTTTCTTTTCTTGCCTTTTTCGTTTTTTCAATATCTCTTTTTTTTTTACTTGGGTTATCCCTTCTTTCTTTTCTTGCCTTTTTCGTTTTTTCAATATCTCTTTTTTTTTTAATTGGGTTATCCCCTCTTTCTTTTCTTGCCTTTTTCGTTTTTTCAATATCTCTTTTTTTTTACTTGGGTTATCCCTTCTTTCTTTTCTTGCCTTTTTCGTTTTTTCAATATCTCTTTTTTTTTTTACTTGGGTTATCCCTTCTTTGTTTTCTTGCCTTTTTCGTTTTTTCAATATCTCTTTTTTTTTACTTGGGTTATCCCTTCTTTCTTTTCTTGCCTTTTTCGTTTTTTCAATATCTTTTTTTTTTTTTACTTTGGTTATCCCTTCTTTCTTTTCTTGCCTTTTTCGTTTTTTCAATATCTCTTTTTTTTACTTGGGTTATCCCTTCTTTCTTTTCTTGCCTTTTTCTTTTTTTCAATATCTCTTTTTTTTACTTGGGTTATCCCTTCTTTCTTTTCTTGCCTTTTTCGTTTTTTCAATATCTCTTTTTTTTACTTGGGTTATCCCTTCTTTCTTTTCTTGCCTTTTTCATTGTTTCAATATCTCTTTTTTTTACTTGGGTTATCCCTTCTTTCTTTTCTTGCCTGTTTCGTTTTTTCAATATCTCTTCTTTTTTTACTTGGGTTATCCCCTCTTTCTTTTCTTGCCTTTTTCTTTTTTTCAATATCTTTTCTTTTTTTACTTGGGTTATCCCTTCTTTCTTTTCTTGCCTTTTTCGTTTTTTCAATATCTCTTCTTTTTTTACTTGGGTTATCCCCTCTTTCTTTTCTTGCCTTTTTCGTTTTTTCAATATCTTTTTTTTTTTACTTGGGTTATCCCCTCTTTCTTTTCTTGCCTTTTTCGTTTTTTCAATATCTCTTTTTTTTTACTTGGGTTATCCCTTCTTTCTTTTCTTGCCTTTTTCTTTTTTTCAATATCTCTTTTTTTTACTTGGGTTATACCTTCTTTGTTTTCTTGCCTTGTTCGTTTTTTCAATATCTCTTTTTTTTACTTGGGTTATCCCTTCTTTCTTTTCTTGCCTTTTTCGTTTTTTCAATATCTCTTTTTTTTACTTGGGTTATCCCTTCTTTCTTTTCTTGCCTTTTTCGTTTTTTCAATATCTCTCTTTTTTTTTTTTACTTGGGTTATCCCTTTTTTCTTTTCTTGCCTTGTTCGTTTTTTCAATATCTCTTTTTTTTTACTTTGGTTATCCCTTCTTTCTTTTCTTGCCTTTTTCGTTTTTTCAATATCTTTTTTTTTTTTACTTTGGTTATCCCTTCTTTCTTTTCTTGATTTTTTCGTTTTTTCAATATCTCTTTTTTTTTTTTTTACTTGGGTTATCCATTCTTTCTTTTCTTGCCTTTTTCTTTTTTTCAATATCTGCTTTTTTTTTACTTGGGTTATCCCTTCTTTCTTTTCTTGCCTTTTTCTTTTTTTCAATATCTCTTTTTTTTTACTTGGGTTATACCTTCTTTCTTTTCTTGCCTTGTTCGTTTTTTCAATATCTCTTTTTTTTACTTGGGTTATCCCTTCTTTCTTTTCTTGCCTTTTTCGTTTTTTCAATATCTCTTTTTTTTTTACTTGGGTTATCCCTTCTTTCTTTTCTTGCCTTTTTCGTTTTTTCAATATCTCTTTTTTTTTTACTTGTGTTATCCCTTATTTCTTTTCTTGCCTTGTTCGTTTTTTCAATATCTCTTCTTTTTTTTTTTTTACTTGGGTTACCTTTCTTTCTTTTCTTGCCTTTTTCGTTTTTTCAATATCTCTTTTTTTTTACTTGGGATATCCCTTCTTTCTTTTCTTGCCTTTTTCGTTTTTTCAATATCTCTTTTTCTTTTCTTGGGTTATCCCTTCTTTCTTTTCTTGCCTTTTTCGTTTTTTCAATATCTCTTTTTTTTTTACTTGGGTTATCCCTTCTTTCTTTTCTTGCCTTTTTCGTTTTTTCAATATCTCTTTTTTTTTTACTTGGGTTATCCCTTCTTTCTTTTCTTGCCTTTTTTGTTTTTTCAATATCTCTTTTTTTTTTACTTGGGTTATCCCCTCTTTCTTTTCTTGCCTGTTTCGTTTTTTCGATATCTCTTTTTTTTTTTTTTACTTGGGTTATCCCTCCTTTCTTTTCTTGCCTTTTTCGTTTTTTCAATATCTCATTTGTTTTTTACTTGGGTTATCCCTTCTTTCTTTTCTTGCCTTTTTCGTTTTTTCAATATCTCTTTTTTTTTTGACTTGGGTTATCCCTCCTTTCTTTTCTTGCCTTTTTCGTTTTTTCAATATCTCTTTTTTTTTTACTTGGGTTATCCCTTCTCTCTTTTCTTGCCTTGTTCGTTTTTTCAATATCTCTTTTTTTTTTACTTGGGTTATCCCTTCTTTCTTTTCTTGCCTTTTTCGTGTTTTCAATATCTCTTCTTTTTTTACTTGGGTTATCCCCTCTTTCTTTTCTTGCCTTTTTCGTTTTTTCAATATCTCTTTTTTTTTCCTTGGGTTATCCCTTCTTTCTTTTCTTGCCTTTTTCGTTTTTTCAATATCTCTTTTTTTTTTTACTTGGGTTATCCCTTCTTTCTTTTCTTGCCTTTTTCGTTTTTTCAATATCTCTTTTTTTTTTTACTTGGGTTATCCCTTCTTTCTTTTCTTGCCTTTTTGTTTTTTCAATATCTCTTTTTTTTTTACTTGGATTATCCCTTCTTTGTTTTCTTGCCTTTTTCGTTTTTTCAATATCTCTTTTTTTTATACTTGGGTTATCACCTCTTTCTTTTCTTGCCTTGTTCGTTTTTCAATATCTCTTTTTTTTTACTTGGGTTATCCCTTCTTTCTTTTCTTGCCTTGTTCGTTTTTTCAATATCTCTTTTTTTTTTTACTTGGGTTATCCCTTCTTTCTTTTCTTGCCTTGTTCGTTTTTTCAATAGCTCTTTTTTTTTACTTGGGTTATCCCTTCTTTCTTTTCTTGCCTTTTTCGTTTTTTCAATATCTCTTTTTTTTTTACTTGGGTTATCCCTTCTTTCTTTTCTTGCCTTTTTCGTTTTTTCAATATCTCTTTTTTTTTTTACTTGGGTTATCCCTCCTTTCTTTTCTTGCCTTGTTCGTTTTTCAATATCTCTTTTTTTTTTTACTTGGGTTATCCCTTCTTTCTTTTCTTGCCTTGTTCGTTTTTCAATATCTCTTTTTTTTTACTTGGGTTATCCCTTCTTTCTTTTCTTGCCTTTTTCGTTTTTTCAATATCTCTTTTTTTTTTACTTGGGTTATCCCTTCTTTCTTTTCTTGCCTTTTTCGTTTTTTCAATATCTCTTTTTTTTTTAATTGGGTTATCCCCTCTTTCTTTTCTTGCCTTTTTCGTTTTTTCAATATCTCTTTTTTTTTACTTGGGTTATCCCTTCTTTCTTTTCTTGCCTTTTTCGTTTTTTCAATATCTCTTTTTTTTTTTACTTGGGTTATCCCTTCTTTGTTTTCTTGCCTTTTTCGTTTTTTCAATATCTCTTTTTTTTTACTTGGGTTATCCCTTCTTTCTTTTCTTGCCTTTTTCGTTTTTTCAATATCTTTTTTTTTTTTTACTTTGGTTATCCCTTCTTTCTTTTCTTGCCTTTTTCGTTTTTTCAATATCTCTTTTTTTTACTTGGGTTATCCCTTCTTTCTTTTCTTGCCTTTTTCTTTTTTTCAATATCTCTTTTTTTTACTTGGGTTATCCCTTCTTTCTTTTCTTGCCTTTTTCGTTTTTTCAATATCTCTTTTTTTTACTTGGGTTATCCCTTCTTTCTTTTCTTGCCTTTTTCTTTTTTTCAATATCTCTTTTTTTTTACTTGGGTTATCCCTTCTTTCTTTTCTTGCCTTTTTCGTTTTTTCAATATCTTTTTTTTTTTTACATGGGTTATCCCCTCTTTCTTTTCTTGCCATTTTCATTGTTTCAATATCTCTTTTTTTTACTTGGGTTATCCCTTCTTTCTTTTCTTGCCTGTTTCGTTTTTTCAATATCTCTTCTTTTTTTACTTGGGTTATCCCCTCTTTCTTTTCTTGCCTTTTTCTTTTTTTCAATATCTTTTCTTTTTTTACTTGGGTTATCCCTTCTTTCTTTTCTTGCCTTTTTCGTTTTTTCAATATCTCTTCTTTTTTTACTTGGGTTATCCCCTCTTTCTTTTCTTGCCTTTTTCGTTTTTTCAATATCTTTTTTTTTTTACTTGGGTTATCCCCTCTTTCTTTTCTTGCCTTTTTCGTTTTTTCAATATCTCTTTTTTTTTACTTGGGTTATCCCTTCTTTCTTTTCTTGCCTTTTTCTTTTTTTCAATATCTCTTTTTTTTTACTTTGGTTATCCATTCTTTTTTTTTCTTGCCTTTTTCGTTTTTTCAATATCTCTTTTTTTTTTTGACTTGGGTTATCCCTTCTTTCTTTTCTTGCCTTTTTCGTTTTTTCAATATCTCTTTTTTTTTCCTTGGGTTATCCCTTCTTTCTTTTCTTGCCTTTTTCTTTTTTTCAATATCTCTTTTTTTTTTACTTGGGTTATCCCTTCTTTTTTTCTTGCATTTTTCTTTTTTTCAATATCTCTTTTTTTTACTTTGGTTATCCCTTCTTTGTTTTCTTGCCTTGTTCGTTTTTTCAATATCTCTTTTTTTTTTTTTACTTGGGTTATCCCCTCTTTCTTTTCTTGCCTTTTTCGTTTTTTCAATATCTCTTTTTTTTCCTTGGGTTATCCCTTCTTTCTTTTCTTGCCTTTTTCGTTTTTTCAATATCTCTCTTTTTTTTACTTGGGTTATCCCTTCTTTCTTTTCTTGCCTTGTTCGTTTTTTCAATATCTCTTTTTTTTTTTACTTGGGTTATCCCTTCTTTCTTTTCTTGCCTTTTTCGTTTTTTCAATATCTCTTTTTTTTTTTACTTTGGTTATCCCTTCTTTCTTTTCTTGCCTTGTTCGTTTTTTCAATATCTCTTTTTTTTTTACTTTGGTTATCCCTTCTTTCTTTTCTTGCCTTGTTCGTTTTTTCAATATCTCTTTTTTTTTACTTGGGTTACCTTTCTTTCTTTTCTTGCCTTTTTCGTTTTTTCAATATCTCTTTTTTTTTTACTTGGGTTATCCCTTCTTTCTTTTCTTGCCTTTTTCGTTTTCTCAATATCTCTTTTTTTTTTACTTGGGTTATCCCTTCTTTCTTTTCTTGCCTTTTTCGTTTTTTCAATATCTCTTTTTTCTTACTTGGGTTATCCCTTCTTTCTTTTCTTGCCTTTTTCGTTTTTTCAATATCTCTTTTTTTTTTTTACTTGGGTTATCCCTCCTTTCTTTTCTTGCCTTTTTCGTTTTTTCAATATCTCTTTTGTTTTTACTTGGGTTATCCCTTCTTTCTTTTCTTGCCTTTTTCGTTTTTTCAATATCTCTTTTTTTTTTACTTGGGTTATCCCTTCTTTCTTTTCTTGCCTTGTTCGTTTTTTCAATATCTCTTTTTTTTTACTTGGGTTATCCCTTCTTTCTTTT
>NC_136524.1:53180458-53197958 GCF_053919585.1 Euprymna scolopes
ATCTATCTATCTATCTATCTATCTATCTATCAGCCTGTCTGTCTATCCACACATCCAATATCTATCTATCTATCTATCTATCTATCTATCTATCTATCTATCTATCTATCTGTCTGTCTGTCTGTCTGTCTATCCACACATCCAATATCTATATATCTATCCACACATCCAATATCTATCTATCTATCTATCTATCTATCTATCTGTCTGTCTGTCTATCCACACATCCAATATCTATCTATCTATCTATCTATCTATCAGTCTATCAGTCTATCTATCTATCCACACATCCAATATCTATCCATCTGTCTGTATGTCTGTCTATATTTCTATATGTCTGCCATAGTCCTAGAACTAATAATCCGACGTAATGAAAAAAAAATCGAAAATTGTTTCTATGTTCACATCTATGAACATTGAACATCTTAACAATTTTCGGTTTCCTTTCTTCATATATTTACTAGGTGTGATGGATAATAATTTGGGTTGTATTTAGTTGCGTGCAAAGGGGTCAAAGGGGATGAAGCTTTTGTGAAAATTCAGATACCCACAATCTTTGTGAAATGTGTCTGATTAGTATTCGACTGCAAGGTTCAATTTCATTGGAATATTTCAAAAGGTTTCTAGAAGAGCATGATATAGACACAATCTCTCATTTTAAATTTCTAATATTTCAGATTTATATTAAATTTGATCCGTAGCTGTTTGACATCTATGAAGAAAAATTCCCTGGATTTCAATTTCTTAAGATTCCTTAAGTTTTAGTCATTTTCTATAAACCAAATCATAGATGTGATTCAAACAAAATTACTTGAATTTCAATTTTTTTCCAGGTATATTGACACTAGGATGTAAAGAGGCCTCTGTGATTAGGGACCAGATTTACGGTGGTGGGGAGGTTCTAAGAAGGAAGTTGTACAACGATATGCTTGTTCACATTACATTTAAATTTCTCCATATTGGTTCAGTTGTGGAAACAGAGAGGAGGAAGGGATGAAACTATTAGAGTAGAAAGTTTTACAGCATCCGAGGACCTCTACATTGAAAGGGTGGGATTTTGCTGCTTGAAAGTGATATTTAAGTTGACTGGGTACAGGTGCAGTGAATTTGTCAAAGCACGTAACATTGAAGTACTTGTAAAACAAGCATAGAGATGCAATACTGTGATGATGTGACAGGGGTTGGAGCTTGGTAGACAGTGCGGGACGTATTAGATGACGTTTTTGCATCCTGTCCAAGAGGAAGAGAAGTGGTTAGTGCACCATCCCAGATATGGCAACCACGCTCCATGGATAGACGAATAGTAACTTTGTAGAGATATAGGATACTGGCAAGTGTGATATGGTTTTTTAACCAGATAGGAGCCCACCTCCTTTGCAGCAGACTTGGCAGTAACTTGCATGTATTTGTTCCAATTCATGTTGCCTATGAATGTTAGGCTGAGAAGTTTAAATCTGGAACTCTTAGGCAGGACGCTATAATCCATGGCAATTGGTGGTTGGAAAGGTAACCCTTTATTTTTTGGCCTTATTTTATTAAAGAATAATGTCATTTTTATAAGGATTCAGCCATCGCTTCAGATATATGAGTGATTGATTTGCCACATGTTGAGAATAGAGTATGGTTATCGTGCTATCAGTAAATATAACCATTCTGCATGCGATTACACCAAGGAATTCATTTGTGGAAATCTGGAATAATAAAGGTTAAAGTGTTGACATCCGGAGCATACATGCTTGGGTGTGAAAGATCTCTTTAACTTTAGACATTTTCCAGGGTCCAAATCATAAACATAAAGTTTAATAGCATTATATTTTGATTTTCATAAAGCGAGAAATGTGCATATTAATGGCATTATATTTTGACTTCCATAAGGCGAGAAATGTGCATATTAATAGCATTATATTTTGACTTCCATAAGGCGAGAAATGTGCATATTAATAGCATTATATTTTGACTTCCATAAGGCGAGAAATGTGCATATTAATAGCATTATATTTTGACTTCCATAAGGCGAGAAATGTGCATATTAATAGCATTATATTTTGACTTCCATAAGGCGAGAAATGTGCATCTTAGGTTGAGCAATTTGGGAAGTGCTATACAAATTACCATTAGCATATGAAGCGATGCTCTTTGTGTAAACAAATTGAGTTTAGGTATTCAAAACATTGCTAATTCACTGCCTGCATAGCAGCAGCCATACAGCGCAACAGTTATAAGCTCCGACTGTCGTTTTGCCGATTGAGTTTTGATCCTAGCTTGAGGTAGTTGCTTGTCTAGCCGCACTGATGAGCTGTGAAACAGCAAAACAGTGCTGTATGTGGATGACTATATATATATATATATATATATATATATATATATATATATATATATATATATATAATATTATATTCTGACTTCTAGTCGGAGAATACCCTTCAGTTGTTTACTATGAATGTCTGCCAACATGGAGTTTTTAGCACGTAATTTCTTTGAATTATGTTACTTGCTGGTGGCCTTGAGGTAAGAATGGTAGGTTACAGAGTCAGAGGTGGCTATGCGACTGATTTCGAAGCTCCTGACCAGCAGTAATTATCACTTCCTATACTGATGATTACAGAAGCATGAAACACTAGCGTCTGTAGGTATACAAATTGTTAATATTTATTTGCAAAAATACATGTGTGTGTGTGTGTGTGTGTGTGTGTGTGTGTGTGTGTGTGTGTGTGTGTGTGTGTGTGTGTGTGTGCATAAAGGGTGTTCAAGAAAAATTTGACACGGTTTGAAAAAAAATAAAATAAAATTATATCTAGTCCAGTAAGTGATGCATTTTCTAAAAGTGCCTCTCAAAAGAACTTTTGACAAAATGTAGTCCACTCAATGGAGCCGCCCTAAGCCCCCACTTCCATGTGGACCTTTAACCCGGAGCATGGAGCCTTCATGGCATCTTTCGAGAGATGACTTAACACTAGTTTGGCACTTGGTGCTGTAGCTGGCACAGCTGGTGCCTTTCTCAACTGTGCTCCGCAGTTGCACTCGGACAAGTTTCGGGAAAAGGTTGGGGGACTGCTTAAGTTGTTGAAGTTCTCACACAGTCACTTCTGGGTTTTTACGACGGTGTGACATGGAGCTGAGTCCTGCTACCACATGTATGGTCTTTTTGCAGCTGTTTTCTACATCCAACAATCTAACCCGACAGCTTTCTACCCAGGGATATATGTCGTCAGCCATAATTCTCCATTTGTTTATTTACAAAGAGCTTTATTTATATACTAGCAGGCCGCCCGGCATTGCCCAGTCATAAAATATGGATAATATATTTTAATTCCTGCAGATTTCTTCTTTGTTATTATACAGCCAATTCTATATTATTATACAGCCAATTTTCTATTGATTATTATTCAATATATAATAATGATTTCAAAAGTTATAATAAAAACATGACTTGGGTACCATCCGCTAGAATCAAACCAACATTTACCGCTCTAGACTTTGTCACTACTTATCTTTCCAGCATCGTTACCATCTAAGCTACGGATAGATAGATTTGAAAAGTTAAAAATAAAGCAATTTTGAGCTTTGAATGTTTAATTTTGAGCATACGCAAAATAAACAGCAGGAGTAATGTTTTATTCGACTTACTCTGCCAAGGTCAACTGTTTTGTTTTCAATTTTGACTCCTTACCAGCAATTTTTTCAAGCTAAAAATCAAATCGAAAGTATACTACAAGTCCAAATACCTTCTGTATCAAATTTCAACTCTGTAGAGAGGAGTTTGGTAGAGAATTTTCAAATACTCACTAATAAGGTCACGTATACTCCACAGAATAAGGACTTTGTAAATTGTTTTTTTTTTGGTGTATTCAGTCGAACAATAAATTTTGATTGTAAAGTTCAACTTACAGTTTTAATTTTCTTTCACTTATAATAGCTCTACTCTCTATTGTGTATTGAGCTTTTTTATTCGTTGGGATTACATTTTCTAAATATAAATACTGTTATTTATATTAGTTTGAAGTTTACCGTTGCGTATATCAGGTAAACACTACATCCCTTTGTTTTCATTTATATATATATATATATATATATATATATATATATATATATGCATTTTCTGTGTGCGAGAATGTTTTTAGCCCAAATTCTACACAATTATGCATAATGTAGAAACTATGCATAAATAGAATTCAGCGTAATAGTTAAATGAAACTAATCATCCAATAAGAAACCATAAAAATAAATAAGTAATTAACACTTGTTTTTTTAAGAAATATGCAAATTAATTTTTATGTTGTCGCTCGCATACTCATGACTGAATATATTAAGAAGTTTGTTTTAATAATTTTAAATAGAAAAGTAGACCTTTCATGAAGAAGCAAATAAATACTAACAGAAAATAGTCTTTTAATAGCAGTGTCAAAGTTAGAACAAAACTCGGATTTGTATATATATATATATATATATATATATATATATATATATATATACCCCCACACAGTAGAACCCCGTGATACGGCATTAAAAATTAGTAGCAAAATACAGTATAGTATATAATACACATGCATATAATCAAATAACATTATAAATAACACTGTAAGGTGGGGCAAATACCGTACCCAGGGTTCGGAAAAGCATCAGATTCCACATCGTAATCTGGAAGAAAAAAAAAACGTATCCTAGGACCACCGTATCCCGGGTAGTGTGTGTGTGTGTGTGTGTGTGTGTGTGTGTGTGTGTGTGTGTGTGTGTGTGTGTGTGTGTGTACATCTTCTACCATATAAAGTTATCTAGTGAAATTTCCAAGTTAAACCTGAACAGCATGTAAGCTGACAGATTGATATTTGCTTCTGACTAGCCAAGCTTTGTTTTTTGTTATGTTACCATATTATTTGACATTATAAAAAAAGAAAATGACTTTTTCAATTTTTTTTTTTTTTTTAATTTAATTTCTCCGGTCCAGAGATGTGTCTAAATATACAAATTGTTCATTAATCCTCTTATTATATTATTTTTTTTTTAATATGCTCACACTACAAAAAAAAAAAAAAAAAAAAAAAAAAAAAAAAACACGCTTAATGCAGGTACAGGTTTATGGTTTTTTAAATCAGAGATTTGCTTCTCCTAGAAAGGTTGCCATCACCATGGCTTACGGGAGCCCTCTCTACCCCAACACATATATATATATACATACAAATATACACGGTGCTAGTTGGCCGTTGACCCCGAAAAAGGGTTCATTCGCCCTTTGAAAGGTCTTGTTTTTAATCCTTCAGGGAGACTAGCCGCCCTCCTCACCAAACAACTCTGGTGGGGGAACCAGTTTAGTCGCCGGTGACCCGACCATGAGGCAGGTAGTACTGGGTTACATGGTACCAGTAGCATATGACATGACCTGACCACAGCATACATACATACATACATACGTTTAAACAGACAAGTGAGATTTATATTATAGATGAGTCTCTTCATATTTATCTAAGTCGGTCTGTACATAGACTACTATTGTACTGAAATCATACTCGCCCTAGGCGGGTTTAACCAGCTTCCTCCAGAGGAGGAAATTTCATGGGAGTATGATATTCACAAGCGATCCCCAGTCGCATGTATATCCTCATTAGTGGAAAATGTCGACGGTAAGTTTTTGCAGTTTTTGGAGGGAGATGTAGACGTTCTCCTATATACATCACCTATTATTCCCAAATGGTGACCCATCTGCTTAACTTTGGTGATCCAATGGGATTATGTCATATTGTCTGTGCATATCTATCTGCCTAAATCAATCTGTACATATCTGTCTAATGCAGCCTGTATAAACGTATATCAGTCTGTTCATATCTATCTAAGATTGTTCATATCAATTAATTCATCTATCTATATCAGATCGTTTAAATGTATCTATTCACTTATCTATGTATTTATTTATTCTAGTCACTACATACCTAAGAAAGTAAATATTTATTTATTCATCTGAAGATATTCGTATTGGCCTGTCTGTCTGTCTGGTCCTCTCTCTCTCTCTCTATCTATCTATATATATATATATATATATATATGTTTTCAATTTGTCTTTACATAAGCAGTCATTTGTTGCTACACAATTTTGAATTCTGCTTTCATAAGTAAGCGTTTGTTACCTAAAGAGGTCTCTAGTTACTAAACACTAGAAGACCGAAACATGCCCATGATTGTGTAGCAACAAATTACTCCTTATGTAAAGACAAATTGAAAATATAACTTGCTCTACTTCCGTATTGAGCACTCTTGTATTAACCGCGTTATACTTCATTAGATGCCCCACTTTTGAAAAATGGCAACTTTAAACTATATATATATATATATATATATATATATATATATATATATATATATATATATATATAAAATCATACAGTACTTTTTCGTTGTATCGCAACTCATCAATGTAGCTAGATTAGTCGAGCATTGAACCTAGAACCATCCTGTTGATAGTCAGCAATTCTACTCATCAACCCACTGGAGAAGATATTTTTGTCATGCATTAAAAGGTTCCAATTTCTAAAGTTATTTGTTATTGTTAACTTAGTAACTATTTCTTGTTAAATTTTCGCGTCATTCGCTGCATAAAAAAATATGTTAAATAAAGAATAATGGGATGTGTCCAACACTTATTTTCCCCACTGTATTATGTATATATATATATATATATATATATATATATATATATATATATATAAAAGTGAACGTGTGTGTGTCTGTGTAAATTTCCCTATGCAATAACTCTGACAATTTTTAGTCTACAGACTCGAAATTTGATATACAGGGTACTGAAATATGGGGAAATCGATGTGATCGGTTTTTGGCCAGAAATTTTGCGATTAAGGGGTCAAAGTTCAACGATTTGACTTTTGAGAACTCTACCAAACTCCTCCGACAATTTTGGGTCTACGCACTTGAAATTTTAGATATAGGTTCATTGGACATGGATCTAACTTAATAACTTGATTTGAGCCCAAAACAATAAATTTTAAGGGGTCATAATAGGGGTCAAAGTTTTAAAAGAATTGACCTCTGCGGTCTCTTCCAAATTACTCAGACAATTTCTGGTCTAAATATTTGAAATTTTACATAAAGGGTATTCAGAGATAGGGCAAGCTTTTTCATCAGTTTGGATCGAAAATCTTTAGTTACCAATATATAAATGTATGTATGTATGTATGTATGTATGTTTGCATGTTTGCCTTAAACTTTCAATAGAGGCGACGGATTTTACCAAGATCAGTATCGTTTTAAAGTTCGACCTTTCATACGACAAATATCGAAAAATTGGCTAAAAAACCTTAATATCATCTCCTTCAACTAGGAACTTTTCTACAGGGGGGGGGGCCCTTTTTTCGCCGATATTTTTAAAGTTATCCTTTCCTTTAGATTGTCTAGCCTTAATTTTAAAAAATGTCGCTTCCGGGGTGGCGATGGTCGTAACAGCATAAACGTTAGGTTTTACCCCGTTCTTTTCCTCCTTTGTGGTACGGGTTCGAGCCTGCCTTCCTACTACCACTTTTTTTTTTTTTTTTTTTTTGCTCAACATACACATCCAAACACTCGGGCAACGCCGCGCTGTAATGCTAGTATATATATATATATATATATATATATATATATATATATATATATATATATATATATATATATATAATCAGAGAGATGTACATAGTAGCATGGGTGCCCGGCGTTGCCCGTGTATTTGGAGATGTATGTTGAGCAAAAAAAAAGTGGTGAATTTTTTTAATTTTGACCTCTATTATGACCCCTTAAAATTTGTTTTTGGCTCCAATTAAGTTATTAAGTTAGATCCATGTCCAATGAACCTATCTCTAAAATTTCAAGTGTTTAGACGGAAAATTGTCGGAGGAGTTTGGTAGAGTTCTCACAGGTCAAACGTTAAACTTGTTTAAATTCTTGGAAAGTATAATTTAGTCTTTAATTGTGTTCTTTATCTGCATGTAGGTTGATAAGTATTTATATACCTTCCTATGTATCATCTATCTTAGACTATTAATATTTATTTATTATTATTATATTTAATAAAAGTGATATATACATATATATATATGTATATATATATGTATATATATGTATATATATATATATATGTGTGTGTGTGTGTGTGTGTATATAGTAGTAGTAACCCATAGTCAGACTGTTTCGCTGTATCACATCACTTGAGTGCGGACCAGAGCGCTAGAGAGAGACAGACAAACAGAGGTTATTCTTAATAGTGTCAGACTCCTTCTATTTAATCAATCTATCCGTATTTACCTTAAAAGCACAAATGTGAAATTAGTTACACTCCTGTAGACTGTCTTCATACTGTTTTAGGAAAGACTTTAATAATTTTACACAGCACCTGACCACTTGATGCAATTAATAACATCCTACATGTAAAATATTATAAAAAAAAAGAAAAAAAAGCACATATACATATATTATACATATTCGCCTATGCATTAGATCAATAAATGTGAAACTGTATAGCTGGTTCCAATATTATATCTTCAGTTGTATCAGTTGCAGTCTATCTGTCACACCTCTTTCCTTTTTCTGCCTTTTATAAACTGAAATTTCTTAATTAAAATTTTTATACTGCTTATTTGTCTCACCAAAATTTTTATACTGCTTATTTGTCTCACCAAAATTTTTATACTGCTTATTTGTCTCACCAAAATTTTTATACTGCTTATTTGTCTCACCAAAATTTTTATACTGCTTATTTGTCTCACCAAAATTTTTATACTGCTTATTTGTCTCACCAAAATTTTTATACTGCTTATTTGTCTCACCAAAATTTTTATACTGCTTACTTGTCTCACCAAAATTTTTATACTGCTTATTTGTCTCACCAAAATTTTTATACTGCTTATTTGTCTCACCAAAATTTTTATACTGCTTATTTGTCTCACCAAAATTTTTATACTGTTTATTTGTCTCACCAAAATTTTATACTGCTTATTTGTCTCATCAAAATTTTTATACTGCTTATTTGTCTAACCAAAATTTTATACTGTTTATTTGTATCATTATAATTTTTTATACTTATTCTTTGTCTCACCTAAATTTTTATACTGCTTACTTGTCTCACCAAAGTTTTATACTGCTTATTTGTGCCACCAAAATTTTTATATTGCTTGTGCGGCTCGCTTTTTTATAGGGAGGGTAGCAAAAAATCGTTCCTTCATGACAAGATAGCTTCTACGCATGTGTAAACATGCGCAAAAGGCGGTGTTCCTTGAATTCGTTTAAATATTATAAAAACTGACCTCCATTCCCCTAAACGTTCGTGGTACAATGGTTAAAGTGACGGCGTCGTTATTTTAAGAGTGCGATTTCGATCCGAGGTATCAGACAATTTTTTTTTTCGATTTTTAAACTTTTAATATTGAAACAGGGTTATTTGTGCCATTTTTTTCGTCTTTCGCTGTTTTTATTTATTTTTTTTTTTTGCTTTTGTTTTTCCGAACACGTTCATCATTTTTTTTTTTTTTTTTTTTTGCTTTTTGTTTTACCGATCTTTTTAAAAGGAGTTTTACGTTCGTTCGCTGTTTTTTTTTTCTCCCGATTTTTTTAAAGAAGTTTAACATCGTTTTTTTTTTTTAAATATTTGAACAGGGTTATTACTTCGCTTATTCTTTACTTTAACCCCCGCCCCTCTTACACACACACCTCCAAACACCCGGGCAACGCCGTGTACCCTCGCTAGTGTAAAATAAAATATGACTAGTAACATGAGCACACAACACTTTCGGAACTTCTTGGGTAAAGTTATGATGGACAACTAGTTATTATCTAACCACACTGAGGAGCTGTAATATGAGGAAACAGCTTTCTATGAATGCTTATATATATATATATATATATATATATATATATATATATATATATATATATATATATAGGTTGACCCAAAATTAAGCATCTATTTTGGTGCTAATTTCTATTTCAAAACAAATGTTTAATTTTGGGACATCCTTTTAAGTTATTTACAAAAAACAGAAACATCTTTTCAAAACTTATCAGTATGGCTAGATGCTGCGATGCAGATACATACAAGCGTGAATACACACACACACGCGCGTAGAGAGAGAGAGAGAGAGAGAGAGAGAGAGAGAGAGAGAGGGTGTTATTTAATAATTATTTATTTTGTTTAGGATTAATTTGAATGAAAAGAACTCTATCTAATTCTAGTTGAAAATAATCTTTCCTTCATCAATATGATGTGGAGCGATGTATATATATTTTAAAGTATATTTATACAGGTCCATGTGCTTCGTCGTTAAATGACTCATTGCATTGTTGGACTCGACAACAGGACTTCAGATATTGAAGCTTTATTGCTGTCGATTTATTTGGTCAAATAAAATATTACATAATCTTTTCTTAACTTAAGCATTATTGCGCTCTGCTTAACTTTAAGGAAGGAAGGGACGAGTGTAATTTTTTTTGACAGCAAAAACTTTTGCTTACTCTCAGCTAGATTCTTTCACTAAAATACCGCATTCGCTTCATAGCTATAAACCTACTAAAACGATCCCTCAATTATTTCGATGAAATTTTATTTACGAGCATATATAAGTAGCGATGGAGAGTGGGAATATCTACAAACATCTCAAAATAATCAGAAAAAAATTTAAAGAACGAAACAAAATTGCTAATTGGGTAAGTAAGGCCCCCCCTAACCCTTTGCTAAGTGGCAAACTACCCACTCTTTTCTAGATCAACCAAAAACAAGCAGACCAGTCTCTAAATGGGAGTGGGAGCTAAGTAGGAGCATGTAAAATAAAAAGATCTGGATGAATTATAAGGATGGATGGTATGTTCCAAGATAGAAAAAAAACGTTTGAGGGTAACAACGGTAAAATAAATATGGGGAGCAAGCATCTTTGGGAGCGTTCTAGTGCCAAAAAATAAAAACTGAACCAGATCTCATTTATTCTGCTAGCTAAGAGTTTTTTGTTTTTTTTTAATCAAGTTCTAAGGGATGAGCTTTGAAGAATCCGGGACTGCTTGCCCCAACTATAGAGAGGGAACACATACTCGTACCTGGCTATTGAATAAGGACATAAGCTAGTGTCTACTATTAAGCCAATCTCTGCTAATAGTAAATGTATCGATTTTTTTGTTTTGTTTTGTATATGTTATTTGGTTGTTTATTTTGTTCGCAACACTTTTCAATGAAAATCATAAATTTTTGAAACTCCATGGATTAAGGAATCGCATGTACTGCATTCCCAGCCTTAGAACATTTGATGATTTAATGATGTAATTTTATTATTATCAGCTAATTTTCTTTATAATCTAGAAGTAAAATGTAGTTTACTTGACAAGTGTAAAACTAAAATCTAATCTAAATATTAATATTTATATACTAATCCCAACCAAATAAAACCAGCTCAATACAACCAAAATAGGAAACACAGTTTGTCATTGAAGAACGCAATTTAAGACTGTAAATTTTTATTTTATTTTTTTATTTTTTATTATTACATTTTCACCCCAAACAAGGCAAATTGCCACTTTGGTGTAGGGGGCTACTATCAGGGGCAACAACTACTGGGGTACTATGTAGGGATTTGGGCAGCAAGGTGTCGGTTCACGTTACACTTGAACTTCTGCACGTCAGTACTGTTGGGGAAGCAGGGACCTGGAATGAAATTCCAGAGTCTAGCGGTTCTGGGGAAGAAACTATTGGAGTAAAAAGATCTTTTACATCTAGGGATCTCTACAGTGTGGGGGTGGGATTTAGCAGCCTGTCGGGTTTGTCGAGGGTGCTCACGTCGTGGGGGCACAAGTGATTGCAGTTCGTCAGAGCATTCACCACTAAAATACTTGTAGAAAAGGCAGAGGGATGCAACATTTCGTCGATGGGACAGAGGCTGAAGCTTAGATGCCAGTTCAGGGCCTATCAGGTTTGCGACTCTCTTTTGAACCTTGTCAAGGAGCGAGAGACTAGTAGCTGATGCACCAGCCCAGATGTGGCAGCAATACTCCATACATGGGCGAATGGTGGCCTTATAGATGTTTATCGTTTATAAGAATTGTTTGACAGGATACTGCAAAAAGAAATGTTAAGACTTCCTTAATCCACAGAGTTTCAAAGAAATGCGTTCTTTTCATCAGAAGAAAAGATATTAGCAAATGAATATTGTAGTGAATATATAAATTTGCTGGTACTAGCATGAATTAAAATAGCATTATATGAAAACTAATCATATATGCACAAAAAAAGTTAGTGTAAAGAGTTCATGAACTGGAGAAAGGAACTAAAAAAATGAAAAAAATAAACAAATAAAAATGCGAATAAAAGGATATGGAATGGTTAGGTTGTTCTGATGAAAAATTTGAAAAGGTAAATAAACATTAAAGATGAAAAATCCAGATAAAAATATATGGATAGGTATAATTTACACACACACACGCTCGCGCGCACACACACACACACACACACACACACACACACACACACACACACACACACACACACACACACACATATATATATATATATATATATATATATACAGGGTGTCCGTAAAGTTACTATACAGTCTTATTGTTTTATTGTATTATATTTGTATTAATAGTTAATATTTATTTTGACTTGTGCACCAAAGTTTGTCAGAGTGGGGTGTCACGTTGTCGAGAATGTATTGGAGCTGAAGGCCTCCAATTTGAATATTTGTCATAGAAATTGTTTGCCTTGATTGTTACAGTCTTTTCGGATGTAACACGTGTATTTTCTGAGATTTTTATAAACATAAAGGTGTTAATTCTTTTTATTTCTTTTGTTACAAATAAATATTTTAATACAATATCTTACTGTACTGTTAATATATTACAGGGTGTCTGTATAGTAACTTGTAAGACTGTATAGTAACTTTACGGACACCCTGTATATATATATATATATATATATATATATATATATATATATATATATAAAGATGAATATGTAGATGTATAATTATATATGTATGTATATGCACAAATATGTATGTATATGTCTATGAGTATGTATGTATATGTATGTGTATGTAAGCATGTGGACGTATGTATATATCTGTGTGCCTGTATGTATGTATATGTGTATGTATATATATTTGTATGTATATATATGTGTGTATGTATATGTATATATATATGTGTGTGTGCATATATGTATGTATATGTGTGTGTGCATGTATGTATATATATATGTATGTATATGTATGTATATATATGTGTGTGTGCATATATGTATATATATATGTATGTATGTATGTGTATATATGTGTACGTCTATATATGTGCATATGTTTTAAATATGTGTACATATGTGTACGTACATCTATGTGTGCATATATGAGTATGTATATATGTGTGTATACATTTGTATATATATATGTGTGTATATATTTGTATGTATATATGTGTGTATATGTGTATGTATTTATGTATGTATATATATATATGTATGTGTGTATGTATATATGTATGTGTGTATATGTGTATGCATATGTGTATGTATGTGTATATTTGTATAAGTGCACGTATATGTATGTGTATGTATATATATGTGCATATATGTATGTGTATATATGAGTATATATGTATGTATGAGCAAAAAAAAAAGTGGGCCAAACAAATTTTATACATTTTCTTGCACTAAAAGCTACATTGAACAAAGAACAATTGAACAAGGAAACTTAAATGAGACAAATAACACAGACAAGGCTTTACTTTAACAAATGTTTCAGATGGAATCGCATTCTCTTTTGATTTCTTTAAAAGATCAATCCTTTTAGACATGCTCTTAACCAAAGTGGAACATTGTGAAGAGGAGATGCTGTTCCATTCGCTTTGCATAGCTTCCCACAGTTTGTCATTGTTCAAGAAAGTTCTTCCGGCTAATGCACGAGATATTATGGACCAAATATTCTCGATTGGGTTTAAATCGGGGGCTTGACCTGGCAAAAACATCACATCAATTGAATTATCAGAAAAAACACATATTTGTGACTTTAGCAGTGTGTGCAGGGGCATTATCACGTTGAAAAGTAATGTCCTGGGATATTCCCAGCTTCTGGATACTTAGTAACAGTCCTGTTTCTAATATTCGAATGTATTCCTTTGCATTGATTGACTTCTCACATCTAATGAGTTCCCCAACTCCTGCTGCTGTAAAAGTTCCCCATACTATTATCCCTCTATTCCAGTGTTTAAATATCGTTTTTATGCCACTTATCGAAAATCTTTCTCCAGTACTTTGATTGTACCGTTCGAGAGCATCAGGAGCATCACTAACAAGACAAAATCTTGAGTCATCTAACCAGAAAACATTCCTGAACCAGTCTGTATCTTTCTTGCCATAACACGAGAAAAATCTCTTTCTTATTATTGATGTTCTTCTTAGATGAAAATGGCTTCTTTGCACACCTTTTAGGAGAAAATCCCATTTCTTTCATTTGTCTAGTTATTGTATACCTAGAAAGAGAATTTCAAGCTCCGGTTTTGAATTGAATTTTCTTTCGATCCTTCAAAACAGTAAATTTAAGCCCGTGGTCATCCTACATAGTGGATGCTCCAGGGCGACCAGATCAAGATTTGCCTTTTTACCAAACATTTGACCAATTCGCTTTTACTGCAGAAAGAGTTGTTTTCAAATTTTCATTCTTAAAAAATGAAAAATCTGCTTGCAAGTTATTTTGAACTTCCTTAATTCTGCAATTCGTTTTTTTTATATCCTCGCCAAGATGCGGTCTTACCATTTTTGGAGTTAATTTTTCCACTTATTATTATATGCTAAATTAATAATGATCTGCAAAATACAAATTTCCTATTAAAATAAACCCAATGTATGGAAACTATTGAAAAATCGATTTCTTCCTTCTTTCATTCTTGGCCCATTTGTTTTGTTTATGAGTATATATATGTATATATATATATATATATATATATATATATATATATATATATGTATGTGCATGTATATGTATGTGTATAAAGGTATAGGTACGTGTATGTATGTATACATGTATGTGTATGTGTATATATATATGTGTATATATGTATGTGTATATATGCATATGTATGTACATGTATATATATATATGTGTATATATAAGTGTTTATATATGTATATATATGTGTATATATGCATATATATATGTACGTATATATATGTATATATATATGTGTATATATGCATATATATATGTACGTATATATATGTATGTATATATGTGTATGTATACATGTATGTACATATGTGTATGTTTACGTATATATATATGTATATATGTACATATGTATATGTACATATATGTATGTACATATATGTATATATATGTATGTACATATATGTATGTACATATATGTATATATATATGTATGTACATATATGTATGTACATATATGCATATCTATATGTATATATATATATGTACATATATGTATATATATGTATGTACATATATGTATATATGTATGTATATATATGTATATATATGTATGTACATATATGTATATATGTACATATGTATATATATGTATGTACATATATGTATGTACATATGTATATATATGTATGTACATATGTATATATATGTATGTACATATGTATATATATGTATGTACATATGTATATATATGTATGTACATATATGTATATATGTATGTACATATATGTATATATGTATGTACATATATGTATATATGTATGTACATATATGTATATATGTATGTACATATATGTATATATGTATATACATATATGTATATATGTATATACATATATGTATGTATATATGTATATACATATATGTATATACATATATGTATGTATATATATGTATATACATATATGTATGTATATATATGTATATACATATATGTATGTATATATATGTATATACATATATGTATGTATATATATGTATATACATATATGTATGTATATATATGTATATACATATATGTATGTATATATATGTATATACATATATGTATGTATATATATGTATATACATATGTGTATGTATATATATGTATAAACATATATGTATATATAAATGTATGTATATATATATATATGTATGTATGTATGTATATATATGTATATATGTATGTATATATGTATATATGTATGTATATATGTATGTATATATATGTATATATGTATGTATATATATGTATATATGTATGTATATATATGTATATATGTATGTATATATATGTATATATGTATGTATATATATGTATATATGTTTGTATATATATGTATATATGTTTGTATATATATGTATATATGTATGTATATATATGTATATATGTATGTATATATATGTATATATGTATGTATATATATGTATATATGTATGTATATATATGTATATACATATATGTATGTATATATATGTATATACATATATGTATATACATATATGTATATACATATATGTATAAATATATGTATATACATATATGTATATACATATATGTATATACATATATGTATAAATATATGTATATACATATATGTATATACATATACATATATATGTATATACATATATATATATATGTATATACATATATATATATATGTATATACATATATACAGTGATGATCATATTTATTGGCACGGTAAAATAAAAGTTAAATTTTGTCTAATAAATTCTAAAAAAGGGATTAAATTAAAGAAAATAACAAAGTATATTATGTATTTTTAACTGGCCTTTCCGATGCAGCAATCGGATTTTAGAAAAAATAAATAACAAAGGAACAACAAACATAATTGCAAAAAACCCTTGTTCAAAAATATTGGCACGATTTATTTAATTATCAATTGTATAGCCTTTGGCCTTGATTACCTTCCTCAGTCGCTTTTCATAGTTTACAACCAAGTTGTTGCCCTCTTCAGTAGTAATTTTAGCCCACTCTTCCTGACAATAATCCTCCAATTGAATAAGATTCTTAGGCTTCCTTTGCATTACCCTCAATTTTAATGTTCTCCATAAATTTTCAATTGGATTAAGGTCTGGGCTTTGTGATGGCCACTCCAAAACATTAATATGATTGTCCTCAAGCCTTTCTTAGTCAGTTTAGCCGAATGCTTTGGGTCATTATCTTGCATGAACCACCAACGACGACCAAGTGAGAGCTCTTTAGCAGAATCTTTCAGGTTTTCATCCAATATTTTAACATAATCTTCCTTTTTTATGCTACCTGTGACCTTAACAAGTCGCCCTGGTCCAGAGGCAGCAAAGGATCCCCAAAACATCAAAATGCCTCCACCGTGCTTCACTGTGGGTATGGTGTTCTTAGGCAGGAAAGCTTCGCCAGATTTTCTGTAAATATAAGACACTTTATTATGGCCAAATAACTCTATTTTCGTTTCGTCAGTCCATAGAACACGTTTCCAGAATGCAACATCTTTATCAATATGACGTTTTGCAAAGGCTAGCCTTGCTTTCAGGTGCATAGGCTTCAATAAGGGAGTCTTTC
>NC_136524.1:53212958-53232958 GCF_053919585.1 Euprymna scolopes
AACAAAAGGGGATGGGATCCCAATAACATAAACAGAGCATCCTATCCTCAACAGATTGGTGACCTTGACGTGATTTGAACATGCAACCTTCTGATCTGCATGACGATGATTGACTTCTCATGCTTTCCCTGCATTGCCCAAATTAAACCCAATAAAAAGATGTAAGAAATACTAGTACATGGGATTTAAGTGGCATGATCTTGTAGACCAGAAATGTCACGGTCTAAGAACTTTTGATTATAGATGAAAGAAAGAGTAAGATAACTAACGATCATAGATTTTGATCAGATTTTCTTCTCCCTGTGGTTCTTAGTTAATTTCTACTGAAATGCCATGTTTCTGGGCAGACAACAATAATCTGTCAATCTGCTGGGGGTATGTTATCCGTCACTGGAAAAATATAAAGGTAACTGCAGCTTCTCTTCCAATTTTCGGATTTTCATCATGTCAAATCACATTTCAATTCCTTTTGACGGATTGATTGTTGCTATTTCTTCTGATGAGTTAAGGGCATAATTGATTCGCTGATTGATATAATAATTAAGTGATTGATTTTGCGCTACAAAACAGATATTGTCAAGAATTGTATAAATTGACTGATTTAAAGGAATAAATTGTAAGATGGTCGACATCATGAATTGTGGAAAATGACTTTTTGTCATTTATTCTATATATTGCTCTGTAATCACATTGAGCTTCTTCTATAAGGATTGATGTATAATAAGAAAATATTTCTACAGAAATAATATATATATATATATATATATATATATATATATATATATATATAAGTGGGGTACCAAAAATTGTTATGATTTTTAATATTTATTTTGTTATTTCATATTTTTTATTTTTAATTATTGAGATCATTGAAATCATTTTATAAGTTATTAAAATTATTTTTTGAAATAGTTTTAAGGTGTTTCAGATGTTCTCGTGTTTTTGAAAGCGTCCTCTTCAGAAAGTTTGTAAAACATTTAAATGTAAAATATTTAAAAAAAACATTTAAATATTTAAAACATAGAATAGCGTTTTTTTTTTTTTTTACCATTTTGGTGTTTCTAAGAGGTGGGAAGATTTTTAAATATTTCTATTTAGCCCGATGCTGTTACTATTCACTGTTTACAACTACACGCTTGAACCAAAGATAAACTATTATAAAAAAAAAAAATAAGTAAATAAATAAGATAAAATATAATATAAAATAAATAATTTAGAAATAGAAAATAAGAATTGAGAAAAAAAAAAAAAGAGAAAAAAAAACCTAACCATATACTACCCACAAGTCCCGGGCAATGATTTGTTGCGGTATAGTCACTGCTTACAACTACACGTTTGTCAAAGTCAAGTAAACATCTGACGAAGAGATCTTTCTCGAAATATTATATTACACGGACATACCACCAGACCGACTTTCCCAGGTAACCACTGTGCAAATATAAATATACTGCGTATATGAAATATGAATATGTACACATGTATTTATAAGTTGTATTAATAAATTTCTCACCTGCTTCAGCTTGTGTCTTTCCGTTACTTCTGCATTGGACCGCCTTCTACAATTCCATTTAACTACATACTATACAATGCTTCAAGCAAACTACACCCACCTCTTTTTTTTTTTTTTACATAGGCATCACCACATTATCAAGGCCAAGAGGCCACTCAAGGATAAGGGTTAAAGATTGTACATTAGAAATAGGACAATATAGTAATCATTAGTAATGAAAATTTGGAAAATTTGATAACTTATATGGAACGGCTCATCAAGAACTTATTTACGTTAGACTTGAAGACAACCATATTGTAGTCAGCCGGAAAGCAGGAAAACGGAAGACAATTCCACAGGCGTGCAGTTCTAAGAAAGAAGCTTTGTTCATGGAATCTACGTTTAGGTTTAGGCACAGATAAAGAGTGGGGGAAATTAGTGATAGTGTTTACAGCTAGACGAGTGTTTCTTGTGAAAGTTTGGCGAGGGGGGACCATAGATTGAAGCTCAGTCGAACACTTTCCATGAAAATAACGATACATCAGAGACAAACTCGCAACATCTCTTCTGTGAGATAGAGGTTGCAGGGAAGAGAAAAGGATATCTCCTACGAGGCTACAAAGTCTATTTTGAACTCTATCAAGGCAGGCCAAGTCCTTTCTAGCAGCTCCTGCCCAGATGTGGCAACAGTATTCCATCCTTGGACGTACCTGGCTCTTATATAGATAGAGAATAGCATCAGCAGTGAGATATCTACCGGATCGATAGAAAGATCCCACCATTTTTCCAGCGGCCTTGGCAACAGATTTGATGTACGTGTTCCATTTAAGATCAGGAGTAATGGTCAAGCCAAGAAGCTTGTCAAAACTTGAGGCCTCCTGAAGACGAGAGCCATTCATTTCAATTGATGCCAGATGTGGATCAGAATGTTGATGATGTAAAGAGAGAAGCTTGGTTTTAGATGCATTAAAAGTAACCAGCCACTCCTTACCCCATTGTACTACGTGCTCAAGATCAGAGGAGAGAGAATTGGAGAGAACTTGGTCGTTTACTGTCTTAGATGTGCTACCATAAATGGTAGTGTCGTCAGCATAGATGTCTACAAATGATGTAAGGATGTGATTTGGAAGATCATTAATATAGATCAGGAAAAGAGTTGGGCCCAGGATGGATCCCTGAGGGACACCGGCATTAATACTGTGAGCTTCTGATTTTTGCCCCTCAACTACTACTCTTATGAACCTATCAGAAAGAAATGATTTAATAATTGAGAAGACATTTCCAGCAATACCATAGCTAGAGATCTTGTGAAGTAAATCTTTATGCCATACCCTATCAAAGGCCTTAGATATGTCAAGAGCAATTGCCCTAGAAAGGTTGCCTCCGTCGAGAGATTTGCTAATCCTATGAGATATAACTGTAAGCACATCTGCTGTAGATCTAGCAGAACGGAAACCATATTGAGTGTCACCAAGAAGGTTATTTTTGTTGAGATGGTTGATTACTTCTGTATTTAACACAGATTCCAGCAACTTACTCATGATGCACAGGAGACTTATTGGCCTGTACTGAGAGGGGGATGAGCGATCACCTGAATTCTTAATGTTTTCATTAGTGTATTTCTCCCATTCATTTGTTTATTGGTGTCAGTACATGGTCACTGATTAAACTATATCCAGTGGTGAGGCATTAAATAACCCGAAAAGGGTTGATATGCCGTAAAACAAAAACAACCAACCAACCAACCAACCAACCAACCAACATGGTCACTGAATATTGCTATTCTTTGCTTTTTACTTCTTTTTCTTTTTCTTACTTGTGTGTGGGTGCTTTGGTGTTTGGTCATATAAGTGTGTTGTGTGTGTGTGTGTGTGTGTGTGGGGTGAATTCGTGTATGTGTGTGTTTCCTTGTATTGGTTTGTGGAATGTGTGTTCTGTCTTATAGCTTGAGTAAGCTTTGTCTAGAATTCGTTTTTTGGTAGGTTTGTCATGCAATTTTGATTTTTAGATTTTAATTTCTTTCTATTGTGATTTTCGTTTTAGTCTTAGTCTGTTGTGATATTCATAATATTTATAATTTGATAATCACGTTTTTTGATATAAAGGAGACATTTTTGAAAAGAAACATGTGGTATTTTAAGAATAAACATGTGGTATTTCTTAGTGTCCCTATTTATTTGTATCATCACGTGGGTAGGGTTAGACACATGATAAGTTTTTTGTTTGGGGAAAATCCTGTTCCCCAAAAGGGGGCACTCTGGATAAGAATAAGAATTGTCTCAGTCATGAAGAATTTCTTCTCCACTGATCGAGGGTAGAAGAGGTGGGTGTAGTATCAGGGCAGATATTACACAATGATTCTATGCATTTCTTAGTGCTGTTGGTCTCGTAGTAAAGTAAGGTTGGTATTGTGTTGCATCAGAGCTGGGGGGAATTTGTGTGTGTGTGTGTGTGTGTGTGTGTGTGTGTGTGTGTGTGTGTGTGTGTGTGTGTGTGTTTTAATATGTCAGTTCTGAGTTATGTGTGGAGGTGTCTACGTGCATATGTGTGTGTGAGTGGGTTTTGCATTTCATTTGTTTGTGTGTCGATATTAAGCTCTGTTCAATTCAGGAATGAATCTTGTTATGAAATTTTTTCCTGTGTAAGTAAGTAAAAATAATTGTCTGTTTGGAAGATTGGCATTATTTTGAAGTTATTTCCACTGCATGTATGTACGTGTTTTGAAACATAGACGTGTCTGTTTTCTGCAATTTTCATGTTACTTTTATATACGGCCACTCTATTGCTGAGTTTTTGGAGGCGCCTGTGTAAGATTTGTTGCATACTGTGCATCTTAGTGCATACACTACATTTCTGAAGGGACAGTTTACATCTTTTTTCATTCTAAATGTTTGTGTTGGGGTTTTGAATGCATATGTTTTTCCTTCTATTATTATGTCACAAACTCAACACCTCTGTTTGTTGCATTTCGTAACTCCTTTTGTAGTGTGTTGGTTGAGTTTAGAGGAAATTAGGGTGTGATTTAAATTTTTTGGGTTGGCGTTTGCTTTTTATTATTTTTGTTGTTTTAAGTATGTTGTTGTTTATCGTTCTGATTAAGGATAAGGTTTTCTTATTTCTGTAAATAGTTCTGGGTTGTTTGTATTGTGTATAGAGACGTATGCTAGAATATGTTCTTTGTTGTGCTTTTGTGGATTTTTTAGTTTCTCTACTGGAATTTTTTCTGCTAGTTCGATATCTTTACATAATAGTAGTGGTGGATATCCTCTTTTCTGCAGGGTTATTTGCAGTTCATTTAATCAAGTCAAACGGAGGTGTTTATGAGTGACTATGGTACAGACTCTGCATGCCAGGAAGTAGGGTATGGTTTTAGAAAGTTTTTGGGGTGATGGCTTTTGAAGTGGAGATATTGTTGGGTGTCTGTGGGTTTGTGGTAACTGTCTGTGATTATGATGTTGATTTTAATTTTTACTCCCTCACAGACTCCCTGCCTTTCTTGAATCCCTTATGCCACAAGCAAAGACGTATCAAATGAATTACATTACTATAAGTTGCCAAAGGATATCATCCATTTGAACATTGCTGTAAAGAATATATTAGATTCCATAACAGGTTAAAACAGTTAAAATTCAATATATGTAAATAATTCATAATTCAATTCACTTGTCAAAATATAAAACAATCATGGTTCAATGCCATGTAGGTAAAGGATGTAGGTAAACGTGTGCCTTACTTGACGAGCACGTGTGCATGATTCAAAGGGTCGGTCGTGGAACGAAATGACAGAGAAAGAAAAGAAAAACTAACATGGTGAGACAGTTTGTTTTATGATGAATAATCACGTGACTGTGAATGTTTATGCAAATGAAACTGGTCTATAAAAGCGGACATGAAGCGAGCATGAGGCGAGTTGAGAGACGGCGTGTTACTTACACAGATGTGTGGAAGTCAGCTGGAAAGATCGTTGCATTTGGAAGTCGGAAGTTTTGACAACAGTGTCGAATTTAACCGAGAAATTGGTGATTTGAAGTGCAGAATAAATAACACTTGAGTTATTCAATCATTAATTAAAAAGTTTCTGAGTAGTGGACACAATAGTCCAGCACTTGTTCAAATTCATCTTAATTTGTCAAAATCTAAAACAATCATAAAATGGTTGATATGCCGTAAAACAAAAAACAACCAACCATACTTCAACGTCATGCAAAGAAAGGGTAATAAATAAATGTCTGAAAAGAGGACACAATAGTTCAGCAGTTGTTCAAATTCATCTGAAATAGTTGCATTTATTACTTCACTTGGAAGTCTATTCCAAGTTTCAGGGATTCTGAGAAAGCAACTCTTCTTTTGGTTCAATTGAAATCGACAGTAAAACTTTAAACTTCTTTCTGGTACAGGGGTGAATAAAAGGTGCTGAGGTATATTATAATGGCCATTGCAGAGATTGTAAGCCAAAATCATATCGCAACGTAATTGTATGCACTTAAGGGAGAAAATATTAAATTTTGAGTCGGCTATCATAGGGAAGATCCGATAGACCTTGCATCATTCGAGTAGCTAGTCTTAGAGTTATAATAATAAACGACTGATTAAAAATAAAAAAAATTTTCACATTTTTTCAAATCATTTTTTTAAAAACTTTTTCAAATCGTTTTTTTTTTTTAAACTTAAAAAAAGTTTTTTTTTTTTTTTCAAACTTTTTCAAATTAATGATGTGAAGCAATGCTTAGTAATTGTTTTTTCTTCTTCAGAGAAGACTTGTGTCTTTGAAAAATCATAGTTTAAAAGACTGTGTTTATATACTATTCTTTGTTGTACTGTTTGAATATAATAAACATGGTGTAAAGTACGTAATTTTACATTTGTTTTATGAGTTTTTCTTCCATATATATGCGCACGCGCGTGTGTATGTGCAATAGATAGGATCTTTGGATGGGGAAAAACTTGCTTGAGCTCTGATACAGCAAAACATATATAAGCGCTCACTCATGATATACGAGAAATTGCCAGTTGCTATTAGCAATAATGCAAAGTTCTTATAAAAACGAATCGAACACTCTTCAGTAATCGATATCCTTTATAAATATTTCTATACTTCACCGCTTGTGGACTGTTGAAAAGTCGTTTAAGTTTTAGTTTAAAGCAGTAGCTTATCTTGCCACACTGAGGAGTATCGAGATAATGAAACACTGCCTGTAGATGACAATACCTGAGGATGACTATTTTTTATACTAGCTGCCTATACCCAGCTTTGTTTGGGTGGAAAAATAAGTCGCTTGTTTTTTTTTTGTTTTTTGTTTTTTTAATATTTTCATCTGGTGCTGTTCTGAGCGCTTTTTCTTACTTTCACAGTGTACAGAAATCAACTTTGCAATCTAGCAAAGAATAATATTTTCCCTTGTTTGCAGACCCGTTCTGACAGAACAGATAGTACTAGTCTTTCTCTACTTTATCATTATTTCCATGGAAGATAGTCGACTGAGCTGCAATCTCTGTTTTTTTTATTATTAAACATCCACAACAAGAACTCTTCTTTCCTTCTCAGTGTGCCTAAACTAAATGAAAATTACATGAACAGAGTTTCGTTTCTTTCCTCAGAACTTACCATCTGTGGAAAATATTACCATGAGACTGTTTTCTTGTAGACTACATGGTCATCTTAAAGTCCAATGCTCAGCCATTCTCTTAAAGAACTAAATTTTGTCCAATCTTCTAATAGTATTGTTCATTATCCGAGTGACAATATCATTTACCCTTATCCTTAAGTTGCTTTTGGACCTATGAATAAATTTCACAAATTAAAATGGTATGTTTTAAGAATTTATAAGAAGAAAACAAATGAAAATTTAAGTTCATTATCAAAAAAAAAAAAATGTAAGAAAGAAAAGAAAGAAATCTTAAAATTGATTATTCGTTCTTTCACGTGTTTCATTATCAGCGCGTTATCTTTTAACTGAATAAATGCGAAAATTTCATTTCTCGCTACTAACCGTAAAATCAAAACCGCGCTATTTCAAGCTAATTCATCTTTACGCATTTTTATATACTGCTTACGTATGTGTGGTATCAGTCACATAATTTACTAATTTGCATATTAGTTTTTAGAAAAACATTTTATTAATTAACTATTATTTCATAGACAAATATTCAGCCTTTGTTATAATGGAGCTGGGGTATAGTTCTGTTCAGCCTAGACGTTCAATACTCCCAGAGAAGGAAGTTAGTTTTATTGTTAATAATCGGCTGAATCGCTGCTACTGGGGAATATCAATGTGGTTGCTCAGACATTTTTTCTAAGCAAGAGTCGGCTTATCCTAGTACGATAGCTTCTTAAAAACCCTGCCTAACCTTGTGTCCAACCTAACACTGGCCAGAAGGTAAATAATATTTACCATTTGTGTTTATATTTTCTTTTCTCTAGAAAAACTGGCGTCATTTCTGAATTTTTGATTCATTGGACTACTGCTCTCATCTTGAGTGTGATTTTCACAACGTTTCGGTCGATGTAACCTTCGACCTTCTTCAGGTTCATCTTGTTGAACTCGGGAATGTTCCTGTTGAACCCGGGAATTTGGACAGAATTTCAAACAAAAACCTTTATTTACTTCACGGAAGTAGTATGCTCTTGTTCTGTCAGCCATAACTGGATAGACGTGCTAAGTAATTCGTAATTGCATTTTATTTTGAAAATATATATATATATATATATATATATATATATATATATATAATATATATATATATACAATTGTGTATTACTTAGGATCTATATTCAGTCATGGCTGAGGGAACAAAAGGATGCTACCTCCTTAAAGTAAATAATGGGTTCTGTTCGAAATTCCGTCTAAATTCCCGAGTTCGAACAGATACATCTAAAGAAGGTCGGAGGTTACATCAATCGAAACATTGTGAAAATCACATTCAAGATAAAAACAGTAATTCGAAGAATCCAAATAATATTAAAGAGTGACGCCCTTTTCCAAAAGTGGTAATTTACTTCTAAATTGCAAGGAAACGGGTAAATTTATCGTTTCTTCTTTCTTATTCTTTATTTACGGTCATATTTAGAAGGAAAAATAAATTTGTATCGAAATTATTAGATTAATGCTTCTCTATCAATATTATTAAGACACCCTCCCACACACACACACACACACACACACTACAACCAAAATAAGAAATAGAGCTTGTCATAAAAGAACACAATTAAAAGACCGTAAATGAATTTATTGTTCAGCCGGATACTCCCATAAGAAGTATTAAGAATTGTAAATCTAACTTCTTTATATGGTAACCCTGACTCTTAAGATCAATTCGTCTTGGAAATACCTAACCACTCCATATCCTTTCATCTGGATTTTAAATCTTTAACTTTTAATGCACGTTTTTAAGTTTTATTTATGTTCCCTATTTCATGGACTCTTTGTATTAAAATTATTTATTTCTTTATTTTGCATTTATGACTAGTTTCCATTTAATGCTAGTTAAATTCATGCCAGTACTAGCAAATTCATAGCTTCGCTATGAGAATTATTTGCTAATATCTTTCCTCTGATGAGAAGAAATCATTCTTTGAAACTCCGCGGATCAAGGAAAGTTTAATATTTCTTATTTGAGTATCCAATCAAAGAATAAATTTTTTTAAAGTATAATTTATAGTTGTAAATTGTGTTCCACACACACACACACACACACACACACACACACGCATGCACGCACGCACGCGCATGCGCGAAGCATATGTATACACGTGCGCATACACATACGTGCACAGACAGACACATACACACGTATAAACATGCGTACATATAGATACATACACATTTATATAGGTGCATGCATAGGTAGAGATACATGCATACATGCACACATATATATCCAGAAAAAAAATGAGAAGAGGGAGGGAGGGAGATGTAGGGAGAAGTAACGAAAAGTAAAAAAAGAGAGAGAGAAAGTGATTGTGTCTAAGTAATCATTTATTTATACATTCAATGTAAGAGTGAATGTACTGTCTATCTTTTAATATGTAATTTAAAATAGGTGCTTGCAAGCCAAGTTGGATGGGGTTGTAAGAGGCTGCGACACTGACTTTGAAATCGGCAAGATGTAATCAAGTCGCTGTCACTGTCAGGTTTGTTATTTTGTTATTTTAACTTTCACACTGTTAAGCCTGAGAAAGGCATGAAAACCTTAACCCTAACGCGCCTACAGATTTGGCAGAGAACGTTGGTCATCAATTGTTTATACAAAATATTGTGCCTGCATTAAAACCAAAATCCTTTTGTATGGAATGATGTATAAAAGCGATCATCTATATATATATAAAAGCGAAAATTTGTGTATGTATGTATGTGTGTTTGTATGTCTCGCAAAAACTTTCGACAGAGGCAACGGTCATCCTCTCCTACATACACACCTCCAAACCCCCGCTCGTATGTAATAAAACCTCCACACAAATGTATCCACGGCTTTGTCTATGTACCCCTCACTTGGGAGTTAGGGTTAGGGTTATTTATGTGCTCCTCATTTGGGGGTCGTGAAATAAGGTTTACATTTTGTAAAAGGGTGTAGACTTTGTATAAAATAAAGTGTCTTTTTCATAAAATATATATATGATTAAAAAATATAGTCAAAATAACTTGATTTAAGTGGACAATGATAAAACAATATAGACAATAGAATAAATCTTTAGATATTTGAATAAAATAAAATATGCATCAAGTGCGCTTGAAAGCCAAATCACAACGTAATATTAGGAAAATAAACAAATATTTTACTTGTTTGTAATTTATAACAAATATATTTCAAAGGTATACTCCATCTTCAGTCTGTTTTGTTTCTTTTTCTTTTTCCTTTTCTTCTTCCTTGCCATGTTGTAACTTTGGAGAAAGAAGTCTGTTTGTAAAGAGTCTTTGATGCGTATTTTATTTTATTCAGATTAAAACAACGTTTCTGTATGAACTCTCATCCTTGACATCTTTTGATAATTTAGATAAAGTCAAAATGCTGCATGATATATATATATATATATATATATATATATATATATATATATATATACTAGCATTTCAGCCCGGCGTTGCCCAGGTGTTTGGATGTGTATGTTGAGCAAAAAAAAACAGTGGTCAATTTTTTAAAACTTTGACCCCTATTATGACCCCTTAACGTTTATTGTTTTGGGCTCAAATAAAGTTATTAAGTTAGATCCATGTCCAAGGAACCTATATCTAAAATTTCAAGTGTTTAGACCCAAAATTGTCGGAGGAGTTTGGTAGAGTTCTCAAAGGTCAAATCGTTGAACTTTGACCCCTTAACAGCTAAGTTTCTGGCCGAAAACTGATCACAAAGATTTTCCCAAATCTCAGTATCCCGTATATCAAATTTCGAGTCTGTAGACTAAAAATTGACAGAGTTATTGTGTAGGGAAAGGTACACACACAGATACACAGACATATTCACTTATATATATACTGTATTTATGTATATATTATACTAGCAGCCACCGAGAATCGAACCAAAATGTTCTACTCACAATTTATTTTGCCTCTGCCGTCAATAACTGAGCTATGAAAACATGACCCACAATTTTGACCCCTTAACATTTATTGTTGTGGGCTCAAATTGAATTAAAATGTTTGGGCCATGTTAAAGTAACCTACATCTAAAATTCCAAGTCTTTAGACCCAAAATTGATGGAGGAGTTTGGTAGAGTCTGCAAATGTCAACTCTTTCAACTTTGACCTCTTGCCAACAAAATTTTCGCCCAAAAACTGATTAAAAAGCTTGCTGCATGTCTGAATACCCCTTATGTAAAATTTCAAAAGTTTAGACCCAAAATTGGCTTAATAGTTTGCTAGAGCCCGCAAAGGTAAAATCTTTTGAACTTTGACCCCTTGGAAGCCAAATTAGGGAAGTGTACACACACACACACACACACACACACACATTTTCACTTATATATGTATAATGTACTTGTAAAAAAAGTTTTTAAATTTTTTCATATTATTTTCTGTTCCTACACGTCACCAATAGAAAACCAATAAAGAAAAGTAATAAGCTTTTATAAATTTACATATATAAGTG
The DNA here is from genome assembly GCF_053919585.1 of Euprymna scolopes. NCBI lineage: Eukaryota > Metazoa > Mollusca > Cephalopoda > Sepiida > Sepiolidae > Euprymna > Euprymna scolopes. The sequence continues at coordinate 53,224,531 of NC_136524.1, forward strand.
AAAATGGGTGTGTGTGTGTCTGTCTGTGTATATGGCCCTATATAATAACTCGATCAATTTTCAGTTTACAGACTCGAGATTTGATATAAGGGATACTGAGATTTGGGAAAATCTTTTAAATCGGGTTTCGGCCAGAAATTTGGCTGTTAAGGGGTCAAAGTTCAACGATTTGACCTTTGAGTACTCTACCAAACTCCTCCACCAATGTTGGATCTAAGCACTTGAAATTTTAGATATAGGTTACTTGGACATAAATAAAAATTTTGAATTTGATTTGAGCCCAAAAGTAAATTTTAAGGGGCCAAAATTGGGGTCAAAGTTTTAAAAAATTTGACCTCTGTGGTCTCTACCAAATTACTCAGACAATTTCTGGTCTAAACATTTGAAATTTTATATGAAGTGTATTCATATATAGGGCAAGCCTTTTAATCGCTTTGAGTCGAAAATTTGTGCTGACAAGAGGTCAAAGTTCAAAAGATTTTACCTTTCCGGTGTCTAGCACACTACTCCACCAATTTTGGGTCTAAACATTTGAAATTTATACATAACGTGTATTCACACGTGCAGCAAGCATTTTAATCAGTTTTGGGGTGAAAATTTGGCTGCTAAAAGGTCAAAGTTGAAAGAGTTGACCTTTGCAGATTCAACCAAATTTCTCTGTCAATTTGGGGTCTAAAGACTTGAAATTTTAGATGTAGGTAACTTGGACATCGGTAAACCTTTGTATTTTGATTTGAGACTAAAATGATAAATGTTAAGGGGTCAAAATTGGTCAAAGTCAAAAAAAATATATCTCTGCGGTCTCTACGAAATTACTCAGACAATTTTGGGTCTAAACATTTGAAATTGTACATAGAGTGTATTCACATGTAGGGCAAGTTATGAACAGTACATAGGGCCCGAGCAAAGCGGGCTGAACTGCTAGTGTGTGTGTGTGTATATGTGTGTGTGTGTGTGTGTGTGTGTGTGTGTGTGTGTGTGTGTGTGTGTGTTTATTAATAATGTACCGGTTAGCAAATTGACCGATTACTGATTCATCGGCCCTTAATAATCGGTTGATTACCGATTAATCAGCCATGTATAGGTTTTTCTACTGCCGATTTATCAGTAAATCTTTTGTCATAATTGATACTAATGTTAGTGGAATTATATGGTAAACAAAGACAAGTTAACTTCCTTTTTGCTTGCCATCGAAAATGAATGAAAGACATATGCATCGTCTTCACGATATTATCAAATAACAGGCATGATGTGCTGCTAACATGTAGACCTTTACAACTGCTCTGAATTTGAGCCAAATAGTTGTAAAGTTCCCTAACATAATGTAACATATGTAAGCAAATAGAGGTAAGCATATGAAAAAGTTCCCTTCTTTCTCTTCCTGTCGAATTAACATTATTATTTTGTACTTTAAATCAAATGTCAAAGAAAATTATTACTTCATCATTCAGTTTTTATGTTGAGGTATTGTACAGTAAATTTTCGACTATGTGTGAACCGAAAATAAAGCATTCTTCATCAGTCATACTCTTGTTCCTTATTTTTTAACTCTTGCTACGATTACATTTTTTTTGGGGGGAGGGGGGTTAGATAATGCATATATTATTGAGATAAATTACTAATTAGATATCAGACATACGTAACTTAAATATATAACAAATTAACTAAATATTGAGAACAACCTTCAACCATTACAGCAAACAGTTTTTGCTGAAAGTATTTTGATGTCAATACCAAAACTAAGAATACAGCTGTCTGCAAGTTATGTGAAACCATCACATCAAAGAGTGGCAAATCAGCAAAAACTTTTACAATGACTATTATGTTAAACTGTCTTAGAAAGGTTCACCCAAAAGAAGCAAAAGTAGCAGATAAGAAAAGGAAGCACAATGAATATTCAAGAACAGACATTCCAGGAACAAGTGACAGCAAGTATGAGCCTCCAGCGAAACACCAAACTACTTTATGATCAATATTGACCAAAAAGAAAGTTTGGGATATTAATGATCACAGGTCACAAGAGATCCATTTTCTTGTAAAAGAAATGATTGCTGCTGATATTCAACCATATTTTGTAACATCTAACATTGGATTTAATAAGCTTATTGCAAAACTTTGTTCAAATTACACCATTCCACCAAAAAAGTATTTACTGCAAAATAATTTTCGATATATTTACACAAATAAAAAAAAAATACAACTGCCTTTTCCTAAAGTTAGCAGCATTTCATGGACTACAGATATTTAGACAGCTACAACAAATAATGCTCCCTTTCTGAGTTTGACAGGTCATTGGCTTTCAAATAGCTTTGAACAATACAGAGCTGTGCTTAGAGTTGTTCCATTCCCTGGTACACAAACAAGTAAAGAATACGTGAAGAATTACACAATGTTCTTAATGAGTATAAAATCTTCAATAAAGTTTTCTTAGTCTTGCAGGATTCAGTAACAAATATGGTTGCTGGTGACAGGGAATGTGATTTAGAATAACTATCATAGTTTGTAACTCAGTCTGTGAAGACAACCATTACATCTAACAGAAATAGTTTCTCATTTTAATCGCTTTTTATTAGCAATTAGTAAATTCACTGAAATTCAGGATCAGCTCAATTTGGACAGACATAAACTCATCCAAGATGTGACCACATGGTGGAATTCAACATACTATATGCTGCAAAGAATAACGAAAAGTTCTTATAATGCGTGCTGTTGATAAGATTCCTACCTTAACAACTTACCAATGGGGATTGTTCAAAAAAATATCCAGTTCCTGGGCCTATTTGAAGAAATCACGAACGAAGCAAGTCACAGAACATCAATTATATCAAGAAAATACCTACAAATTTAGCCTTGAAGTTATCTCTGTCAAAAGCTGTCCAATCTAATTCTAGTATTTCTGACTTTAGTGGCATCCTTCTTACCATTGTTGAACAATTCAAGTTTTCAATGGAAACAAGATTTTCATCCTATTTAAATGATAAAAACTTATGTACGTCAATATTCCTAGATCCATGATTCAAATATTAATTTTAAAAGATTGGCATAGAAAACATATTTAGAATTTGATTCTACATCTACTTTCCACTGATGATAATGAAGCAGAATCAACAGGATACACTGACCTGCTGAGGGTGAAGGGCACAAACATGTGTAAATTACAACGTGGCAACTTTGAAACCAACTGACAAAAAGTAACCAGTAAAAAATGTCAAAAAGATGCTTTTTGCGCTCCTACTATAAGAAGGCAATAGAAATAGAAAATAAAAGTACAATTATTTCTAATTCAATTTCAGCCTTCATTTTAGAGGTGCGGAAAGTGGACATTGTATCATTTATAATAGCAAAATTGCACTGATGGACAATTTTTAAAGTATCATCAAATAAAACTGAATTAAATGACAATAAATATGAACATTCAATATAATTTTATACATAATGATTATTATACCTATTTTTAAAACAACTCCAGCTGACAAATAACTTAATTAAGTCAATAAAAATGCTGATATGTTCAATTTTGGTGGCGGAAATAAAGTACCAAACGTCATAAACATATGCTAATTTCAAAATCACACATTACAAAAATATTAAAAGATACAGATCTGGTATATTGCATGCCTAATCAATACATATTGTAGAATGCTATATCCAAATGTTAACTTTTTAAATCATGCACTTCTTAAATATATTTATAAAATTTAATAATTTTATGTCGTGTTTTTCACTTTGTTTATCGTGGCGATGTAATTAAGTAAACGTACATGTCCAACATCAAATTAATTTTAATAAAAGAGAGACATGCATGTTATCAACGATAGAGTTCTTTGTACAATTTTTGGTATTTTATTGCGATTCTGTTGAATTCTTCGCTTAGCACTCAATCCCTTTCCCAGTCAAACACATACAGAGAAAAAAAAATTCAATTGTCCTTTTTCAATGCTTATGACACAAATCACTTGTTTTGCATTGTTTATTAAATTGTTAGGTGAAAGTACAGACTAGTTAGAAAAACATTCTCTCCTCCACAAGTTAAGAAATGGCTTTTCAAAAAGTTCTCTTCATAAGCACTATTGTTTTTTTTTTTGTTTTTTTTTTAATTGTTTTAGCATTTTTATTTTATTTTATTTTTGTATTGGCTGTGTTGAAGTTAACACTGTGATTGTTTACAAATAATTTATTTCCAGTTTGTGCGGACCGTTCTGCTTTTCATTGAATGCCCAGAAAAGTCCCTTCTGATTCATGTTTACCAGTTTTAAAATAAGTGGCTATTTTTTTTTTTTAGAATAATAGAATACTTTTTAACTGGTAAACATTTATCAGAAAGGACTTTTTCATGGCATATATGCGAAGCAGAATGATTTGGACAAATCGGATTTTTTTTAATAAGAGATTCGTTTATTTTTTTCATACGAGAATTTGGGACGCTATTATTTATTTCAACTCCTTTTTTTTTGTTTAAATAAAATGTAACTGAGCAAAGAACATTTTGGTAAATGTTACCTTTAACTACAAAACAACACTAAGATCTGTAGTTTAGTCCTTATTAGGTTTTGGGGTCCATGAAGAACGAATATGACATTTAAATCCGCCGCAAATTTATAATTTTGCTGATATAAGCTATCATTTTTTTCCTATGAAATAACGTTATGATCTTACGGCCATGTTGTTTGGCTTATTGACCAAACTAACATGGTAATCATAACGTTATTATGTACGAAAAATACGATGTTTTTATATCAATAATATGTTCAATTTCTGCAGGGTCGGTTTAGCAACGTGCGGCCGGGCATTGTTGTGGAGGAGAATTGGGCATTTTCTGTTGACTAATGCTGGGTGTTGTTGTCGAAGTTTTGATACATTCCATTCATTTATTGACAGCACTTTTCCGACGTAATAGTTTCGCCTGCATTCAACAAACTATCACAGATGAGACCAGTCGCAAACCACCAAACAATCAGCATGACCGTCTTTTGTTGAAACTCTGGCATCAAGAAGTGTCGTGGAGCTTCGTTGGCGCCTAATCACTGATGAGTGTCACTGGTTGTCGTAAAGAACCCACTTTTCGTTGCAAGTCACAACCTGGTCGAGAAACGGGTCGTTCTTGTTATGTAAAAGAAGGGATCACTACACGTCATAACGGCGTTTGTTTTGGTTGTTGTTCAATTCGTGATGCCCCCATTTATCAATTTTTTTGTCTTCCCAATCTTTCTCAAGTGGTTGGAAATCGTCGTATACGTTACGTCTAATTCAGAAGCAAGTTCTTGAACACTTGTGCATTGATTGGCTTCGACTAAGGCTAATTGATCGTTGATAACATCTGATGGCCGACCACTACGCTCATCATTTTCAAGAATCTCGTCGCCGCCACGAAATTTCTTAAACCACCATTTGTGATGTGCGTTCAGTAGTGGTTCTTGGGCCAAACACTTCGTTGGTATCGCCAGCTGTTTCAACAACTTTTCGGCCTAGCTTGAATTGAAATAAGAAAATTGTGAATTTATCCCTCTTGTATTCAACGTTCTGAAAAGAAGACATGAGTGTTTTAAAACGATTGTAATTTAATCAATTCGATAGAGAGAAAAACGCTCGTTAAAATGATATGCAAAATAAAGGTATAACGAAAACTATTTGAAAGTACATCATTTCAGATCAAAATTAAAAATTCAACAAGAACTTTCTTTCGTAAGCTAACAATTGTAATAAATAAATAAATAAATAAATAATAATAACAAAGAAATATTAATTTCAGTCCAATTACACATCCAACATTTGAATTATGACGGCTATATTCATCGTAAATTAAAAAAAAAAAAAGAAAAGTACTATATCTTTTTAAGCACTGACAGAATGGCGTTAAAAAGATCTCCATTTAACAATGTTCCTATTTACAATGCCTCCCCACGGGACAGAGTTAGACACCAGGGTCGTTTTTTAACGTGGAGAAAAGGTACAAAAATAAAAAAAATTGTCTCAGTCGTGAAGGACTGATCCTCCACCGAAGAGAACAAGAAATTGAAGTGCAGCATCTGAAGAACAGATACTACACTTTGATCTTGTTTATATATTTTATTGCTTTTAAAAATTTTGAAAATACAATTTGTCCCGAAGGCCAACAATGTTATGCACGCTTCGAATTTCTAACAGCTTTTTTTTTTTTTTTTCGTTTTGAAATAGAACACACCACAAACAAAACAAGTATATCTTCAAATATTGTACTGGTATTTTATTTTCTTCAAAGTAATCATCCTGAGGAAGTCTTGAAATAAAGACAAAAATGTTGATAATTTGATGAACATAAAATTTGGTTTGTTTTTCCTTTTCACACACACGCGCACGCGCACAAACACGCACACGCGCACGCACACAAACACGCACGCACACGCACACACATACAAACGCACACGCACACACAAACACGCACACTCACACATATACAAACACACGCATACACGCGCACGCACACACATATACAAACACACACGCACACACATACAGACACACATGCACACACACAAACACGCGCACGCACACACACGCACGTGCACACACGCACACACGTACAAACACACATACACATATACACACACATACACCCCCCACCCCACTCACACACATACAAGTACGCACACCGAAATATATATAAATACGCACACACATACACCAAAATATATATAAATATTTTTTCTGTATTAATATTTATTAAGCTGCTACACAATATACATCTATGTCTATTTTTATCTAAGAATAATCATACTTGTAGGAACAAGTAGTTCAATGCATTCTCAGTTAAAATGCCTTGTAATTAAATAGTCACTTTCCACTCAAAAAGGCGTTAACAAATCCAAAATCAAAAGAAGCAAGTTGGATATTGATTGAAATATTTAATAAGTAGCTCAAAATGGCTCATACTTCAACATTTCTTCTTCACAAAAAATGAATAAATAAATAGAATAAAATAGTACAGCCTTTTTTCCTCAACCCACAACTAAAAATACAATTCTCGCCATCAAATTGATAATGGTAATTTTCATTTTTTTTATATACTTAACATATAACGTTATATTGTAAGATAAAAAGTCAGACTTAAATAGCATATCAAACTTTGATTCTCACTAGCTAATTTTCATTTGTTACGGTTTTAAAATGCTAGTAGAATAGCAAAAGTTATTTTGAAATTTTGAAAGTTAGATCTAAATAGCATTTAATCTGACATGTGAAGCTTGGATTTTAACTGGTCAGTTTTCATTTGTTATCATTGAACCATGTTATTGCATAATAAAGTATTTTTGTGAGATTTTAGATGTTACACGTGCGCGCGCGTGTGTATTTCCCTCTGTTCAGCAAGTAAGTTCCCATAAATCGAGGAGTTCCTTTCTGTAGTTTACACTTGATCTCTGTATGAGATCCAACAGTTCAACTAAGGTTCTTAGTTATCTCTCAGATGTTGAGTTAGTAAAGAAGTGAAGAACAGTAATTTAAAAAAAAATTTTTTTATTACATCTTCACCCCAAACAAGACACATTGCCACTTTGTTGTAGGGAGCTACTACCAGGGAAATAAGCATCAGGGGTACTGTGTAGGAAGTTGGGAAGCAAGCTGTCGGTTCACGTTACACTTGAATTTCTGCATGTCAGTACAGTCGGGGAAGCAGGGACCCGGAAGGGAATTCCAAAGTCTAGCTGTTCTGGGGAAGAAACTACTGGAGTAAAAGGCTCTTTTGCACCTAGGGATCTCTACTGTGAAGGGGTGGGATTTAGCTGCTTGCATCGATGGGGCACAAGTGCTTGCAGTTCGTCAGAGCATTCACCGTTAAAGTACTTGTAGAACAGCCAGAGGGATGCAACATTTCGTCAATGTGACAGAGGCTGAAGTTTAGCTGATAGTTCAGGACCTATCAGATTGGCGACTCTCTTTTGAACCTTATCTAGGAGCGAGAGACTAGTGACAGATGCACCAGCCCAAATATGACAACAATACTCCATACATGGGCGAATGGTGGCCTTATAGAGGTACAGGATACTTTCAGGCGTTAATAACTTTCTAGCACGGTAGAGAGAACCCACCTTCTTCGCAGCAGTCCTGGCAATGTTCTCAATGTAATTGTTCCAACTCATGTTTGCTCTGAACGTTAGGCCGAGGAGTTTAAAAGATGTACTTTCAGATAAAGAGTCTTTGGCCATTGCTATTAGCGGTAGGGAAGGTTTCTTGTAATTATTGAAGGAAACAAGTTTAGTCTTGGCAGCATTGAATGTGACCATCCATTTTTGTCCCATTCCACTACAGATCAGAGGTCTTCCTCTAGTGTTTCTGTCATTTCTTTAGATATGTGTTCATTTGTTTTCCTGTCGTGTCTGTTATAGAGCGTGTTGTCGTCAGCATAAATACCCATCTCAGAGACAAGTTTGTCAGGGAGGTCATTTATGAATAT
>NC_136524.1:53245458-53322958 GCF_053919585.1 Euprymna scolopes
TTTTGAAGCTTAACGCTTTGGATGACAAATATCGAAAAATCGGCTAAAAACATTAATTCCTTCACCCTCAACTGGGCACTTTTCTACAGGGAGGAGTAACAAAAAATCGTTTCTCCGTGACAATTTAGCCAAACACGCATGTGCAATAAACATTCTTTCTTCAATTAGTTTAAATATAAAAAAATACAACCTAACTTCGCTCATGCGAATATAGACCAGTCGATATAGTGGCAGCATCGTCATCCTAAGATTGCACAGATATTTTTTTGTTTTCGCTTTTTGAAGTTTTAATATTGAAATAGAGTTATTTATGCCATTTTTTTCGTTCGTTTTTTTTTTTTAAATATTTTTCAATCACATTCGCTGCTTTTTTTTTTTTTTTGTTTTTCCGATTTTTTAAGAAGTTTTAACATTTAAACATTTCTTTTTCGTTTGCTAATTCTTTATTTTGCATCACATTTGCTGCTCCCCCCCCCCCGATTTAAAAAAAAGCTATAATATTTAAACAGGATTATAACGTTTGCTTATTCTTCATTTTCCATTTTGTTTTGATATACCCCCCCTCACACACCCACACACACACACACCTCACCACACCCGGGCAACGCCAGATACCGTCACTGATGAAGAGAGGCAAGTCAGTATCAGACATTCGTATAGCATGCATACAAAGAAAAAGGATGGGTTGGTAGCTCTTTGTATGCAGTGGTTCCCGAGTTTTAAGGGGGCTGCAACCTTTGCACTTCTCTATCTTTTGCGTATGTTGCATCTAGGTAGCATATTTGTTGCATCAGGATCAAGTCTTCAACATTGGATCCAAAATGGTTGACCATTTCTATTATGATGTTGTCAAGGACAACTGCCTTCCCTATAATCTATTGCTTATTTTAACTCTTTTATGTTAAAGGGCACCAGACAGCCATAACAATGAGAATTCCTATTACTTTCGTCCAAATTGCAAATATTTTCTAAATTTTCATAGTTACAGAATTCGCATATCTTTCATCCGACTCTTTTTAAGAAGAATCATTCAAGGATGTTCATTTCGATACAACCATAACCCGACATTTAGAATCTCCATTATTTTCATCAAAATTGGAAATGTTTTCAAATTTACGATTATGGGCGAATAGCTCCACTGCCTTGTAAATGCCTTGGGAAAGGCAAAAACTAAGGCAGTAAAACTTGACAAAACATCCAGTTTGGAGTCTCAATTGTTGGATGGGGAAGCACTGCAACACCTTTCTGGCAGCTCGTACAGCTGCACTGGCTCTGACTGCATTTACCTGTTTTTCCATTGAACTTTGTCTGCAGCGTTGAGAGGAGGACCCTAGTAACTGGGCAAACCTAGATCTCCTTATCACTCATCCAGGCCTGCATTTTGGAGTCAGTTTCAGTTTCGAACCGTATAGCTACAGCAGATGCTGCAGTGCACCAGACTAAATGCAGAATGCCATTGTCTTATTAGACAGAAGGCTGCTATTAATGGTAAAGGGTTCAAATTGCTCTCTTGCACGTCATATTTATTTTCTAGAATTCTTGACTTTTAGTTTTTCTTTTTTCATGCGTTTTCCATTGAGCTAGAGTTAATTAGCCACTTGATTGGGTGTAACTATGGATAATATAATTTGTTACTATTTTCTATGCTAAGTTTTCTCGTGGTTAACTATACTTTTTTTTTTGTTCCTTGTCAGATCAACACTGCTCATCAGTTCCATCCATCTTTCTGTTCTATTTATGCCAATGGCTGATAGTTGATCTCCACCAAGCTGGAGAGTATCGCTTGAGAAATTGAGAAAGCATCTTGGTTGCATGCTTTAATTTGGTCTTTCTTCAGCTGTTGGCACTGGTAGTGCAAGCAAAGGATATAAAACTTCTGGCAACCTCTTGATATGTGGGTGGTAATCAGCTACCAAAACAATTACCTTATTGTTTTTCTGAGTAGCTTCAGAATTTGCAAATGATACATCAAGATCGGAAATGAAGCTATTTCAATTTTTCTGAAAGCTAAATCTGGACTGTGTTTTTTCTGACATATAGACAATTCTTCTGTATATATCATAATATATACCTTGTGGAATAATTTGGCGGTTTATTTCCAAATTAGTACATAATAACAATTTAAAAAAAAAAAAAAAGAAAAAAAGTCCCATCCTGACATAACTTGGTTCAGTTGACCCCCAGATAAACAATATTTTTTTTCTAAATTTAAGATATTATTCATCCAGGGCAATATTGATAAAAACAAAAAAAGATACCAACATTGTGGATAGGTTTTTTTTTTGTTTTTGTAGTTTTTTTTTTTCTTTTAGCTGAACATACAAACATACATACACACAGACAATTACCCTTTATATAATTGAATATGAAATAGCTGTCCCAACTCGGCGTTGCCCATCAGTATTTCTACTGGAAAAGTTGGCTTCTTTTACCTGTGAAAATTGAGCAACATAATGTTACCAATAAATGAAAAAATTTAGGACGTGTCATACAAAAGTGAAAACATAATTATGCCCGAATTTCTTTTTGTCTCTTTGATTTATTAATAGCAAGTAAAATTCATTTTGTATTAGTTTTATGTCCTCTCACGACAATTAAAATCAAGATATAACAATATTAAACCTTATGTCTAGAATCCTTATTCTAACTTTGATGAAAATCCAATAACTGATTTTGATTCTAGAAAATTTCTCAAATTTATGACTTAAGAGATCTTAAGAAAAAACTTACATTCAGAGAACTTTGTTTAATTGGTCACTATGGATCCAAATGCAATGCAAATCTGGGATATTTGAATTTTCAAATGAGATTTTCTTCATCTGTTCGGCACAATTTTGTTAAAAGCTTAATCAATACACTGCAAAATTTGTTGTATTTCAAAATATCAGAGATGCAAACTACTTTTAAAAATAGAAAATCTTGCATTAATTGTAAATAAAAAGTTCCCAACAAATGAAACAGATGTCATGACCGGAAACTGAAACCACAGACTCTTCAATCTGAGGTTCTGCCAACTGAGCTATTTGAACTTTCTTATAAATAGAGCTTAAAACATTACCTTAGCAAAAATCATAACTTTGACGTGGCGTCATAGATTTACGATTTATAACATTAACTAGCCTAGGTGCCCGGCGTTGCCCGGGTGTTTCGAGGTGTGTCTTGAGCAAAAAAAAAAAAAAGTCGTAGTAGGTAGGTAGGCTCGAAGGGGGAAAAGAACATGAAAAAAAAAACGTGCGTCTCTGCCGTTGCGTCCATCGTTAAGGTTAGTCAATCGAAAAGAGTGGATGACTTTCGAAAATATTGGCGAAAAAAGCGACCCTTCCTTGTAGACAAGTGGCTAGTTGATGGTGAAGAAATTAATGTTTTTAGCCAATTTTTTGATATTTGTCGTCCGAAGGGTCGAGCTTCAAAATAATACCGATCTTGTGAAAATTCGTTGCTTCTGTTGAAAGTTTTATGCAGACATACATACATTTAAACAGACAGGTGAGATTTATATTATAGACTAGCGAGAGGTACCCAGCATGGCCCGGGTGGTTGTAGGTGTGTGTGTTGGCCAGGTGTTTGGAGGGGTAAAAGGAAAAAATAAGTTTTAGTAGAAAAGTAGGCTTGAACCCCGAACCTTTGACGTAGAGATGGAAACGAAATGGAAAAAAATCCTGGGACCTAGCCATCTCGGCCACGAGAGAAGAGGAGTAAAAAACCTCTTAATTTAACGTTTATAAAATGAAATTGACAGGTGCAAGAACCTTAAGTCACGTAATGTTTCACCTCGAAACATGACGCGGCTGCAAGCCAGTTTTCGCTTGTTTTATACTGAAAAGCGAAAGATACACGGGATGCTCTAAAAATCTGGAAAAAATAACGCGTGAAAGTCGGCAAATTAAATAGACAGGCGACCCCCGTTCGTAACTCATATATATTATCATTTAGACGTGATATAAAAAGTTTTAAGAAGGAATGAGTCGACCGAAAAGTCCAGCGAAAAAAGCCTTTTACAGACATACACAAAAAGCGAACAAACATACATACATACATACATGCATACATACATACATACATACATACATATATAAATACATACACACATTTTCGCTTTTATATATATATTAAAGGGGGTACTCGGCGTTGCCCAGGTGTTTGGAGGTGTGTGTGTGTGTTGGGGGGGGGTTAGATCAAAACAACTCTGTTTTGAAAAAAAAAAAACGTTGGTCGGGTGTTTGGCTGTGTAAAAGAAAAAATAGTTTTAGTAGAAAGGTAGGCTTGAACCCCGAACCTTTGACGCGCAGATGGAAAGGAAATGGAAAAGAAAACACCTGCGACTTAACCATCTCGACCATGGGAATAGATGAATTGATAAGTGTGTTAAGTTGACGTTTGGAAAGCGAAACTAACAGGTGCGAGAACGTTAAGTCGCGTGATGTTTGACCTAGTTTTGCGCTGGAAGTCAGTTTCTGTTTTCCCCGCTACAGCATATAAAAAGTTTTAAGGAGCAAGCCAACCGAGAATCACGGCCAAAAAAGCCTTTTGTAGACATACACAAAAAGCGGACACACATACATACATACATACATGCACACATTTTCGCTTTTATATATATAGATAGACTAGCGGAGGGGGTACCCGGCGTTGGCCGGGTGTTTAGAGTTGTGTGTGCTCAGGCGGAGGGGGGTGTTAATCAAAACATAAGAATAAGCGAAGTAAATATTTTAAAATATTAAATAGTAAATTATTAAATATTTGATATAAAATAAATGAAACTTTTAAAAAATCGGGGGGGAAAAAGTAACGTAAAGCAAACGAACGATGTTAAATGTAAAAATCGGAAAAACAAAAATAAAAAAGAAAACGCAAATGTAACCCTGTTTCAATATTAAACCTTTAAAAATTGGGAATAAAAGAAGACAGCTCACACCACGATTCGAACCTAAAACCTTTAGATAATGAGACCGTGCTCTACTGAACTGAGCTAAGACGACGTCGACAAAATTAGGTCTTTTTTTTTAATATTTAGACTAAATCATGTTCCGACGTCATCTGCACATGCGTAGAAGCGAACGTCATAAGAGGACGGTTTTTGCTGACCCCTCCCTGTAGAAAACTGATGATTTTAGGGTGAAGGAATTAATGTTTTGGGCCAATTTTTCGATATTTGAAGGGCGAAGGATCGAGCTTTAAAATTATACCAATCTCGTGAAAATCTGTGATCTGTGTCGAAAGTTTTTGCAAGACATACAAATACACATACAAACGTACATACATACATACATACATACATACATTTTCGCTTTTATATATATAGATTAAAAAATAAGTGCTAAAAAAAACTAAAAAAAAATAAATGGGTAATTATTAATATCTTTGGAAATTATTTTAATAGTTCCAAATTTATTTTGCTTTGTTTTGCTATGTTGTTCTTTCACAATTATATAATCTTCCCAGCCTAACGAAATATCATAACTACTTCTAGAAATGGAAAATATTGCATTAAGAGTAAATAAAAAAAATTCCCAAGATGACTGGAAAAAATAAAAATCGACATCTTCAATCTTATGTTCTACAAACTGAGCTATTTGGACTTTTTTTATAAATAGATCTTAAAACAGAGCTTAATGCTTACCTTAACAAAATAAATAACACATGTATATTTGAGTAGCCCACTGTGAAAAACCACGGTATAATCAGACATATCAAGTTTTCATTGAGAAATATGAAAAAGGAGCCACAAAAAGAGGCGTTTTTAGCACTAAAAGTCCCCGGGGATGCAAACCAGAATTTTGCCAGGGTCACCCATACTGGATTTATATTAAGAACAATGGGCTCCACATTTTGGCCAAGTTTAAAAAAAAAAAAAAAAAATCTAATGGATGTGTCATTTTTGGCCATTTTGAGGCATTTTTGATCTCTGGAGCACAACGGGGAATTTTTGTAAAATGTGTTTTCTTACTGTGCACATCTATTTGATGGAATACAATTTGTGGCAAAATGTCAGGAAAAACTAATGGACGGTTATTTGGCAATCGTCTGGACTAGCGGACTCACTGAAAACATAAATTTAGGGACCAATATAACTTTGTCGTGACGTCAGAAATTTATGATTTGCATCAAGTTTCAGAACATGAATTCAACCATAAGCGATAATAAAAATAATTAGTGGTTAAGCATTATTAGAAACATTGGAAATTATTTTAATGGTTCAAAACAATTTAGTTTGCTTTAACTACGTATTAAAAACAATTTAATATTTAATATATACTAGTTGGTAAAATTTCACCAAAATCAGGGCTGTTTGAAATTCCGCAAAAGACTTCTACCGCCTTTTTACCACCTTTGCAAAAAAAAAAAAAAAACTGATTTAAACTCCGATAAACCACATTTTTAATTCCTTAGGCCTAGCAGCTGTGTTCCGAAATTTATAATGATCGGTTAATCATTTTCGAGGTAATTTTGTACATACAAATATATAGATTTTAACTTTATAAAGATATATATTAGTTATACCTAGCTTGTGTTGCTCGAGATGTGCTGAAGTGTTCTTACATTTTACTTGTTTGCACAGTTTGGAGGAAGATAAATATTATATTCTTCAATAATAATAATAATTTTCCGACCACTCATATCCATGACAAATAACACTCTACCTGAGAATTCTCCCTTCAAACGCCTAAGCCTAACATTCACGGTCAATATGAATTTGAACAAATATATTGAGGACAGTGCGAAGGTGAGTTCTCTCTATCATGCTAGAAGACTACTCACACTTGAGAATATCCTGTACCTTTACAAGGCCACCATTCACCCATACAAGGAGTGTTTTTACCAAATCTGGGCTAGTGCATTTACCACTAGCCTCTTCCTGTTCCTTTTTCAATCTAATAGGTCCCACTTTGTCAACTAAGTTCCAACCCCTGTCCCATCGCCGCAATGTTGCATCTTTGTGCCTATTTTACAAATATTCTAATGGAATGTACTCTGATGAACTTGTTACACTTGTGCCTCCTTGACATACATATCCCTGACAAATCTGCTTAGCAACAAAATTACACTCCTTCACCATTGAGGTCCCTAAATGCCAGAAAGCTTTCTCCTCTAATAGTTTCTTCTCTCACACAGCTAGACTTTGGAATTCCCTTCCTGCTGCCTGCTGCCTGCTTCTTGCACTGTACTGTATATATAGAGAGAGTTAGAATGTGTGTGTGTGAGGATAACTCTCAACCTATATACTCCATGAATTTTTGATCTACAGACTTGAAATTTGGTATATAGGATATTCAGACACGTGGAAAACATTTGAATCGGTTTCTTACGTTTTCCTCGAGAGAGTAGAGAAAGTCGCCAAACATATTAACGTTTCCAACCCACATTGGTCGTCCTCAACTACCGTGGTGTAGTGACCGTTCATTAATGAATTGACCGATCAGATGATATAAACATTTGAGTACCCCGTCCCCACCCTCAAATCCGGTCTGATGGTTGATATTAGGTTTTTTGGCTTGTGGGTTGAAAACGTTAGTATGTTTGGCAAATTTCTCTATTCTCTCATGGAAAACACACGAAAGTTAGCCCGCTATATTGAAAAATAATAGACCAAAAAAAGAATATCAAGAATTTAGCATTGATATTCAACTACACCTGGATATATTTATATATATTATAGGCAATCTTCTATCTCGAGAGATAATAACATGCGTCTTGCTTGATGTCTTTGAGCGTGGAATAGTCTCTGCCGCATAGGCACAGACACGAACATAGTGTGCTGGGGTCTATGGCTTTTGGCACTACTATATATATATATACTAGCAGGGGTGCCCGGCGTTGCTCGGGTGTTTGGAGGTGTATGCTGTGCAAAAAAAGCAAAAAAACAAAAAAATGGTTAATTTTTTAAAACTTTGACCCCTATTATGACCCCTTAAAATTTATAGTTTCGGGCTCAAATCACTTTATTAAGTTAGATCCAGGTTCAAGGAACCTATATCTAAAATTTCAAGTGTCTAGACCCAAAATTGTCGGAGGAGTTTGGTAGAGTTCTTAAAGGTCAAATCGTTGAAATTTGACCCCTTAACAGCCAAATTTCTGGCTGACACCCGTCACATCGATTTTCCCAAATCTCAGTACCCGGTATTTCAAATTTCGAGTCTATAGACTAAAAATTGACAGAGTTATTGCGTAGGGAAATGTACACAGACAGACAGACACACAGACAGACAGACACGTTCACTTTTATATATATATATATATATATATATATATATATATATATATATATATATATATATAAAACAATACTATCATAATGAAATGGAAATGCAAATGCAAATTTAAATCCAATAAAAAGTGAAGAGAATTTTTTTTCTGGACAAATACAACAATCGATGTAATCTCACATTTGGTCGAAAAACATGTAGAATTGGTGACATATGCTAACAAATTTTGGTCATAAAATGTTAGTTCTTATTCTGAAATAAAATTTGTTAGTTGATATGCCATTTAGATCTGGCCTTAAAAATCTAACAAGATAACTACGAGAGTCGTTCCAAAAGTAAAGCCTCTTATTTTTTTTTAACTAAAAGAATTGAAGAACTATGAAGACGGGAGTTGTGCAATTAAAATGAGCAAGCTTTATTTTGCCCTAGATCTTGTTTTTCTACATAGTCACCACCAATTTCAATGCACTTTTGCCAAGAATTCAATGACGCATCTATGCTTTTGATGCACGTCAATAATAGAGGATCGCTATTTTTTTTTTATCTAACACCTTCAATATCTGTAACGGAGAGATGCAATGAGGTCATGAATGCGTGAGTTCGGACTTTTGATCAAAAAAGTTCTTATTCTGAAATAAAATTTTAATTTACTTTTAGATGTATTGATACACTTTAAACCAATGTAGCGATTATATAGCAGTTGCTTTGCCCCCCTCTTTCTCTCCCCCCTCTCCCTCTCTCTCTCTCTCTCTCTCTCTCTCTCTCTGCAATGGACGGCGGAACAAAGGAAGAAACATGCAAAATAAGTGTCATTATTTATTTGATAACTTCTTCTACGCAATCATGTGGCTTCCTTCAGTGTTGACAGACTATGGATACCCACTGTAAGGGTGCCTGCATGTGAAATTTGTGTGGCAAGAGTTGCGCAGTTTCCAACCACGCCTCTCCTGAGTCAACATTATTGCATACCAGTGGCAAGTGTAGGTACAGGACGACTGGAAACAAATGCCGAGATGAGCGGAGAACACATACAGTGCTTAGCCTTCCCAAATGGTCACCCATCTGGTACTGGCCAGGCTCAACGTTGCTTAACTTCAGTGATCTGGCGAGAACCGGTGTGTCAACATGATGGTTCGTATGTAACAATCATACACACATAGAAAAGTGAACTTGAATGCCTACTAGACACTGTTCTTAAGTGTCTAAGGTCTCTCTGTACAGGGGTTTGTCATGTCAACCTGGCACAAGCATACTTTCCCCTATAAGTAAACCCTGACCAAATATTCAAAATCACATAATATTCGTGGCCCAAATAAGATCCCCTCGCTATGACTAATCGACACTGGCTTTTACAAGGACTGGTACACTTTCTCCAAGTGGTGTTACCTTAAGTAACAGCACGAAGCTGACTACTCCACCAGACCAGATGAATTCTTGTCCAAGAGATCACAAGAAAGGTATACTATAACATATTTAAATGGTCAATTCTTTATTAACCTGAAGTTTGAGAGATAAAGGAGAATTTTGATAGAATATTCAAATATCTATGTATCTCATATAGAGATCAAGTGTTAACCCCTGGGAAGGGAGGAGAGAGGGGGGAGGCTTGATTTCTGAGAACTTTGACTGAAGTAAAATGAAACAAAGAGATCAAACGAAAATGTACACATGTACACACGTACACGTCACGATTTTTGTTTATTTATCATAAGTTCTACGCTTTTTTTTTTTTTTTAAATTTGGAAAAATAAAATAAAATACTTCAAAAGGCTGTAACGAAACAAGTGATGCATGAAGAGTTTTCAAAAAAGCATAAAACTCTTTAGCAATACAAATTAGAGTATATCTTTTCACTTTTTTTTTTTTGTGTGTATGTTCCACTTGTACCTCATGGACACATAAAAACAGGCACGTAGTAAGAGTTGTTTTTATCTGGAATAATAAAAAGAAAATAAAGTATTAATTCATATAATTTTATTAGTTTATTTTTTCCGAAATCGGTGTTTAAGGAATGTGCAAATGTAAACGGCACTATTTAGCCATAAAATGTCAAAAGCTTATAAGATTTGTAAAATGCCAGGATTGAAATGGCTTTCAAAACATATAAATCTGTTTAGAATAATGAACGAGAAGATCAACCAGCAAAATCCCACCCGTTCACTGTTAAGGCCCCTAGATGCCGGGAAGCCTTCTACTCTAGTAGTTTCTTTCCTTGGACTGATAGATTTGAAAATTCCCTTCCCGTTTCCTGCTTCCTTGTCTATACTAATCTGCTGAAGTTTAAATAAAATGCGAACAAACATGTTGCTGCTCAACTCCCTTAGTATAAATTAGTATAAAAAGAAGGTTTTTAAGTAATTATAGAGTGAAGTGAGTTAAAATAAAGTGACATATGTGTACTTATCTATGTCACCACGTACAGTCTGGATATCTGCATATGTCTCACCTAATGCTGCAACGTTGTCAGTGATGTCTAGATCAGTGACTGTAAAGTCCTGTCCAACTTGTACCCTGGAACGCCAGTAAGTTCCTGTTTTAAGATCCAGTCAATTATGTAATTGAAAAGAACTGGGGAAAGAATGTAACGTTCACGAACACTAGACTGTACTTTGCATAAATTAAAATCCTTGCTGTAACAGCGAATCTTGCTTCTGGTATATCCGTAGTAAGCTTTAATTAACACATACTTAAATCATTCGTTGACATCTATGCTGATGACACGACCATCTACGACAACACATCAAAGTCTGTAAATGACAAAGTTCTCTCTGATTTTCTCTCCTCTGATCTCGAGCGCGTGGTTCAGTGGGGGAAGATGTGGCTGGTTACCTTTAATGCATCCAAAACCAAACTCCTATCCTAAACTCCTATCCTTACATCATCAACGCTCTGATCCCCATCTGGTATCAATTGTGATGGATGGCTCTCATCTGGGTGAGGCCCCGTGTTTTGACAAGCTTCTGGGTTTGACCTTTACTCCTGATCTGAAATGGAACAGGTACATCAAGTCTGTTGCCAAGGTCACTGGAAAGATGGTGGGATCCTTCTACCGCTCCAGAAGATATCTCACTACTGATGCAATTCTCTATCTATATAAAAGCCAAGTACGTCCAAGGATGGAATACTGTTGCCATATCTAGGCAGGAGCTGCTAAAAACAGCCTATCCTGCCTTGACAGAGTACAAAATAGACTTTGTGGCTTAGTGGGGGATGCCCTTTTCTCTACCCTGCAACCTCTCTCCCACAGAAGAGACGTTGCGAGCCTATCCTTGTTTTATCGTTATTTCCATGGCAGGTGCTCGTCTGAACTCCAATCTCTGGTCCCCCCTCGCCAATCTTTCATGAAAAACACCCGTCTAGCTGAATCCACTGTGAAAAATTTCCCCCACTCTATATCTGTGCCTAAATCAAAACACGGATTCCATGAACAAAGCTTCTTTCTTAGAACTGCACGCCTGTGGAACTCTGTTCTGTCTGCCTGCTTCCCACCGGACTACAACTTGGATGTCTTCAAGTCCAATGTTAACAAATTCCTAACGAACCGCCCCCTTAAGTAAACATTTCATCAAATCTCCACACTAACGTAATGTACTTGCAATAACCCTTATCCCTGAGTGGCTTCCGGGCCTTGATAAGTGGTGATCACTGTGTAAAAAAAAAAAAAAAAAAAAAGTATCAGTGGCACAAATTCGCGTGAATATTAACACCTCAAAAACGAAGATTCTCTTTTCTAACATCCTTCTACCATCTCGAGTTGCTATAACCCTTAACAGGGAAGTAGTCAAAGAGGTTAACGGTTTCAAATATAACAGTGCAACCCTCACAGCCACAGGGCAAGGAGAAAGGAAATTTCAATCCGAATCCACAACTCGTTCTCAACAAGACTGGTCCCATAATCACCTTTGGTCGCGAAAAGAAATCCAGCTAATGGCCAAATGCCTCATCTACCAGGCTCTTTTTTTATGCAATCCTTCTATATGGGTGCAAAATCTGGCCCTTATAGGAAGCTATATGACAATAGAGTACCAGAAGAGTGAATTGCAGAAGACCAACTAATCAAACAAGCTGACACAAAGGAAGCAGAGAATTATGAAGGACACATATCATAATAGTTTTTTTTGTTGTTTTATTTTTACTGTTATTCCAACCCAAACAAGGTGAAGAAGGGTGCAAGAAGAATGGTGGTCAACTAAGGACATGGCTCATAATGGTCAAAACTGATTTGGAAGCTATGACTAAGCCACAGTGTGTGATGATGATGATGATGATGGAATCGTGAATGGTTGAAGTATGCTGAGAAGTTAGCAGACCTGGATGGACTGGCTTGACTCATGATGTGGTGAACTCACTTGGAGCCCACTCAATCCACACTGGGTTAATGCCGTCACAACTAGGAGCTGTTTGCAATCATCATATTTATAACTAACGCTGATTGCTTACCGAATATGCAGAATTGTCCACAAGAAGTTACCAGTGTATATTTGGATGTGTCGTTTACTAAATGAAATGTTTGACTGGATATAGTATCGAACCGCTTGCAATTGCAATGTTAATTTGGAAAGAAAAGAGGCTGATAATTGTTGTTATTGACTTACTAGACCGAAGCAGATATTGATTTGTTAGTTTCAAAGCTATTGATGGCAAATTCAGAGTCCCTAACCAACTTAATTTTATATATCGGAAGAATATGATATATTACTGCTAGATGTCTTAATGTTAATTAATAATGGCTTCCATTCTGGTTCAAGAGAAAATGGATACCCCTTGCAAGAGTGCCTGTAATCGTGAAGCAAGGATTGTACAGTCCCAACCCTCACCTCTCCTGAATCGACACTGCCTGATTCCAGTAGTAAGGAGAGGTCTAGGACAAGATTAGCAGAGAGCACATACAACACCTGGTACTCCCAAATAGTCACTCATTTAGTACTGATCTGGTTCAACACTGTTTAACTTTGGTGATCTAGCAGAGACTGGTATGTCAGCATGATTATGCGGTGATTATGATAGATATCTTAGTATCGACATTAACTGTCCATATGTAATTAGTTTGAATATCTACTTTGGTCGCCCATACCGGGTTTCATCTTATCAGTTTATATTACTTGATTAATAAGAATGTTCTTATCGTTAAACGCATGGCTACCTATGTCTGTCTTTAGCTGATAATTAATATCATCATTTGACAATTATCTACATACCTTACTTGACGTTCTATTATCTATCTCTGTGTACTTAGAACCCACATAAATGTGTGTGTCTTTTTTTGTTTTTGTTTTTTTTTTACAAAGGAGTCACCACTTATCAAGCCACGGAGGCCACTCGAGGATAATGGTTAATGAGTGTACAGTAGTCAATGGGAAAATGTTGTAATAATTCTTAGTAGTGGATATTTTGTAAATCGGATTACTTAAGGGAACGGCTCATCAAGAATTTGTTTATGTTGGACTTGAAAGCAACCATATTGTAGTCAGTTGGAAAGCATGAAAACGGAAGACAGTTCCACAGGCGTGCAGTTCTAAGAAAGAAGCTTTATTCATGGAATCTACGTTTAGATTTAGGCACAGATAAAGAGTGGGGGAAATTAACTTCCAATGCTTGCTAAGCTATATAAATTAAACAGTAGATGTGTGTGTGTGTGTGTGTGTGTGAGTGTGTGTGCGTGCATGCGTGTGTGTGTGTGTGTGTGTGTGTGTGTGTGTGTGCATGAAAATAGTGGTACTCCCATGGATTTCAACATATGAGCCTCACCACAACAACTGAGTTGTTCGGAAAGCCACACTAATGATTCTTTTATAGTGGTGAAGACTTTGTGTAGAACCAACCATATTTTTGGTAAAACTCTTAATCTCAGTTGCTGCAATGACTGCTACAAGACAGAGCATACAGTAGACCTCAAGTTTTTATGTATCAGTTTTCCTTCTCCTAGATGCATATCTTAACGAAGACTGAGGGGGCATGTCTCCCAGTAGACTTAACACACCCGAGATATTAATCTGGGAATTTCTACGTCCCAACATGGTATATACAGCACCTAGCATTTCCAAATGATCACCCATGTGGTACTGGCCAAGCTCACCATTGCTTAATTTCGGCAATCTGTCGAGAATCGGTATTTTAATCTGATTATACTGTATATTAGTATGTGTAAATATTTAACTGATAAACTCTTAAACTACTAGTCCCATAACAGTGAAATCAACAGGAAATAATAATCATATACCAAGGATGGTTTATAACAAGTAAAATTTTTGTTTAAATGAATAAATAATGCATACAGAAATAATGTTGGCAAGTTGAAATGCAAAATTTTAATTTCAACTTGTCGACATCTTTCTGTACCATTACTTTTGCACATGTGGAAATTCATTCATCACTTGAATTAGTTTAATTTGAAATCTTTCTCATTTATCTGAAATTGTAGAGAATACGGCTGGGGCTCTAAATGTTTTTTTTTATTTTTTATGTTTTTTATTACATTTTCACCCCAAACAAGGTACATTGCCACTTTGGTGTAGGGGGCTACTATCAGGGGAAACATCTACTGGGGTACTATGTAGGGATTAGGGCAGTGAGATGTTGGTTCACGTTGCACTTGAACTTATGCATGTCAGTACAGTTGGGGAAGCAGTGACCTGGAATGGAATTCCAAAGTCTAGCAGTTCTGGGGAAGAAACTACTGGAGTAGAAAGATCTTTTACATCTGGGGATTTCTACAGTGTGGGGGTGGGATTTTGCAGCTTGTCGGGTCTGTCGAGGGTGTTCACGTCGTGGGGGCACAAGTGCTTGCAGTTCTTCAGAGCATTCACCATTATAATACTTGTAGAACAGGCAGAGGGATGCAACGTTTCGACGCTGGGACAGAGGCTGAAACTTAGATACCAGTTTAGGGCCTATCAAATTTGCGACTCTCTTTTGAACCCTGTCAAGGAGCGAGAGACTAGTAGCTGATGCACCAGCCCAAATATGACAGCAATACTCCATACATGGGCGAATAGTAGCCTTATAGAGGTACAGGATACTTTCGGGTGTTAGAAGTTTTCTAGCATGGTAGAGAGAGCCCACCTTCCTCGCAGCGGCCCTGGCAATGCCCTCAATGTAATTGTTCTAACTCATGTTTCCTGTGAACGTTAGGCCAAGGAGCTTGAGAGACGTACTCTCAGATAAAGAGTCGTTGGCCATTGCTATAGGTGGTAGAGAAGGTTTCTTGTAATTATTGAATGAAACCAGTTTTGTCTTGGCGGCATTGAACGTGACCATCCATTTTTGTCCCCATTCCACTACTGATTGGAGGTCATCCTCTAGTGTTTCTGCCATTACTTTAGATATATGTTCATTTGTTTTCCTGTCGTGCCTGCTATAGAGTGTGGTGTCATCAGCATATATACCCATCTCAGAGGCAATTTTGTCGGGGAGGTCATTTATGAATATCAGGAACAGCAGAGGTCCAGAGGTTTTGGTTTCGATTCTAGCTGATTGCATCCAAATCATGTTATTTTCAATCTTTGGAAATCAGTATTATATATTAGGTACAATATAATATTCAATAGAGAATTGGCTCTGTAATAATGAATATGAAATCTGCATAAATTAAAATATATTTAAGCATAATTTACGACCGGGGAAGGCCGGCCACCCCCATCACTAATAAAAAAAAAAAAATAAAATAAAAATAATAATTTGAAAATTTTCAATTTAAAAATAATTATAATTTATTTTTATTTGAATTACTATTCTCGTCACGTAACTATGTTCACAACGTTTCTGCCGATGTAACTTCTGATTTTCTTCAAATGTATATATATATATTTTTCAAACTTGGCAACCTAATAGAAGAATTTTGGACTTCTTATGGCTGATGGAATGAGAACAATTTACCACCATGGACTAAACAAAAAGAAAATTCACTTTGAAATTCTGTATAGATTCCTGAGTTCGACATGAAATGATCAGCTGTTATATCGGTAGTAATGTAGTTTCTCTTTCCGTCATGTTGCTTGTGATTTCATTTTTCTTTCCAAGTGCCCTTTCCATCGCCATGCTCACGTGTTATGAGACACTATTTATTTAGTCATGAATCATCCATTTAGCTGCTTCTGGACCTATTCTTTTTCATTTCCAATTTTGCTGGTCTCCATTTTGATAGTACTTTTAACGGCGATAATCAGCCACTTTGAATTTTCTATTATATACTTTCCTAGTTCTTTTTTCACATCGTTTATGCAATCTTTCCTTTTAACACAAAGTTGGTCAATTCTCTTCCATCTGGTGTAGTGCATAGTGCATAATGGTTAGTTTCTAGGTCCTTGTACCTAATTTTTGACGAGTTGGGAGTAAATTATTAGGGGTATTGGCTCCTTGCCTTAGGTGATATTGGCCCCTTGCCTTAGGTGACATTGGCTCCTTGCCTTAGGTGATATTGGCCTCTTGCCTTAGGTGATATTGGCCCCTTGCCTTAGGTGATATTGGCCTCTTGCCTTAGGTGATATTGGCCTCTTGCCTTAGGTGATATTGGCCTCTTGCCTTAGGTGATATTGGCTCCTTGCCTTAGGTGATATTGGCCTCTTGCCTTAGGTGATATTGGCCTCTTGCCTTAGGTGATATTGACCTCTTGCCTTAGGTGATATTGGCCCCTTGCCTTGGGTACGTGTGAAATAGTTGAACTAGACTCAAGTCTTGTTAGGGGACTTAGCCTAGTAGAAGAAAATAACACTTCAGATCAAATAGTTTTCTCACACGTTGTGGAACTGTACAGTAATTTACTTGTCTGGCAAAGACAGCAAATATTGTTTTGGAAAATGCTTGACTCACTAATTAAATAAATCTATAGAAATTGACTGAGCATTCAATTGATGAAACAATGAAAGTTAATATAGATGCTGCTGATGCTGATGATGCTGATGATGCTGCTGATGATGATTGCTATAATGATAAAAAATAATAATGATGAGGATAATGTTGGATATTGTGAATCCCGGGGCTGCGCTAGATTGCTCGGGGGAGCAAGAGGGTCAGGGATGAACTATATGTGAATTGTTTTAATGGCAGAAGAATGCTGTTGGAAGATAAATGATGATGATTATATTAATAATGATGATAATAAAAAATAATAATGATGAATATACTGATTATGATGATGATAATAAAAATAGCAATAATGGTAACAATGATAAAAATAGTAATAATAGTAAAATAAATTATTTTTAAATAATAAAAATAATAATGATAGAAAAACTGACAAAATTGTAGATTTCGCCATCCCACAAGATCGTAGGGTGAAGATTAACAACGCAGAAAAGCTATGCCAATAAATGAGACTTGCCAGGGAGTTGAAAAAAAAAGAAAGTCAATATAATACTAATAGTTATAGGGGAACTAGTAAGAGTCCCAAAAATATCAGAAAAAAGACTGTGAAATTGGAATCAGAAAATATTTAGACCATAAAACTTTAAGATAATGATGAAAATAGCCAAAATCTTACAGAAAATCCTTAAACGGCGTTAAGCAATATAACCAAGGAATACCAACCAGCAGGAGGTAAATTAAAAATAAAATACAGGATGTCCCAAAATGACCTGACACATTTTCTAGGTAAAAAAATTAAATAATTAAATAAAGAAAATATATTTTTTAATTTTGAAATGTACGTAGAATGCCATTTTTATTTAATTAGGTCAAAATTCATTCATATCAGTGTTTAAGCATTTTTTATAGAAAAGCTCCCGAATCATTTGATTTCTTTGTGTGGTGATTTTGGTTGGCCTACAAGATCGTCTGATCTAAACTCCTGGGATTTTTTCTTGTGCAGATATTTGAAATCAAAAGTATTTGGCCACCGCCCTCAATCTTTTGAAGAATCAAAATGCGCCATTCGTTCTAAAATTGCTGCTATTACACCCAAAATGATGCATCGAGTTATTGAAAAATGTCTACAGTCCTGTGTTAGCAATGATGAGAAATATTTGACCGATTTAATATTTGAGACGGCGTGAAATAAAATAGACTTCTACATGCATTTAAAAAAAAAAATGGAAAAATATGTTCTTTATTTAATTTTTATTTGAATTTTTAGATCAACAAATGTGTCAGATTATGTTGGGATACTTGGTAGAACAAAAATTATTGAAAGGACAACTTCTTCTTTTTGGTGATGATGATGATGATGATGGTGATGGTGGTATTGGTGGTGGTGGAAAAGAGGTGGACATCAGAAAAAAAATGGTATTCATGCAGTTACCGATCCGTGCTGAAATAATAACGTTATTATTTAAAAAGTCATTCTTAACATGGGGAGGGGAGGGTGTTTTGTACCTATTCTGTACAATTGAATAAAAAAAAAACATCATAAAAGTTAAATCGTATTTCCAAGTTTAATTAAAAAAAATAGTGCGGATCAGTCAGTGCATTAGCACCAAAAAATTAAACCAAGGTGGAAAAAAGAAATGAAAGATGATATAAAAAATAAGACAGGATGTGAACTTGCTTGACAGAGGATTTAAAAAGGAATCACCACTTATCAAGGCCCAAAAGCCACTCGAGGATAAGGGTTAAATAATGTACAGTGGTCAAAGTGACAAAATCATAGTAATCAGTAGAAGTGTAAATTTGGTAAATTGGATTACTTAAGGGGAACGGCTCATACAGAATTTGTTTACGTTGGACTTGAAGACGGCCATATTGTAGTCAGCTGGAAAGCAGGTAAACGGAAGAGAGTTCCACAGGTGTGCAGTTCTTAGAAAAAAGCTTTGTTCGTGGAATCTACGTTTAGGTTTGGGTACAGATAAAGAATGGGAGGAAATTATTAATAGTGATTACAACCAAACGAGTGTTTCTCGTGAATGTTTGGCGAGGGGGGGGACCATACATTGGAGCTCAGACGAGCACTTGCCATGAAAATAAGAAGACAGAGAAAGTGAAACAACTAAATGAAAAGCATAGAATAGAAAGAAAAAAGGAAATAAAAGAATGGAAGCAAACAGTGCAAAGGCGTGATCAGTTTAAAGAGAAAAGGCGGTTTGGACCAGAAATTCTACAAAAGACTTATTAGAAGGTCAGATTACGTAAGTGAAATACCAAATTCAGAAGAATGCACAAAGTTTTGAGGTGACATTCGAAGTGCTTTGTGGCTGAAATATGTGAAGAATGAAATAGAAAGTAAGTTTAAGCAAACCCAAGGTGTGGTGAAAGTGAACAAAGAGAAATTTCAAAAACAATGTAGGAAAATTCTAAATTGAAAGACTCCCAGACCACATAGTGTTCAGGGATGTTGGGTAAAAAAAAAAAACCTTACCAACTTACATGAAAGGATTGCATCCCCAATTGATGGAATTTTGACAGATGTAATTCCTGAATGGAGCCTGCGTGTATGAACATTGCTCTGGCAGAAATATACATCAAAGGGAACCGTGGTCGATAGCTATCAGCCCATCACCTGCTGGAAACTACTAACAGGCATTTTGGCAGATAAGGTTTAGCAACATCTGGAACAGCAAGAGATCTTACCTGACGAACAAAAGGGATATAGTAGAGAGACCAAAGATCAATTGCTTATTGATATTGATATGGCAATAATTTTGGGATTATAAGAGAAGATTCACAAATCTATGCATGTATAGATTACCGCAAAGCGTATGATCTGATTCCACATAGCTAGATTAAGGAATGTTTGGAAATACTTGGAACAGTGACGAATGTCAGATATTTCTTGGAAAGAAATATGCAACAATTGAAAGTGTCACAGACATCAAATGGAGATGGTCTTGGAATTTCATGTGGAGAAACGTATTTTTCAGGGGGACAGCTTATCGTCATTGATGTTTGTTGTGAGTATGGCACCCTTGTCGTTCATATTACGAAAGGTAAATACATGTTATGAGTGGAGAAAGGAGGCGTACTGGATAAACCACATTATTTATGGATGACTTAGTCATACGTAAATAATGAAGACTAGCTAAGTATGCCTGTGAGGACTGTTCAAATTTTCAGAAATGACATTGGTATGGAATTTGGCATGAAGAAGTCTGGTACCCTAAAATTGAAAAGAGGAAAATTGTGGAAAATTAAGGAATGAAGCTTTTGAATGGGAAAATGATAAAAGATTGGGAAAAGAAGAGGGAAGATGAGGACTAATAGGTGTAGAATGAAGTCTTAAAAAAGAAAATAGTCTGAAAGTTTACATCTCCAACTGCAAGGAAAAGCTGTAAGTGAAGATTAAAGCATTGGTGGTGGAAATATAAAAGCCTGATTTTGGATGCATTAAAATTAACAAGCCCCTTTTTTATTCCACCAAAAGGTAGGAAGAGAGAGACTCGAAAAGCTCTTGGTCATTGCTGGCCTATGACGTGTTACCGTAGATGGTAGCGTTGTCTGCATATATGTTGATGAATGAACTTAGAATGCGATTTAGGAGATCACTTATTAAGATAAGGAAGAGAGTTGGGTCCAGGATGAATCCTTGAGGCATGCCAGCATTGATACTTTAAGCTTTAAACTTCTGGTTGTAGCCAAACAAGTTTTTATTGTAAATGTTTTACAGGTGTGACGGGTGGGGGGATATAGATTGGAGCTCAGTTGAGCACCTGCCATGAAAATCTGATATATAAAAGGCTGTATGTCTGACTGTCTTCATATTTTCACATTCTATCTTCTCCGAAACTAAAAGTCGCAGAGTGGTGCTAGGGGCCTCAAATGATTGGATTTTTTATGGACCCTTCTTTTATGGGTCTTTAGCATGTGAAAACAGAGTTTAAGGTGTCAAAAATGAGTCAAAATTTTAAAAAGCGGTGTACATTTTGTACATTCATCTTAGTTTATTTTCATTTTTTAATCGGTTCATATGCATGTCACGTGGTACAGTGGTAACGTCACCAGCTTTGAACGCTAGTTTCGGTTTCGATTGTAGTTGATGGCACCCAAATACTTTTTTTACTTTTGAAATCACGACTCGATAATATATACGAAATCTGGACAAATTAAAATATCTTATTTAAGCGTATTTTACGCCCAGGCATAGCTCCCAACCCCTCCCCGCTAGTAAGCTACTATAAAAATAACGACAGTTTACAGAAAGACTAGCGACTTGTTTTCTGTGAAAAAGAGGACCAAGGAAAATAATGATGTGCCCTCCATTTCATTTCATAATATCATGATAGGATTCTTATACCTGTTTTATTTGATCCCATTTTGGAGTGTAAAGACGCAAACATCGAAAGTTACTAAAAACATTTTCTTGCACAGCAACATTGCTTCTAACAAAGCCTTCATTAAATGATGGCTTTGCATTCAGGCATACTTTCGGGACCAAGGCATCATTATCATTAGCCTAGAGCACCCCAGCAGTATCTCAAAATATTTACAAAATTCCCACTACATATGTTTACTATGCTATAATCACATTGACTAATGTATACCCATTAACCTTTATCCTCGAGTGGCCTCCGGGCCTTGATAAATGGTGATTCCTGGGGGGGAGGCATAGTTTCGGGTGTATCTTGTCGGACTCGGAAATGTTTCCAAATTCCCAAGTTCAACAGAAACATTCCCAAGTTCGACACAAGATACACCTGAAGAAGGTCGGAGGCTATATCGACCGAAACGTTGTGAAAATCACACTCAAGATGAGAACAGTAGTCCGATGAATAATAATGCAAATTACCAGACTTTGTTGGGATTTTTGTCACTCTGAGAGATTGCCATATCCACGTTGATACTGATAAAGCCTTGTCTTGTATTTTCTTTATGTATTTTTTTCATGTCTAACAGAGAAAGACCAAGATTATTCAAGAATGTGAAGGCTGAGTTGGCAATAAAAACTTGACATCGAACTTCAATAAGGAACTACAATGATTTTTCAGCCATTTCTGACACATTCTTCTAGTAGATATTTATACCTTTTAAACTTGCGCTAGTGTGCCCAGGCAAAAATTTCCTCAAATGAAACCGTTAATTCAACGATGAAAACATTTTTTCTTTTTTATTTTTTCAAATTAACGGAACCGATTGACAATATCTGGACGCTGATCCGTTATCGTTATTTTTGTCCTACATCAGAGGAAGTCTTCAGGACATCATAAATATCATTTTACTGCTTTGTTGATGACATGATTGTATTCTATTATTTAGAGCCCTAAACCTCGTAAAAGATATATATGCTTCCCAATCCTTGAAGTTATAGTTTTTTATGCTAAAATTGTGAAATTTTTCCTCAGCTTAATTTCACATCGAGGTCACTTCACTCTGTCGCTCACATATACATAGTGAATGAACTTTGCTTGGTTTGTGGAAGATGTACCATACTTTATTAACGATTAACAGTGTTTTAGCTAAGAACAAAGTGTAGTATCTGTTTTGATGCTACACTTAATTTATTTTGTCCATCTATAATAGAAATCTCACCTGTCTTTTTAAATGTATGTATGTATGTTTGTATATCTGCCTAAAACTTTCGACAGAGGCGATGAATTTTCATGAGATTTATATCGTTTGTAAGATCGACCCTTCGGATGACTAATATCGAAAAATTGGCTAAAAACATTAATTCCTTCACCCTCAACTGAACACTTTTCAACAGTGTGGGGTCGCTTTTCTCACCGATATTTTCGAACGTTATCCATTCTTTTCGCTTAACTAGCCTTAATTTAAACCCTTGCCACTTCTGGTTTGGCGATGGGCGCAGCAGCAAAGGCGTCACGTTTTTTTTCATGTTCTTTTTCTCCTTCGTGGTACGGGTTCGAGCCTGCCTGCCTACTACCACTTTTTTGCTCAACACACACCTTCAAACATCAGGCACCCAAGCTAGTCTATTATATAAAGGACAAAAATGGGTGCAAGTATGTCCACGAAAGGTTTTTTGCATTGGGTTTTTATGTCGGTTAAGTTCCGCCAGAAGTCTTCACATACTTCCCAGATAGTAATATCTCGCATTCGCAAACAGACATTGTGTCTATCTTTTTTTTCTAATCGAGTTAAACAAAATTCCCACCATGGCATCGTCTCCAGTGTTTGTTTGTCTTTTTCATATAAATAAAGCAAAACTATTCGAACACAACCACCTGGCCTTTGGATACTGCCAGAGTGCCCTCTTTTTTTTTGGGGGGGGGCTGGTTTTCCTCCCACATTAAACTAATTTGCTTTCGTTCGTGGGAGGTTTAAAAGCAATGCCATTTCTGCAAGTCATCTTTTGCTTTTTGATTGGCTACGTTAAAGTTGAACGCTTTAGACTTCCGATCGTGTCATGGCGTAGCAGTAAAACGTCAGATTTTCTTTCACTTTCTTTTCCGCTTTCGTGTCATGGGTTCGAGCCTCCCTGCCTACTACCACTTTTTTTTTTTTTTACTCAACACACACAAACACCTAGGTAACATCGTGCACCCAGGCTAGTAGTCAATAAGAGAGAAATCCTTCTTGATTCAGGTAATTTTTAGTTTTGTCTCTATCTAGAGTGCCCCTTTCTGAAATCGTAATAATTTACTATTGTATTTTAAGTATTGTATGCACAGAGAATTGAATTTTCAACCTCAGAACAGGGGCCACCAAACTACAACTCGTAGGCCAGATTTGGCCCACGGTGTCAGTTCGTTCAGCCTGCTTACACTTGCTTAATAAAACGTATGGAACACAAAACTTTGTGATAAAAGTTTGATTTTAATATTATGTTTAAAATATTAAATTGTAGAGACCTCCTGATTGTTTTGTTCTTTAAATTAGGCATTTTATACCCCCTCCCCCCTCCCTACCTCTGGTGACCCCTAAATCCTCTGCTTTTCTTGTGTTCCAACAGGGTTTTGATTACATTTCTAATTCAATGTCTTTTCCATTTTCAGATTCCGTTCTCTTCACCCTTCATTATGGCTACAAAAAAGTTTCACAAATCTCGCTAACCTTTTTTTTTTTTTTTTTGCTGCTTAGTTTGTAAGATACGGATATGTTCACACTATGTCTGATGTAACTATCTTTTTGCTGCTTGGTTTGTAAGATACGGATATGTTCACATTATGTCTGATGTAACTATCTTTTTGCTACTTGGTTTGTAAGATACGGATATGTTCACATTATGTCTGATGTAACTATTTTTTTGCTGCTTGGTTTGTAAGATACGGATATGTTCACATTATGTCTGATGTAACTATCTTTTTGCTGCTTGGTTTGTAAGATACGGATATGTTCACATTATGTCTGATGTAACTATCTTTTTGCTGCTTGGTTTGTAAGATACGGATATGTTCACATTATATCTGATGTAACTATCTTTTTGCTGCTTGGTTTGTAAGATACGGATATGTTCACATTATGTCTGATGTAACTATCTTTTTGCTGCTTGGTTTGTAAGATACGGATATGTTCACATTATGTCTGATGTAACTATCTTTTTGCTGCTTGGTTTGTAAGATACGGATATGTTCACACTATGTCTGATGTAACTATCTTTTTGCTGCTGTCACTTTCTTTGATAACGTTTTAGTAAATAAACATGTTAGTTGTTTTTTGTTTGTAGCATGGGCAGCACCCATGATTAACACATGGGATGCTAAACTTAGTTTTTTTTTTTCATTTTTTCACCCAGAGCCTCCGTTCTGGCTTGCAAGTATTGAATAGAATGATTATGCGACCCGCAATAAAGAAGTTTGGTGACCGCTGGTCTAGAAGAATATGATTTTACAAGTGAATTTTACCAAGTTTGACGGAAAGATTCTTGAGTTTTACAGAAAGATTCCCGAGTTCGACAAGGTACATTTGAAGAAGGTCAGAGGTTACATTGACAAAAAATGTTGTGAAAATGACACTCAAGATGAGAATGGTAGTCCGAAGAATCTGAATAATTAACCCTCATCTCAAACAATCAGAAATATAATATTAATGTTGCATAAATTGCTAGTTTTCAGTGCCTATTTTATATCATCAAGTCCTAAATGCTTTAGCATACTAGCAATTTATTATTTTGACTCCATTGATCGCTTGCTCTCAGTGTAGTACTAATGTCTGTTTGACTGGGGTGGATTGATAAGCTGATCAACAGAGGCGGACACCAATTGCTGTACATGTTTCATACATGTTTTTAATTTTGGCTTAATGTTTTCATTGTTTTTTTGTTTCTTTTATTTATTTATTTTTTTAAGACTGAACATCTTTATTTTAATAATTACAAAAAAACGTTCTCAAACACGGATTACCATGACAAACAACCTATGTGAGAGCATATCTTTCAAACTCCTCGGCCAAACATTCACAGCCAACATGAATAGGAACAAATACATTGAAAACTTTGTCAAGATTGCTTCAAAGAAGGTGGGTCTCCTCTATTGTGCTAGAAAATTACTCACACCAGAGAGTATCCTATATCTTTACAAAGCCACAATTCACTCATACATGGAGTATTGTTGTCACACCTGGGCTGGTCTCTCACTCCTAGACAGGGTTAAAAAAAAAAAAAGTCTCCAATCTAATAGGTCCCACACTATTGGCTAAGCTTCAACCTCTGTCCCATCACCACAATGTTGCATCCCTGTACCTTTGTGGAATGTGCGCTGATGAACTCATAATACTTGCACCCCCTCAATGTGCATACTCCCTACTAACCTGGCAAGTAGCAAAATCCAACCTCTTTACTGTTGAGGACCCTAGATGCCGGAAAGTCTTCAATATAGATGGATATGTATTCATGCGGGATCACAATGGATAGGATGTCTGCTATACAACAAGAAAACATCTAACCAGTAGAATTTGTGGTTTTTAACTAGGAAAAAAGGGGAAGTGTTTAAGTCAGACTACAGACTCGGACCGTTCATTGTCCTACCTCTGCAAGAAACAACGTTTCTGCTTCGGGAATTGAGTATATTTCCTCCTAGTTCATAGTTTAACAGGATGTGTGTTTGGCGCTCGTGCATCGTTGGACTCTTTAGTGAGTGCTAGGAGATTGGATACCAAATATTTGAGAATAATCAACAACATCGACTAATGCCGCTCTGGTGAAAGCTACTAGAAAATACAGCTGACACTGCTGAAGTTATGGGATTACCTAAATATTTGATTTTGTGAATGTAAATATGTATAGCGGGATGTTACAACGATTGGAATGTTTTCTGATGCAGAGAATTTTATGTGCGGTTTGTTTTTATACGTTTTTACATATCAACACATTTTTTCACTTGTTTTTCTTGACAATTTATGACTACAATAAATTGTGGTTTAACTTAATGCCATAACTAGCAAATTCTAGCATTGCTACAAATATTATTTGCTGATTTATTTATGTCCTCTGATGAGAAGAATAGCAAGAATAGCATTCTTTGAAACTCCGCGAAATAAGGACTTTGTAAATCGTTTTTTGGAGTATTCAGTTGAACAATAAATAAAGATAAATAATCCAATGATGGTAAAATCCAAAAATATAACTTCAAGAAAGTTAATTGAATTTCCATTTGCACAAGTAATATCCAAGGAAATCCCGTAATTGGAAGAAGATGGTCCAAAATAATCCAAAGGCAGAAATCCATGGAATAATTCACAAATATGTACAAGGGAAAAGGGGAAAATTTTCAATAATATTAATAAAAGAAACATTTATCACTGCTGCCGAGACATAAATATATTTTTGGATTTTACCGTCACTAGATTATTTATCTTCCACCAGACTATCCATTCACGTGTAATCACCTTTTTCTTCACCATATTCCCTCTGCTTCACTTTTTTGTTATCAAGTAAGATCTTTGACTTACTTGTTGTTTAATCAAATACTTTTGTATGCAAAATCCGATCCCGAATTTTGCTAATCCCTATCCTCTGATGAGAAGGAAAGTATTTTTTCGAAACTCCACGGATTAAGGACTATCCACTTATCAAGTGTTTCCTTTTCAGATTAAATATGTTTTTAACTCTTTTTCAAGGTGTTTTTTAACATGTTTTATTAACTGCTTTCTCCTATATATATATATATATATATATATATATATATATATATATATATATATATATATATATATATATATTACACACACACACACACACACACACACACATAAAGTTGAGTTTTTTAACGCATTGATATTGAAAGGCTACTTTTTCTGTTGAAATATTATTAAGATCTAATATACACAGTCATGGATGTGTGAGCGACTTCATGAAGGTTAACTAATTTACATATTCCTTTGAAAAACGAATTTTAGCCATTCATTTTTTTATGGTTTCTTATTGGATGATTAGTTTCATTTAAATATTACGCTCAGTTTGATTCATGAATATTTTCCACATTCTGCATAATTGCATAAGATTTAGGATGAAAAACTTCTAACACACATACACACACACACACACACACACACACACACACACATATATAATTACCGTTTTATATGTTTGGTTACATATGTTTCGGATGTTGGACCATGTTTACGATCCAACAGCCTCGTCAGACCTTGCAGAAATGGTTCAGAACCATTGGTACAGAAACCATTCCTGCAAGGTCTGACGAGGCTGTTGGATCGTAAACATGGTCCAATATCGGAAACATATGTAACCAAACAGATAAAACGGTAATAAAAAATAAAACAAATATTTGCTCTGCAATAGTATTGAGCACTCTTTTCAGGTTTTTACTAATTATCAGTTTTACCATATATATATAAAAGGACGACTTTTTTTTTCAATCTTATTACGAGGACGATCGAGTAGTTTCTATTGCACGCCTTAAACCTTCTTTCTGTAGGCAGAAACGGTTTGTGAACACCCTGGACCTTTTTGTCGACTTGTAGAGAGATATTTTAGATGTTTCCCCACCCCCGTTTTCCTCTTTTTTTCTCTTTCCGTATATTTATATGTGGATTATCATTTCCCATTCGTTCGTGATAGCTTAATATATACATATTTTTTTCATAATCATTATATATATATATATATATATATATATATATATACATATATATATATATATATCTTCTATAATATAAAGGTGTGTGTGTGTGTGTGTGTGTATGTGTGTGTGTGTGTGTGTGTGTGTGTGTGTGTCTGGTCACGAAATATGACTATTTTAAAAATCTGATTACATATAATGATAGATGTATCGAGACACAGGAATGGGTATGTTTGATCTGGCAGAACGGTGGTTCATTAAAATTGTGGGGTCTATGTTCGCGCCTGGTCCACGGGTACTTTTGCTAGTATATATATATATGGGTGCCCGGCGTTGCCCGGGTATTTAGAGGTGTATGTTGAGCAAAAAAAAAAAGCAGTCAATTTTTTTAATTATGAGCCCTTAACATTTATTGTTTTGGGCTGTAATCAAGTTATTAAGTTAGGTCCATGTCCAAGGAACCTATATCTAAAATTTCAAGTGTTTAGACCCAAAATTGTCGGAGGAGTTTGGTAGAGTTCCCAAAGGTCAAATCGTTAAACTTTGATTCCTTAATCACCAAATTTCTGGCCGAAATCCAATCACATCGATGTTCCCAAATCTCAGTACCCTGTATATCAAATTTCGAGTTTGTAGACTAATAATTGACAGAGTTAATGCGCAGGGAAATTTACACACACAGACAGATACACAGACACGTTCACTTTTATAGATATATAGAAGATATATATATATAAGGCGTGCAAAATATATTATATGTATATATGTGTATATATATATATATGTGTATATTTTTTTTTTGGATACAAAAATATCGATATCAAATATAAGCAACAAAACACCAATAACTATAATAAAATTTAAAATAGAAGAAAAAGAACTATAATTTGGTATACGGCCCCATACAATCAAATGTTAAAAACAAAACTTGGCAAGAAATTTCTAGACCTTATTGAAAAACACTTTCCCGCAACCAACCCCTTATACAAAATTTTCAATAAAAATACCTTAAAGTTATCCTACAGCTGCTGTGAAAATTTAGAGATGATAATTAAAGCACATAATAACAAAATATTAAATAAAAACAATGTAAACAACAACAACAACAAAATAAACAATAAAAAAAAGTAGACACCATGACAAAAATAAAACTAACACTAGCAGAAATAATAATAATAATAATAATAATAATAATAATAATAATAATAATAATAATAATAATGAACCAACTCTGGACAAGAAACACCATACTAGAAATAAAAATACTAATAACGAACAAGATAAATGCAACTCTAGACACCGCACACTTTGCCCACTTCAAAATAAATGTCTAACCAAAAGTGTAGCTTACAAGGCCACAATATTTGTGAAAGAAAACCCGAATAACAAGAAATATTACGTAGGTATGACTTCCTTAGATTTCAAAACTCGATATTATGACTACAAAAGTACATTCAACAAAAAAAAAACACCATATGAAAACAACGCTAGCAAATAAATACTGGAAACTCAAGGAAAGCGGACATTCGCCGGTAGTCGAATGGAAAATAAGACAAGCTACCATGTGTAGAGACCTAGACGACCCATGTAGATTATGCCTTCATGAAAAATTTGCTATCCTCTACTTTAAAGAACCCTAACATCTATTAAACTGTAGAAGAGAAATAGCGAACAACTGTGTTCACAAGATAAAATTTACTCTAGGATAGCGATACAAAATAGTTTTAAAACTAACAAAAGCAATAGAAAATAAACAAATAAATAAATTAAATAAACATGAATATACATAAACGATCACGCATATATGTGTATGTATGTATATATATATATATATATATATATATATATATGTGCATATATGTATGTACATATATATACTTATATATAAACAACATTAAAAAAAAAACCCTAACCATGATTTAAAACAGGTCAAGAAACTAGATATCTAGGCTAAATAGAGCACACACAAAGGAACAGGTCCACCAGAGGTCAAATAGGCCTTTGTCCGATAAGTGCATGTTCATTGGCTGATAGGAAGGGTGTAGTGGATACTAGAAAGCTGATTGGCTAACTAAAATCTAAATAAAAGGTGCGTATATAAAAACGACAGACAACCACAAAATTCGCGCATAAGCCTGAAGAATCCTAGAGTAGATGAAATGCGGAATATTCAGTGTAGCTTAATCGCCATATATATTTTATAACTTACTAACTAGCTCTACCTATGTATTGAGCACTTTGAAGTAAATACTTAAAGTTTACACATAAATTTATACTTTCATATATTAATTTTATGTGAGTAAATAAAGTAGTTATATATATATATATATATATAATATATATATAATATATATTATATATATAAATATATATATATATCTTTATAATATATATATATATATATATATATATATATATATATATATATATATATATATATATATATATATAAAGGCATGCAATAGAGATCGATTCGAGAGTTTTCAAATGACTACTTGATCGGCCTCGAAATAAGATTGAAAAAAAGTCGTCCTTATATATATATATATATTTAAGTGATCTTGTTTTTGCATGCGGAACTCCTTCAATTTTTGTTCTTAAGACTTGAAACCTGATATATACAGAAATTGGACTTGTTTGATTTGGTTTTTAAATAGTAAAAATAGCTTATAAGGAGTCAAAACTTTTAAAAAATTGAACTAAAAGTAAGTCGACTAAACCATTTATTTCTACACATGTACAAATATACATTTACGTTTAAGTTGGTTGCATTGTAACGTCTACTTACCATTTTAATGATAGCTTAAACAGCAACGACTACGGCTGATGTGCTAAAAGTTTTGGCTTTGATTCTAGTTGATAGCACCGAAATCATTTTTAAAAAAAAAACTTTTGAAATCATTGCTGTATATTGATAGCAATATAATAATCAATAGAGGATTAACTCTATAATAACAAATACGAAATTTGCATAAGTTAAAATATATTAAGCGTATTTTATGACTGAGCTAGTATATATATATATATATATATATATATATATATATATATATATATATATATATATATATACTAGCATGGGTGCCCGGCGTTGCCCGGCGTTGCCCGGCGTTGCCCGGGTGTTTGGAGGTGTATGTTGAGCAAAAAAAAAAAAAAAACGGTGAATTTTTTAAAATTTGACCCCTATTATGACTTCTTAACATTTATTGTTTTGGGCTCTAATTAATTTATTAAGTTAGATCCCTGTCCAAGGAACCTATATCTAAAATTTCAAGTGTTTAGACCCCAAATTGTCGGAGGAGTTTGATAGAGTTCTCAAAGGTCAAATCGTTGAACTTTGACCCCTTAACAGCCAAATTTCTGTCCGAAAACCGACCCTAAAGATTTTCCCAAATCTCAGTACCTTGTATATCAAATTTCGTGTCTGTATACTAAAAATTGACAGAGTTATTGCGCAGGGAAATGTACACACGCAGACACACATACAAACAGACACTTTCACTTTTATATATATATATATATAGATATATATTTATAGAAAGAGAGAGACATGTGTGGGTGTGAGTATATTCATGCATCTCTATGACGTATGTGTGTGTGAGTTCGTTCCCTATAGACTCGAAAACGGCTGGGCCGATTTTATGAAATTTCACACAAAAGGACATTATGTGGTTGGCAGTGTTCTTAGATAGGTTTTTTTTTATCAGAATGTCGTCAATAATAAAATAATCTGATGAAAGAAGGAACAGGCGATTTTGATCGAATTTCACATTTTACACAGCCTAACATCACAAGTGCATTTGAGGAGTTTTATTACCACACAAGCCAAAAGTGCTGACATGTGAAATCAACAGTAGGGTTTTTTTTTTATATGACAGGGGTGTATTCAAAGTGAATGTTTCTGTTTAGAGCACAATTGAAGCATTATACTTGACTTTTGAATTTTAAACTGTAATACAAGCCATTATATATAAAAAATCATTTTATAAAATCAAAAGTAGGTTCTCTACAGTGCAATGTATTGTGGATTCACTGTGTGGAGGCATGTGAAGTTTCCTCCCAGTGCACTGCAATGGTTCTCAAACAAAAACAGGTAATCAATCGATTTGATTGAAAAATGGGTGATTTCATTGATTTCGATGACAATATATGAGAATGGTAAACATTTGTTGATCATCAGTCAATCCCGGGCAACGTCGGGTATACACACACACACACACACACACACACACACACACACACACACACACATATATATATAATTAAAAAAATTTTTTTATCATTTTATTCTAGCTAGAGAGGGGTAATCCTACCGGATGTGAAACATTCACCCACTCTCTCATACATTCCAACCGAGCGATCTTTTTAAGATTCTAAGCGTCCCTCTAATTGTTTGAATCACTCTTGCATTCTGAGTGTATACATGTATATGCATAGATACGTATGCCCATGTATATATGTGTGTGTGTACATGTGTAATATATATGCATGGAGGTATGTGTATGTACATGTATACATATGTATACATAAATAATATATGTATAATACATATATGTATATATTGCATATATTATAATATGTATATTATATTTTATATAATATATATATTATACTAGCAGAGAGACTCTACGTTGCTCGGGATTGAATGATGATTAACAAATGTTTCAAACTTCTCTCTCTCTCTTTATATATATATATATATATATATATATTATATATATATATATATATATATATATATATATATATATATATATATATATATATATATATATATATATATATATATATATATGCATGCGTATCATAATGGATCACAACTACTATCTCTATCTATTCTGCTTTGATTTTATTTGAAAATTCTGGAAATTTTCTGTAACATATTTATTGATTAACTCGAAATAATATGTCTCTTTATTTTTATTATTTGTACTCACGGAGTTTTCAGCCCATCATCTAAGATTTTTATTCATCAACAACTTGTGGTGTTCTTTGGAGTCCAGGTGGTAATAAGTTTCCCCCGATTTCCAATACTCCCCACCTCTTTTTGATAACATTTGTAAATGAATTTGTGTTATCGCAACAGCTGTTTTCCATGGATTTCTCACTGGCAACAACCATTGACTTTTACGGGAATTTGGGCGGCAATAATCCTCACCCAAGCCCTAATCCTCTTTGCATTCACCCAGTAGCGGTTTGATTAGTGCTTTCTCTTTGGTCTTTCTATCCTCCTTGACCCTTCACAACTATTTGGTATTGTGCCAGTTGATGTCGATAATTTTTTTAAAGGTAGAACAATTCAAGCAATTTTTCGAATATAACTTAATCCTAGAACTAAAGTATTTTTGTAGCATACATTTTGTCTTATTATAGTATATGGGAAAAGGTCTTAGAGAAACAGACGTTGATAAGATTAAAGACTCATAAGAACATTTAGTTTCTGTTAAAACACACTTCAATGATTCAATTCAAGACACCAAAACGAGAGAAAAGATGGCAGAGAATATGTACACCATATAAAAAAGTCTGCAAAACGCAACTTATGAACAAAAACAAAGTAACTGCCATTAACCAACTTGCCCTGCCAGTGATAACATACCGCTTGAGCATGATTGACAAGCCACAAAACTGTGCCTAAACCTAAACGTAAATTCCATGAACAAAATTTCTTTCTTAAAACTGCACACCTGTGGAACTCTCTTCCGTTTATCTGCTTTCCAGCTGACTGCAATATGGCCGTCTTCAAGCCCAATGTAAACAAGTTCTTGATGAGCCGTTCCCCTTAAGTAATCCAATTTACCTAATTTACACTTCTGACGATTACTATGATATTGTCCTTTTGATCAATGTACACTCTTTAACCCTTATCCTCGAGTGGCCTCTGGACCTTGATAAGTGGTGACTCCTTTGGAAAAAAAAAACAGGCCAGATAATAAAACAAGAAAAATACTGACACTGTGCAGAGTGATACACAGAAATCAATGTCTACCAAATGAGCCGGGGATACAGGTCACTCAGAAATCGACCACTAACACCGAGCCTCTACTGGTCAATATCTGATGAGCTCCAATGAGGCAAACCTGATGGAGGTTCATCAATATTAAGAAACAAAAAACAGTAGAATAACCTCCAACTGAACAAGCCTATCAGTGAAATAGCTCAAAAGAGCCGCCAAAAATACACCAAGACCTTCCATTGTAGAAAACTGGAAGAAGGGGCCAACCAACAATGTGCCAAATATTTTTTTAATGAATTCCAGGAATATATAGATAAGGAATACTTTATAGATTGGCTCAAAAGAGGACCGCTCCACTATGAACGGCAGAGGATAATAATACCTGCCGAAGATTAGCAATAACAAGTACTGGTTCTGCCGCCACACACAGAAGTAGAGAGTAAACCACCTGACATCCAGTTGCAAGATTCTACTGGAGGACGGCTGCTATACGACACAGGTGTGTGTAAATATCTCTATTGGGAACATGTTTACCAGAAATAACAGTTGGAAATAAGTCATACACCATCCACTATGACTATGCAATCCCTACAGCTACTGGAAAACGGAGCTGTTAAACCTGACAGTAATATGAAACAAAGGAGAGAAAATAACAACCCTAATGGAATCAGTGTCGGTAATGATGCTGGCATAAACACAACGGAGAGAGAGAGAGAGAGAGAGAGAGAGAGAGAGAGAGAGAGAGAGAGAGAGAGAGAGAGAGAGAGAGAGAGAGAGAGAGAAGATAATAAAATACTACATCATGCATGCCATGAAAAGAAATTGGAAACCTTAGATCTTAATCATTCCAGTAATCATGGGAGCAATTGGGTTCATAATGATAAACTTGAAAAAAAAAATATATCCAGTGACCAAAGTGCAAGAGAGATTCAAACAATTGTGCATAAAGCAACGGTTAAAATCCTAAAATGATTTATTGGTTAGAATCTCTGAAATAGCAAGCAGATGTCTGGTATCCAGTAAAATGCCCCATCCCTAGCAAAAACAAAATGATTATCAAATTTGGTACTTATGCATCCTTTGAACCAAACGTAACTCAGCATTCGCTCAGCTTTCTCCGGGGCATGACGTCAACAGCCAGATAATGCCGAACATTACCGATGATATAACAACGCTACATAAAAGAAAATAGTAAAATTTTAAATGTAGAAACATCAGCAGAAAAAAAAAGCAAAAACCTATCATATTTTTTAAATTTTTTTAATTAACTGTGTAAAGAGAAGGTGTTTTTTTTTTGTATCAAATAATTTTTAATCAATTGTTTTGTTTTTGAAATAAGTGTTAACAAATATTTTTTTTTTTTGTCCAATAAATAATTTTAAGCAAATGTTTTTGGTGATTTTTTTTTTCAAAGTACTGTTTTTTATTTTATGATGGCAAATTGAAACAAACTTTTGTGTGTGTGTGTGTGTGTGTGTGTGTGTGTGTGTGTGTGTGTGTGTGTGTGTGTGTGTGGGAGGGGGGGGATTATGTTTTTCAAGTATTTTTTATGAAAAACAAAAATCGATGAGTCGGGTTTGTTCTTCCTTTTTTTTTCCAATTCGACTGGGAGTAACTGGAATCTCCCCCGCCTCCCATGCCAAGAAAATTTCCTTAGGAAGATGTTTTTCCTCAGACTTTTGGACGGCATCAGACAAGAGTAAAGTGGGCGAAGAAGAGTAATGAACATGTAAGGAAGCTCGTCACCAACCGGGTAGCTTTTGGCAATGTGAGTTAGACCCAGGCCGGTGTGAGTAGTCTGCCGACGTTATGTTTGAATCAGTTAGAAACAGACTAGTCTATCTCCACCGTAGGGCCTGGGTTTCCTATCTGCGGGGATCCCTGAGAAAATAATCCAAATGTCTCGCAGGAAATTCTTCCAATCAACTATAGTGTGCACCGATCCCAACCTACATTCACGGCTGGAGTTTTTTGTTTTTTTCTTTTTCATTAC
Source organism: Euprymna scolopes (assembly GCF_053919585.1). Classification (NCBI taxonomy): domain Eukaryota; kingdom Metazoa; phylum Mollusca; class Cephalopoda; order Sepiida; family Sepiolidae; genus Euprymna; species Euprymna scolopes. The sequence goes on from NC_136524.1 coordinate 53,281,453, forward strand.
CATCTTAAACGTCTACAGGTATATCAGTTTGATAATGCACGCGGGTTTCAGCCATGATTTTGTGAAAAAGGCCCTAGTCGCGATTGTTGTCGACCGTCGATATTTAACATTCTCACATCTCCAGCCATAACCGTCATAATACTCCCTCTTTTTGCTAGAATGCATTCGTGGCCACAGGTTGCACATTTTATTGATTTTGCCATTACTTTCCGCTGTTGACAAAAAAGATGGTCAAATTCATTTTTAGATCTTCTCTAATTTTCCTAACTTGCACGTAAGAAATCCCGGATTTTTTCCCCTCATCCAATTGGTATCCAAATTCTCGTCTGCTGCTCGAGCGTGCGCACACGCGTCAAGTTGAAACTCAGCGCATGGCGTTGTGATTGGCTGATCGCCATGTTACATCAGACAGCAACTAAACACGAGCTGTTGACGTTGTGTTCCAGGAGAAGCCGAGCCGAACGCTGAGTTACATCTGGTTTAAAGGATGCATAAGTACTCAAAATTAAAATAAAAAGGGAAATGTAAATAGTATTATCTTTTCTTGGCTTTTTGGCTAGGAACAAAGTGTAGTATCTGTTCTGATACTACACTTAGTTTATTACCTTGGTCAGTAAAGCTTTCGTTTTTGTGAATGTATGTAAGTCATTATTTTTTGCATATTGTAATTTAACAAAATATTCAGCACTAATCTTTAAACAACGTGCAAAGTGTAGTATATGTTTTGATACTACAATTCATCTTTTCTGTCTTCGGTCACTGAGGAAGAGGTCATTCTAGACTACACCAATTTTTATTTTCTCTCCAATCTAGCATGCCCCTCTTTGGAGAGCTATATTTTCTTCATGTTATAAATCGACCTTGTCTATCTCTACTCTTGTGAGAAGGCAAGAAAGTAGGGGTAGATATTATCTATTTTCTTTACTGTGTTCTAAAATCGTCTGGGAAAATTGAAGGAAAAAGAATCGCAACTTCAAATGCAAATTGAATCGAAAAACTCTTCTCATCCCAAACTCTAAACATTTTATCTAAGATGTAAAAATATTAATAAATAGAAACTTAGGTAAATGTAAAATTTAAAAAAGCAATCATCAAATAAAAAGACAACAAAAAAACAAAACAAAACAACAAAAACAAATAGTTTATTAATTAGAGTTCATTTTGAAAAGCATTATGCAAATTTATTAATCTTTTGATGTCGATTGAAAATACATGACTGTATATTAAACAGCTGTTCTTCTGTCACAAATTTCACCGTCAATGTAACATTTGCAAAAAAACAACATTAAAAAGATTGTTCGCACATATCGTTTCCAATGGTGCATATGTGCAGTTTCGCCAAAGATTTAGCAAGAATCAATCACAAAAAAGTCCTTCTACATACGTGTATGGTTGCTTTCATTTTTTTATCGTTGCTTTCCCATGTGTGGGGTGCAGAACCCTTGTGGCTGTCAATCTCCTGCTTAACTGAAGATAAATCTATTCATACATGAAACAGAATGGAGACTAGTATGTAGCACTCTCTCATCGCAGGAGGATGTGTCACAAGATCGGAAAGTGGGGAAAATGGGCCAGCGTCCCAAGAAGAGGAGCACTCTGGTCCTGCAAAAATAAGTCTGAGTAGCTCGTCAACATTCCCCGGTGGGGGTAAACTTGTACCTCCCGAAAGCCAGGAAGCAAGCCCTGGGAGGGTAGACCTCCTAGAGCTATACAAAACATTTTGCATCAGCCCAACAGCTAAAAGGCCATCGAAATGGCCCTGTTTCTGTCGGACTGATTGTCAAGGATGGGACCTTGACTTAGTGTCCTATACAATGGAGACTTTTTGACTTTTAAAATTTTTATTTAGAGAATGGTTGTTTATAGGAGTGGATGGCGATCGAATTCTGATTACTTCCTAACTTTTTTTTTTTTTACTTATTTTTATGATGGTCAGTGCATTGGCAGCGTCTGGAGACAATATACACTTTGATTCCCTGTAGATTTTAAGACGCATGTTACCTTTCTTGCTTCCTGGTTCTGATTGACTAGAAACTCTCTTCTGTCCTCAAAACACATGACTTCATTCTATGTTATATCATTGGACACCTAGATTACTAGCGCATTTTGTCGGGGGAGGGGGGTAACTCTTGACCCTCCCTGCTTCAATAACATCAGTTGCACTGGGTTTATTCTTGTTTGCCACACGGTTAACCTAATATGTACTTAATGTGACCCTCACCAAAATTCATACTAGTTAACATAATCTCTACTTACTGGCCTTATTTAATCATCCTGACTCTTTTTGTCTCCACAGCATATGGTTCGTTTCTGACTCATCCTTTGTATATTTTATTGGAGTGCATGCCTCGTCATCCGAAGTTGAGCTTTCCTGCAGTTATTAACTTGTCAGTGATCGAGGGGCTAGTAGTGTCTAGCGGTGCTTGAGAGGTTGTTAGTGTCTAGCAGTGTTTGAAGTGGATGTGAGCGCCGATCTGGGCTTATGTGATGTTCTTTAAGGATCAGGTGGGGGAGGGGATGTAGTTTGATATGCATTGATTTGCATATTAATGAGGCTTTGCTTACAAAAAAAAACAAAAAACAAAACGTTATAAAAAACCCAAAGTCGAGAGGGCAAGGGAATCGAGTTTTTGGACCGAACTGAATAGGTTAGGGCTAGGGACCGAAGTGAATAGGTTGGATCATGGAAAGTAATACAACTAATTCTTTTTTTTTTTAAATAACGCAGCATTTCAGCCACTGTACTCACCGTTTGGTACTTTATGGCGTTGTTGTATTTGGTATTCTAGGAATTTGGAACAGATCCCATATTCAGATAGAGTAGAGAGTAGACATTGGCTTTATTTTTGGTAGCACCATAACTCTTGCCTCCTCCATTGTTTTTCTTTTAATCCATACATTTTATGAGTTTGATTAAAAAGGGGTGAGGAATTGCTGCTTTTTGAGTCAGCTGTCCTTTTTGGTGGGTAATACGTACAGCTTTTCCATCTCCTCATAAAATTCATGACCATTCAAGTGTCGACCTATTAATTTCTTTGACCCTTACCCTTGAGTGGTTTTTGAACTTGATAATTAGTTAAAAATAAAATAAACAAAAAAACGACAAAAACAAACAAAAAAACCCAACAAAAACAATAACCTTTATTTGATCTGTTATTGCATGCTTTTTCACACACTGCATTCAGATAATAATAAATTTTCTTGTATCAACCATAGTGTTTATATATGTGAGTGTGTGCATGTATGTATATGTGTGTATATATATATATGTGTATATATATATGTATGTATATATGTATGTATGCTAGAAGTTTTTCATCCTAAATCTTATGCAATTATGCAGAATGTGGAAAATATGCATGAATCAAACTGAGCGTAATATTTAAATGAAACTAATCATCCAATAAGAAACCATAAAAAATGAATAGATATACATGTGGATAATATGTGTGTATATATATATATATATATATATATATATATATATATATAGTAGTGGATATATGTGTGTGTGTGTGTGTGTATATATATATATATATATATATATATATATATATAGTAGTGGATGTGTGTGTAGTAGTGGATATATGTGTGTGTGTGTGTGTATATATATATATATATATATATAGTAGTGGATGTGTGTGTAGTAGTGGATATATGTGTGTGTGTGTGTGTGTATATATATATATATATATATAGTAGTGGATGTGTGTGTAGTAGTGGATATATGTGTGTGTGTATATATATATATAGTAGTGGATGTGTGTGTAGTAGTGGATATATGTGTGTGTGTATATATATATATAGTAGTGTGTGTATATATATATAGTAGTGGATGTGTGGATGTGTGTATATATATATATATATATATATATATATAGTAGTGGATGTGTGTGTGTATATAGTATATAGTAGTGGATGTGTGTGTGTGTATATAGTATATAGTAGTGGATATTTGTGTGTATATATATTTATAGTAGTGAATATGTGTGTGTATGTGTATATGTATATAGTAGTGGATATGTGTGTGTGTAAGTATGTGTATACATATATATATATATAATAGTTGATATCTGTGTGTGTATATATATAGTAGTGGATATGTGTGGGTGTGTATATATATAGTAGTGGATATGTGTGTGTGTATATATATAGCAGTGGATATGTGTGTGTGTATATATAATAGTGGATGTGTGTGTATATAGTAGTGGATATGTTTATGTATATATATATATATATATATATATATATATATATATATATATATATATATATATATATATATACACATCCACTACTACATATATATATATATATATATATATATATATATATATTAGTGGATATGTGTGCATGTATATCGTAGTGGATATGTGTGTATGTGTATATATATAGTAGTGGATGTGTGTGTGTGTATATATATAGTAGTGGATGTGTGTGTGTATATATATATAGTAGTGGATGTGTGTGTGTATATATATATATATAGTAGTGGATATGCTTGTGTGTATATATTGCAGTGTATATGTTTGTGTGGATATATGTGTGTGCATACATATACATATATATATAGTAGTGGATATATATATAAGTATGTATATATGCATGTATATGTTTATATATATATAAGTATGCATATATGTATGTATATCTATATATATATATAAGTATGTATATAAGTATATATATATATATATATTTATATATATATACAAGTATGCATATATGTATGCATGTATATCTATACATATATATAAAGGAGTGGGTATACATATGTGTGTGTGTATATGTATATATATATGTATATGTATATATGTGTGTATATATGTATCTATATGTATGTATATATGTGTGTGTGTATATATATAATGTATATATATAAATATATATGTATATATATATATAATGTACATATATATACACATATATATGTATATATATAATGTATATATACATATATATATATAATGCATATATACATATATATATATATATATATATATATAATGCATATATACATATATATATATATGTTTTTGACAACTGGTAGTCGTAAGTAAGGGACAAAATTGAGAAAAATAATTTACCTGTATTTTTATTGTTTTTGGCTGTTTACAATCAATATTTAGTAAATGAGTCCTTGCTCTCAATTACAGCTGCACATCTTTGACTACAAGATCGAATCAGTTCTTGACACTCCTGGATACTAATTTTAGACAATTTTTCTTGACGCTTCACCCACAAACTGTTAATGGGATTTGTTTCCATCACTTTCACTGCTAAGGTCTTCCAAACATTTTCTATTGGATTTAAGTCAGGACTTTGCAGTGGCCAATCCATAATTTTGAAATTTTGCTCAATAAGGTAACTCATTACCACCTTTGCTTTGTGACATGGGACATTATCTTGCATAAAGGTAGCCCTATCGAAACCTAAATTCTGTATGATTGGCACAACATGATCTTGAACAATGTTTTTATAGATCTGCGCGTTTACACGAGTTCCTAACTGGACAAGAGGCAGTGTACCTTGGCTAGAAAACATTTCAATTACGATGATTCTCCCCCCCCCAACTTGACAGTTTTCTTAGTACACTTTGCACTTAATCTTTCACCAATACGTCTCTTTACATTGTTTTTTCCATCATTTCCAAACAAATTAAACTTGCTTTCATCACTAAAAAATATTTTTGCCCAAATTACATAGCTGTTTGCAAACTCTAATCTCTTCTTCAAACTAACAAGTTGTTTCTTCACTGGGGTTCGATCAAACAGCCCTCTTTCTTGCAGTCGTCTAGAAACAATCTGTCTTGACACATTAACACATGAGGTACTATTCATAACCCTTTTAATTTCTGTGCAAGACTTAAAGCGGCCCTTTAATAACATATGCTGCATTATTCGATCTTCTCTTGCCAAAGTTTTGCGGGGTCTGTCGGTTTTAAAAGCACTATTCTGCCAGTATCATTGTAGGATTTAACAACCCTGTCTACAACTTGGAACGTTTCACTTTCTCTGAGATCTCTCTAATGGTGTGCTTTTCCTTGTGTAACTTCACAATAGCTTGTCTCACAGAGTAATCAAGTTTTTGGCGTTTCGCCATGGTGCCGGCTGATGCAACGTTTACAAATGACTAAGTAAGACTTATTCTTTAGAGGAAATAAAAAAATTTGAATATAACATACTGTTTATATTGTTTTTCTCAATTTTGTCCCTTACTTTTAGACGTTCCTATTTTGAAAATAAATAAATAATTGTTATAATTCTTTTTCTATCCTTTGCAAATGATTCAAATTTTAATATGTTATTATGGATGAACACGACTACCAGTTTTCAAAATTTCAGCTTTTCACAGTTGTTATTTCTAACAAATATTAGGTTTTAAAATTTTGTCCCTTAGTTTTGGACGCCGTTGTATATAATAATGTATATATATATATATATATATATATATATAATGTATATATATAATGTATATGTGTGTGTATATATATATGTGTGTGCGTATATATATATATGTGCGTGTGTGTGTATATATGTGTGTGTGTGTGGATATATATATATATATATATATATATATATATATATATATATATATATATAAGAGCAAACAGTTAATAAAACATGTTAAAAAACATTTTGAAAAAGAGTTAAAAACATATTTAATCTGAAAAGGAAACACTTAATAAGTGGGTAGTCCTTAATCTGCGGAGTTTCGAAGAAATGCTTTCCTTCTCATCAGAGGGTAAGAATTAGCAAAATGCGGGATCGAATTTTGCATACAAAAGTATTTGATGAAACTGCAAGTAAGTCCAAGATCTTAGTTGGTAACAAAAATGAAGCAGAGGGAATATGGTAAAGAAAAAGGTGATTACACGTGGATGGATTGTCTGGTGAAAGGTAAATAATTATCATAAGCTCTATCTCCTATTTGGTTTTATCAAGCTTTTACATCTGGTTGAGATTACTTCATAAATATTAATTCTTTAATATTTATGATATACTTTAGTTTTACCATCTTGGATCATTTTGGTAAATTTAACTGTAATTGTTATTTTATTTTATAATACATACATACATACATACATACATATATATATATATATATATATATATATATATATATATATATATATATAGTAGTGGATATGTATGTGTGTGTGCGTCTATATATAGTCGTGGATATGTGTGTGTGTGTATTTATATATAGTAATGGATATGTATGTGTGTGTATATATCTAGTAATGAATATGTATGTGTGTTTATATATATATATATAGTAATGCATATGTATGTGTGTTTATATATATATATATATATATATATATATATATATAGTAATGGATGTGTGTGTGTGTGTGTGTGTGTGTATATATATATATATATATATATATATATATATATATATATATATATATATAATGGTAGTAGTAGTAGGCGTCCACTGGTCAGTGTCGACACTGGATGCCGTATCCTTTGCCTAGTTGTCTCAGCTATCTACAATGCTGAAGCAGAACTGCTTGTGGCTGAAGAGACCAATGCAGGAACAGCAGACTCCGTTTCAAAGGTCCTAACCATGTGTCGCTCATCGAGTGTTGGTAATTATGTTCTCCTTTCAGAGTATGCACTACTCTGCAGCACCGTTCATTCAGATGTTGGTTAAGACTCCCTTTCCATCTTAAATCGTCCATAACAATACTCTACCAAGGCCCTACATTGATATCGATCACCTTCAATTATTGCCTCAGGACATCTTTGTATTAGATGTCTCCTTTCACCCTCAGAGACGATGGATACCTCCTGTAAGGATAGATGTGTGTGTAATTGTTAGGCAACTGTTGCGCAATCCAGAACCATACCTCTACTGAATCAGTACTGCTTGAGTTCAGTGCCAATAAGGACTCCAGAAAGACTGGAAACAAAGCGAGAATAAATGGGAAGTACATACATGATCACCCATTTGTAGTACTGACCAGGCTCAATATTGCTTAACTGTGATGATTTAACAGAAACTGGTGTGTCAACGCGATTATGCTATATACACGGTATTTTATATATATACATATATATATATAGTGATTAGTAATTTATAAAATATATATGGCGATTAAGCTACACTGAATATTCGGCTTTTCATCCACTCTAGGATTCGTCAGGCTTATGCTCGAATCCTGTGGTTGTTTATCGTTTTTATATGGTCCTCTTCTGTTGAGGATTTTAGTTAGCCAATCAGCTTTCTAGTATCCACCGCGCCCCTTCCTATCAGCCAATATAAAGTAAGTAGTTATATATATATATATATATATATATATATATATATAATAAAAATTATAATTAAATTTACGAAAATGATCCAAGATGGTAAAATTAAAGTATATTATAAATATTAAAGAATTAATATTTATAAAGTTATCTCAATCAGATATAAAAGCTCGATAAAACCAAATAGGAGATAGAGCTTATAATACGAGCAAACAGTTAATAAAACATGTTAAAAAACACTTTGAAATGAGTTAAAAACATATTTAATCTGAAAAGGAAACACTAGATAAGTGGATAGTCCTTAATCCGCGGAGTTTCGAAGAAATACTCTCCTTCTCATCAGAGGGTAGGAATTAGCAAAATACGGGATCGAATTTTGCATGCAAAAGTATTTGATGAAACAAGTAAGTCAAAGATCTTACTTGATAACAAAAAAGTGAAGCAGAGGGAATATGGTGAAGAAAAAGGTGATTACACGTGAATGGATATTCTGTTGGAAGATAAATAATCCAGTGACGGTAAAATCCAAATATATAACTTCAAGAAAGTTAATTGAATTTCCATTTGCGCAAGTAAAATCCAAGGAAATCCCGTAATTGGAAGAAGATGGTCCAAAATAATCCAAAGGCAGAAATCAATGGAATAATTCACAAAAATGTGTACAGATTAAAGATGTTTTTAACTCATTTCAAAGTGTTTTTTAACACGTTTTATTAACTGTTTGCTCGTATATATATATATATATATATATATATATATATATATATATATATATATATATATATATACTAACAGACTGGCTAGCTTTGTCCTTTCATAATATACTATATATATTTTAATTTATTCAGATTTTGTATTTATTATTATAGAGCCAATTCTACATTAATTATTATAGTGGACACAATATATAGTAGTTATTTAAAAAATATATATATAATATTATTTGGGTGCTATCAACTAGAATTGAAATCAAAACATAAAGCTCTCCAGCATTATTCCTTAATGCCTGAGCTAAGTCCATATAAAAACTTGAAAAAATAATAATGTTGTTAAAAGTATAACTGCATATTTGCCCATACGTAGAAGTAACAGTCGGTTTATGCTAATCAAATTTCAATTTTTTCAATTTTGACACCTTAGCAGCTATTTTTACAGGCTAATCGAATTTGTTTCACAAATTCTAATCCTGTATATATCAAAAATCAGGTCTGTAGACCAAACATGGATAGTAGTTTGATAGAGTCTGTTCCACACGCAGACAAGGTCAGTATATCTATATATATATATATATATATATATATATATATATATATATATATATATATATATATATATCAGAGTGTAGGAATTAGCAAAATATGGGATCGGATTTTGCATACAAAAGTATTTGATGAAACTGCATTCTTGATGAGCTGCTCCCCTTAAGTAATCCAATTTACCAAATTTTCACTACTAAAAATTACTACGGCATTGTCCCATTGACCACTGTACACTTATTAACCCTTATCCTCAAATGGCCTCTGGGCCTTGATAAGTGGTGACTCCTTTGTAAAAAACAAAAGACTCCTAATTCACAGTATATATATATTGTGGGGAATTCCATATAAAACTGCCATCTTTCTTGTAGGCTGGCCACACAGTTCTAGTGGCCAGTCTGTGAGTGGTTTAAATTTGAATGTGTCAGGTGATTTGACTTGGCGCGCTTTTTGTATCATGCTATTATTTTTCAGTCTAAGAAAAATTAAGCATCGGGATAGACTCAACTCAGTGGCCCTCTCTCTTGAGGGAGCCAAGACAAAGGACACATTTCTTCAAGCAGAGACAACTTATATTGCTGACTCTATCCAAATCAAAGATGAAATTCAAGAACTGTTCTAAATTTTTATTTTCCAAATATTGGATCTTATCTCATTTCATCTTGAGTCCCGTAGGGCTCACATTATGCCTAATTATAGGCGCCATCATTTATGCCTGATTAATGGCGCCATCATTCCCGCCGTGTTCTCAATGATCCTCACGGATCCTTCCAAAGGAACAACGAACTAACATTCCAACAATAGGAATTCGAACTAAAGACTCCATGCATATGGGGGAAAATCGGGCCACCGTTTTGCAAAAGGACTATACCAGAACCAAAGAACTTTCATTGTTGTTATTTGTGAATAAATTTTGAGTTTGAAGGTAGGAAATTGAGTGTGTGAGAAAGAAATTTCTTACATTCCCACTTTTTTGCAAGACTTAGGAAAAAAAATTCTAGTTTTTTTTTTTTGCCAACGTAATGATTAGTTATATGTTATATAATTTCAACGTAATGATTAGTTATATAATTTGTGCAAATTCTTGATTTAAGGCGAGCAGAATTTTTTTTTTCATAATTTGAGCAAATTATTGTTGACAAGTTTGAATGTAATTCTTCGAAACCGTAGTTGTTATCTAAGAAATAAAAAGGAAGAAAAGATAAAATATTTTTTTCTGTTTTCGTTAAATCTGAAAAGTAATTTATTTCGTTAATGTAACTTATGTCACTAAAAACTAATACGACCTTGATACGTTTCGATTGACGATATGTTTGCACTTTTAAAAAAAGTAAGTAAGAAAAAAAAAATTGGAATTCTTACGTTTGAAATTGCGTTAGATAATAAATTAATTCAACCTTGAAATTGGGGTCGTAAGTTTTTGCCATATTATAACTGCATTTTGGAATTTAAGATCCCACGTCATTATTTAACAAAACTGGCGATTAATGAAGCTCATCTTAACTGTTGCCACATGGGGGTTAATTCAACCCTCAGTAAGTTAAGGCTGTCTGGAGTTTGGATTTTTCAGGGGAGACAAGCTGTAAAAGCCTTCGTGCGTACTTGCACCATATGTAAAAAAATAAATGCTCTGCCTTGTAAGGCACCTGCAGAGTCAGAATTGCCTGCTCATAGGGTGAACTTTGTTCGCCAATTTAAACAAGTCGTTGTGGATTTCATCGGTCAATTTTCTATTAAAGTTGGAGGGGTAGAAGTTAAAATGTACACATTACTCTTTACATGCATGAGTTTGCGTGCAATTCACTTGGAATTATTGCCGGATATGAGCACCCACTCTTTCATGTTGGACTTTGTTAGGTTTAGCAATGTATTTGGTATCCCTACGCATGTATATTCCGATAACGCGAAATCTTTTGTTGCGTCCGAAATATTGTTATCGAACGTGCTCGAATCGGACGAGCTGAAGGAACAATTTAAATCCATACACATCGTCCATTGAACAATTCCCCTTTACTCTGCCTGGCAGGAGGAAGCCTGGGAGAGACTAATTAAAACTATCAAACAATGTTTGAGGAAACTGTGGGGCATAAGAAAGTTGGATTATTTTGAATTTCTGACTGCACTTTCTGATGTGCAAAAGGCAATAAATGACAGACCCCTCACTTATATTGCTTTTGCCGACAGAGGCTTTGGTATTTTAACTCCAAATCATTTTCTTCAAACAGAATATCAACCTCGTTTGCTTATTAATAATTATGATGCTGAATTATGTCCTGACCCCCCAAATAGGACTGCCTTATTACATTCCCTCTAAATGAGGAGTAAATTTGTTGAAAAATTCAATCGTATCTGGCATAATGATTACCTCTTGTCATTAAGAGAAGTTGATGCCAAAATCAGGAGCAATTTTTCCCCCAAGTTATCTGTTGGAATTTTGATAAAATAATTAAATTAATTACTGGAAACGACTATAATGTTCGTTCCACAGTTGTTCTTAAGGATGGGTGCGAACAGGTCCATTCCTTAAAAAATCTTGTGCCCTTGGAAATTAAGGGTAATGATGATATTGCATCAACTGAGTTTATAGAAGAATGAGGTCCCTTTTCCTGTCCAGCCCGTTCTGTTCCTAATGATGGAACATCGCCAATGGTGTGCTTCGATTCCTGTGACAGCTGGTACCATTTCAGTTGCGTTGGAGTTAATCAGCAAGATACCTTAGGGGAGTGGCTTTGTTCTAATTTTAAGGATGAAGCTCCTCGGGCCAGTCTATATAGTGGAAATTAACTAATGTCTGGATGCATGATAATTTTGAAGTTTAAACTGAAAATTGACAACAGACAGTGGCACACATATATTAATATTAAAAAAGTTTTAACTGAAGTAAAGTTATACTTATTGAATCTCAATTTGAATTGTCAACATATCAACATATTAAAGTTAAGAAATTTAACTGAATTAAAACATATTGAAATTATAAATTTGTCTGAGTTAAGACTTATGTTTATTGGATTAACTTGATATTTGTCGTTTATCCGACCGTTTTATTAATAAACTTGTATTGGGAAAAAAGTAATGATTATCCATTACTTTTTTCTCTCCTCCTTGGCAGTGTGTGAGAAATTCCATATACAACTGCCATCTTTCTTGTAGGCTGGCCACACAGTTCTAGTGGCCAGTCTGTGAGTGGTTTAAGTTTGAATGTGTCAGGTGATTTGACTTGACGTGCTTTTTGTATCATGCTATTATTTTTCAGTCTAAGAAAAATTCGGCATCGGGATAGACTCAACTCAGTGGCCCTCTCTCTCGAGGGAGCCATACAATTCCTTCATGAACACCAAACTGTTGGTGAACAAAGGACACATTTCTTCAAGCAGAGACAACTTATATTGCTGACTCTATCCAAATCAAGGATAACATTCAAGAACTGTTCTGCATGTTTATTTTCCAAATATTGGATCTTATCTCATTTCATCTTGAGTCCCGTGGGGCTCACATTATGCCTAATTATAGGCGCCATCATTCCCGATGAATTTACCATGAACATTCCTGGATCCTTCCAAAGGAACAACGAACTAACATTCCAACAATAGGAATTCGAACTAAAGGCTCCATGCGTATGCGGGAAAATCGGGCCACCGTTTTGAAAAAAAGGACTATACCAGAACCAAAGAACTTTCATTGCTGTTATGTGTGAATAAATTTTGAGTTTAAAGGTATGGCTTTTGTTTATGGAATTCATTTGCTTCTGCAGGGAGGAAAGAAATTTCTTACAATATATATATATATATATTAGACTGGTTCTGATTGTTACCCCCCCCACACACACACGCACACACACTCATACCTACACCATTGCTAAGAACTTTTAGCTCAAAATCATTTTCTTTGTTAATGGTTTCAACATAATGCTTAAGCTTCCCATAGATTCAGTCTGACACAACTTTCACAAATGATACATTTACAGTACAGCCAGACGTATTGAATTTTAACTGTACACAAAATGAAGACTCCATGCAAACAAAACTCGTATCAGTACCGGAAATGACACAACAAATTGAGCAGATTGAGCAGAGGTTGTTATTATAACCAATCACAAAGTTAGAAAAGGATCATACGATAATTAAAAACACTTTTGTTGGGTACGAGTCGTTTTTATTGATTGGATTTAAAATATAATTACAAACTACTTAATTTTGACGTTTTAAATGACTACCATAAAGTAGACATTTTATGTAAAATAATCCAAAAATAGCCCAAATTTTAAGTCGATTTTTTGTAAAAAGGTAAATAATACAAATCTTAGAAATTCAAACTATATATATATATATATATATATATATATATATATATATATATATATATATATATATATAAAATTAATTACAATGCAGGCATATACACTGTTCCTTGCCAAAATTGCCATCATAGATACGTTGGTGAAACCGAGCATAAATTAGAAAAAAGGCTCAGTAAACATAAAAGAGATATAAGAAGTAGCAATTCTCTAATGCATTATTCTCTCATTCATTGAAGCATAATCATACCTTTGACTTCAAACAAGCAAAACTAATTAATTTTATCTTAAATAAACCACGCCGGAGACTTCTTAAATTAGCACTAATCGCAAATTCATTTGCAATTAAACAACGTGGAGGTTTCTATAACGTAGCGCCATTAACAAGTAAACCTCTATTTAAAGAACATAATTTAATTGTAGACACAGGTTAACCCTCTCACACCATAGAATCATTTCAATAAATTACTTAGCAAAAACACACTCATTTCATTTTTGTTACACACCTATATTTGAGTTTTAACAGACATATTTTTTCCGGAAAGAATATTACCTGCATCATATTTTTTTTTTAAATACATTAACGGTTATATGACGTTATTAAAAATCTTCTCTTTAACAACGCTACCTCCACCCCCCCTTTTTTTATTATTTCCAACGTCTTTTTTTCCGTTTCTGAAATGGAACAGCGTCACACTTTTCACAAAAAATTTTTCAAATATTTGTACTTTTTTTTTTTTTTTGTTTTCTTAATTTCATTCATTTAGAGGAAGTCTCGAAATAGACGAAACGTTAATGAGCACATGACTCAGTCTGTTTTTTTTTATTTCTCTATTTCATCGGAGTACTATTTCCATTGTTCTCTCACACACACACACGCACACACATATATATATATACAATGTATGTATGTATATATATTTGTAGTCATTGACATACGATCCTGTTTCGTTGTATCACAACTCATCAGTGCCGCTAGACTAGCACCTCTCCCAAGCCAAGGATTGGACCTAGAACCGTCGGGTTGACAGTCGGCAGTTCTACCTCGGAAACGATGCCCGCAGATAACCTCGCTGAATGACTATTTAAAACAAATATCCGTCCACCACTTTTATAGTGCTCAAACCGCCTGTTTATAAACAATCAAACAGCGAGCTTCGCATTTTTCAGCCAATTAAATAGCGGATGAGATTATTTACGACAGTGCTCTACCCAAAAAGAGGTGGGGGGCTTCACATTTAAATCTAGACAAGACGCCTGCACGATTTTACTGTAAAGATTTGCCAGATTCAATGTCGTAACTAATACATAAATGTTTAAATGCAGTACTTATTTGATAGTTAAATGTTTTGGTTTCGATTCTAGCTGATGGCATCCAAGTCATGTTTCTTTTTAAAACTTTTAAAATCACTACTATATATTAGGTACAATATAATAATTAATACAGAATTGGCTCTATAATATCTATAATAATAAATACGAAATCTGCATAAATTAAAATATATTTAAGCGTATCTTACGACCGGGCAACGCCGGGTGGTATGCTATTTCATTATGAATAACTTCAATTATTATTATGATTCTAAGTATTCACATTCCTTCTGCCATCGGACTATCTGCCTTATGTGTCCACCTTATATTCAGAAAAGAGAAAAGGGACACTAAATATAATATTCAGTACCACTGTCCACCTTTCAGAATCTCTTAAGTGTTTTAAGTGCCTCTACACATCAGTCAACCCAATTCATCCAGGGGGACATGTCCTCATTTTTTTCACTTAACTAGGCTATAAATGTCCCCATTTGTCAGCCTATTGTCCAGTACTTTTTCTACAAACCACTATCGATAGACCCTCCACTCCTTCCTCACACATACCTGTCTCACCTAATTCAACAGTCCACAAGTTTCCTTGTGATTTAATCTCATCCTACGCGTCGCTATTCTTCAGCCTGTCAGGGTTTAAGTGTCCTCATTTCTCGGTCAGGTACTTTGGGCTTATCTGAAAAATTCTGAGCAGCTTTGAGAGGTTTTCGTCACTAAACACTTCATATAGCAACTGTACTGTTAGTGCGAACAGTTGAATGCGTGAAAATTATTTCTAAAATTCTTTTAATGTATTTTACTTATTCTTGCTTTATATATATATATATATATATATATATATATATATATATATATATATATATATATATATATATATATATATATATATATGACTAATTAGTATATATATATATATATATATATATATATATACTAATTAGTCACCATTTATCAAGACTAAAAGCAACTCGAGGATAAGAGTTCATGAGATTGTTCATGAACACTACTATGAGAGGCTTGAATTTGAATAGACCAACCCTGTTATGTTTAGTTAGATATTAACACTCTGCATTGCATCTCAATGGATTATTTAAATTGTAAGATGAGTTAAATATTGCTACAAATAATAATTTCATCAAGTAAGATGCTAGACTGAAATAAAATAAAACCTTTTTTTTTTTTTTTCCAGAATACACTGATATTTATAGAAATATATCAATGTATATACGTGCGTATGTCCAGCTAAAAGCAAAAACAGAAAACCTACAAAGCAAAGTACGTGCAGGAAAAATTGGAAGGAAAAATCTTTTTTTGTACTAAGAGAGATAATCCATACCATATAACGTTTTGTAAAAAAAAAAAAAAAAAAAAAAATCTGATTTTTATTTGCCTTTTTATTGACTACATGATTTCCTTCTTTTCTTGTCTTGTTAAAATTGATGAATTAATTAGGTTCCAAGGATCCCAAACATAAGCAAATATAAAAAGGATGAATTTAATTCTACACCGGTTGACTTCCATACATGTTGATGGCATTTTTGGATAATAAACCAGAGTTGTTCGATTTTTAATATGAGGAAAGATTTATTTTAAGGAAATATTAAATATTTATTTTTTTAATTTAGGTTTATATATAAAGATTGTATGTATGCATGTGTGTCCAACTAAAGAGGAATGGGCTGGGCAGAGGAGAAAAACGGATTTGGGGAAAGGAAAGAAGAAAATGAGAAAGAGAGATGTATAGGGGGAGATAGAGATAGAGATAGACTTTTAATAGAAATATGTTTAACTTTTGCCCCGAGCAACGTCGGGTAGCTCCACTAGTATTCTCTAATTCTTAGTTTCTCAAGTGAGTAATTGTGCGATCAATTTCAACTCGCTATTTAAATTACATCCAACTCGCTTTCTGCAAACAGCTGCAGTACATATTGAAACAGGAAGCGTCCTACTGCTGTTCTTGATAATCCCTTAATTTTTACATGAGACTTTTTTGACTGGCTACGGAATCCTTTTTATGGTACAAGATCTTGTACAATATTTTGTTTAACAAATTGAGTGTGAATTTCAAACGTTGCCGATGTTGTTGTTGTTGTTGGTGATGATGATCATCATCATTTTTGCTTATCTATATATCTATAAACGAGTGTGTCTGTGTGTGCATGTGAGCACACTTCTTAACCTATATACTAAACAAATTTTTGATCTACAGATTTGAAATTTGATATATAGGATATTCAGACATGTGGAAAACTTTTTAATCAGTTTTCATCTGGAAAAAAGGGCTGCTAAAAGGTCAAATTTGAAAAATTGGTACATGGAGGGCGTCGGATTTTTATCTGTTAGCTGTTTCACGACTGTGCATGCGCTAATCGTTCACATTTTGTTAAGATTAAAAAGGTTTGACACCACCGTTTGGAGATCGTGTTCAGCTGGGCGAATTTTGGATTCAATCAGTTCGCCGTTTACTACATCACGGACCGCATTTAATTCTTGGCCGCCATCTTGGTTACTGATCGCCATCTTTGTTCAACAGAATGTCTCAAAACTTGACAGTTATCATGCTTGACTCACTGTCTTTAGTTTTTGGTTTCGATCTCAGCTCGAGTATTTTCTTTTTTTTTTTTTTTTTGCAAGAAGTGAACTGTTTAAAAAACATCACACACACACACATAATACTTGCAAACACATGTCCCAGTTTCTTTCCATTTTTAAAAAAATATTTTTAAAGGAATTCAATGTTATGTTTAATACCAGGCAACGCAGGGTATATCTTCTAGTATTCTTATAAAAATTACTCCTGGCAGTACCATATACAGTATTAGTGACAGTTGTAAAAGTGTTGATCGTTGAGTTAATATTGTGTTGCTAAGGCCGGTGCTTATATTGACCGATTTATCTGCTTAAAAAAAATGTTGCATGTGGACGGATTAGATCAGTGGTTCTCAACTTTTTTTTTACTCATGGACCCTTTTTCCCTTCTTTTTATCTTGGTGGACCCCTTCATAACTATTGGTCAAGGACAATCTTCTATTTTCCACTAATATACATTTGGAGGTTTTAATAATCCGAGAAATATTCTATAATTAAGCTTTATTTTTAATTTAATGCAAATAAAGTATTCTACAACAACTATAATAATTATGATAATTTTGTTATGTTTTGCCTGTGGACCCCCAGAAATATTCCATGGACCCCTAGGGTCCATGTGGACCCCGGTTGAGAACCACTGGATTAGACTAATATCATTGGGAGAGAAAGGGTTACTGGTGTTACGCCAAGCATTGTCCATCGCACAATGCATCTAACATCCTACTTTTCAGTCCATTCTGTTTTTATATTTTGACATTCAGTTCTGTCCATCCAATTCTCCGGGTGATGGGGGATACTAGTACACTGACGATTTGCGCTTTCTTATATCCCAGTTTTACAAGAACTTGTTAGACTCCTGCGAATCAAACAGTGACCCTCAGTCAGATAATATTTCTCCCAGTATATTGCATATGCACAAATAATTTTATTGGGGTATTTTCTGGGCTAGAAACTATTGGGTTGAGAAATTTGCAGTTTGCTCAGGTCTTGCAATTCTATTGAGCTTCAGTCTATGACTTCTCCTTCTGTAAGGCATTCGCAACAAACGCTCATCTGGCTACAACAACTATCAGCCATTTCCTTTACTTACTATCTGTGCCTAGAACTAGACGAAAATTTCATGAGCAGAGCTCCCCCCCCCCAGAACTACTCGTTTGTAGAACGCAATACTGCAGAGCTGCTTCCCAGCTGATTACAGTATGGCCGTTGTAAGTCTGACAGAAGTAAGTTTCCATCATCCCTGATCATCATGGTTTGTCTCACCTGACACTCATAAACCCTTATCCTTCTTTTTTTTTTTTTTTTACAAGGTGGTCACCACTTATCAAGGCCCGGAAGCCACTCAGGGATAAGGGTTATTGAGTGGCCTCTGGGTTTTGATAAGCAATGACTCTATAGTAGAAAAAAATGCATCTAGTCTTGACTAAAACAAGCATTCTTTGGAATTTAGCAGTACATCATAAACGTCCTGATGCCTTTAATACTCTCCCATCATAATTTTCCGTGTATGAGTATTTTATTTTTGTATTCACTTATAAAGGCTATCATTCTACTCAGTTTCCTCCCAAGCAAGTACAGTCTTTCTGACCATCACAGCCCATTTTCACCAATCTTAAGCAAGATCGAATGACATGATCAGCGAATCCTGATTTATAGTAGAACAGCGCCCTAGAAGAAGAGTACACTGGTTTACAAAATATATCTGAGCAATCTCGTCTGCATTCCCTGGTAGTGATGCCTCAGGTGATTTGTAATAAGCTAACTACTTCTAAAAAGCGCAAGAAGGTAAAGCCTGGGATGGTCAACTTCCTGCAATTGTTTGAGACCATTCCTCAGCCAGACTGAGAACTATCCACTTCAACAATGACCGAGACTCTGCTGATCTTATTTTGGTATGAAGTAATTTCCAAAGGTTATCAGTGGCCAAAGGCTAAAAAATTCAATTTCACAACTTTCACAATACCATGAGTGTGTATGTATATGTCAAAAGAGAAATAGAGCAATACAAAAAGCAACAACTAAAAACAACTTGGATGACTTGCTACTAATATTGAAAATGATATGCATTTAAAAATAATTTTTGAGGTGCCTAATGAGTGCAATATCGATTTTACTAAACAAGAAAGTCAAAGTTAGGAGAAAGACATAGATAACTCATTTAAGGGAAAGGAGACAGGAAGTCGTTCTTTGATGAAATAACATGATGAAATAAAAATCATCCAACTTTCTACCATCATATAAATCTCTACCAAGAATCGTTCAAAATGCCAGCCTTCATGCAAATTTAACATTTTCAGTTTTCAGAGAAAACTGACATAAGAGAGAAAAGGAAGGCAATGCAAAGTTTTTCCACGAACTTTGGCTTATGAATAAAGCATTATACTGCTTTTAGAGAGTTACTAAGTGTAATACTCTTTTAAATTTGATTAAAGAGGATATTGACGGGACAACAATGAGGTTTTGCAACTTTGCGATACTGATGTGATCAGATAGTTTATGATAAAAAATGAAGTGCAATATATGGTCTTGGAAAGTTTCTATTTTCTGATGTAATTTTTACGATAAAGTTGACGTACAAGTCCATATAAAACTACAGTAAGGACATGCATTATATATTTTCGTTTTGATTTTGTATAATGGTTAGGTGTTAGGGTGGTTTGTTTCTTGATATAAAGATCTAACAAGAGCAAAAGATGATGGCTTAGTTAATATTCATGATGCTCCATTCACATATGTTGTCTATCGATCTTTTATTTTGTCTAGCCTATTCGACTGGCTTCCTTGTATTATACCTTCAACACATATTTTACATAACCCTACACTGGAACACATAATGTGACAAGACTTTACATTTTATGACAGGATATTGATTGGTTGCCAGTGAGATTTTTGCATCTCTGCGATACTGGTGGGATCAGTTGTTGTTTTGGAAAGTTTAAATAATCCAAAGATTTGATGACAGAGGATATTGATAGGGGATGCGTGCTAGTGAGATTTCGCAACTCTGCGATACTGAAGAAATTTTACAATCCAGTTCACACACACACACGCACGTGCACGCGCACGTGCACGCGCACACACATGTAGTATGCGTTTAGAAGTTAGAGTGTATAAGTTTTTTGTGAAGACATCCTAAGCTAAATCGATTCTCTGATGTACAGTTACCTAATTTAACATAGTCTAGGCATATTCATACTCTTTTTCTAACGACGGATCTACAATAATCTACAAACATTAAAAGCCTAATTTAACATAGCCTAGGCATATTCATACTCTTTTTCTAACGACGGATCTACAATAATCTACAAACATTAAAAGCCTAATTTAACATAGCCTAGGCATATTCAGACTCTTTTTCTAAAGACGTATCTACAATAGTCTATAAACATTAAAAGCCTAATTTAACATAGCCTAGGCATATTCATACTCTTTTTCTAAAGACGTATCTACAATAGTCTATAAACATTAAAAGCCTAATTTAACATAGCCTAGGCATATTCATACTCTTTTTCTAAAGACGTATCTACAATAATCTACAAACATTAAAAGCCTAATTTAACATAGCCTAGGCATATTCATACTCTTTTTCTAAAGACGTATCTACAATAGTCTATAAACATTAAAAGCCTAATTTAACATAGTCTAGGCATATTCATACTCTTTTTCTAAAGACGTATCTACAATAGTCTATAAACATTAAAAGCCTAATTTAACATAGTCTAGGCATATTCATACTCTTTTTCTAAAGACGTATCTACAATAGTCTATAAACATTAAAAGCCTAATTTAACATAGTCTAGGCATATTCATACTCTTTTTCTAAAGACGTATCTACAATAATCTACAAACATTAAAAGCCTAATTTAACATAGCCTAGGCATATTCATACTCTTTTTCTAAAGACGTATCTACAATAGTCTATAAACATTAAAAGCCTAATTTAACATAGTCTAGGCATATTCATACTCTTTTTCTAAAGACCTATCTACAATAATCTATAAACATTAAAAGCCTAATTTAACATAGTCTAGGCATATTCATACTCTTTTCCTAAAGACCTATCTACAATAATCTACAAAAATTAAAAGCCTAATTTAACATAGTCTAGGCATATTCATACTCTTTTTCTAAAGACCTATCTACAATAATCTATAAACATTAAAAGCCTAATTTAACATAGTCTAGGCATATTCATACTCTTTTCCTAAAGACATATCTACAATAATCTACAAACATTAAAAGCCTAATTTAACATAGTCTAGGCATATTCATACTCTTTTTCTAAAGACCTATCTACAATAATCTATAAACATTAAAAGCCTAATTTAACATAGTCTAGGCATATTCATACTCTTTTTCTAAAGACGTATCTACAATAATCTACAAACATTAAAAGCCTAATTTAACATAGCCTAGGCATATTCATACTCTTTTTCTAAAGACGTATCTACAATAGTCTATAAACATTAAAAGCCTAATTTAACATAGTCTAGGCATATTCATACTCTTTTTCTAAAGACCTATCTACAATAATCTATAAACATTAAAAGCCTAATTTAACATAGTCTAGGCATATTCATACTCTTTTCCTAAAGACCTATCTACAATAATCTACAAAAATTAAAAGCCTAATTTAACATAGTCTAGGCATATTCATACTCTTTTTCTAAAGACCTATCTACAATAATCTATAAACATTAAAAGCCTAATTTAACATAGTCTAGGCATATTCATACTCTTTTCCTAAAGACATATCTACAATAATCTACAAACATTAAAAGCCTAATTTAACATAGTCTAGGCATATTCATACTCTTTTTCTAAAGACCTATCTACAATAATCTATAAACATTAAAAGCCTAATTTAACATAGTCTAGGCATATTCATACTCTTTTCCTAAAGACATATCTACAATAATCTACAAACATTAAAAGCCTAATTTAACATAGTCTAGGCATATTCATACTCTTTTTCTAAAGACCTATCTACAATAATCTATAAACATTAAAAGCCTAATTTAACATAGTCTAGGCATATTCATACTCTTTTCCTAAAGACATATCTACAATAATCTACAAACATTAAAAGCCTAATTTAACATAGCCTAGGCATATTCATACTCTTTTTCTAAAGACGTATCTACAATAATCTACAAACATTAAAAGCCTAATTTAACATAGCCTAGGCATATTCATACTCTTTTTCTAAAGACCTATCTACAATAATCTACAAACATTAAAAGCCTAATTTAACATAGCCTAGGCATATTCATACTCTTTTTCTAAAGACCTATCTACAATAATCTACAAAAATTAAAAGCCTAATTTAACATAGTCTAGGCATATTCATACTCTTTTTCTAAAGACGTATCTACAATAATCTACAAAAATTAAAAGCCTAATTTAACATAGTCTAGGCATATTCATACTCTTTTTCTAAAGACGTATCTACAATAATCTACAAACATTAAAAGCCTAATTTAACATAGTCTAGGCATATTCATACTCTTTTCCTAAAGACCTATCTACAATAATCTACAAAAATTAAAAGCCTAATTTAACATAGTCTAGGCATATTCATACTCTTTTTCTAAAGACCTATCTACAATAATCTATAAACATTAAAAGCCTAATTTAACATAGTCTAGGCATATTCATACTCTTTTCCTAAAGACATATCTACAATAATCTACAAACATTAAAAGCCTAATTTAACATAGTCTAGGCATATTCATACTCTTTTTCTAAAGACGTATCTACAATAATCTACAAACATTAAAAGCCTAATTTAACATAGTCTAGGCATATTCATACTCTTTTCCTAAAGACATATCTACAATAATCTACAAACATTAAAAGCCTAATTTAACATAGTCTAGGCATATTCATACTCTTTTTCTAAAGACATATCTACAATAGTCTATAAACATTAAAAGCCTAATTTAACATAGTCTAGGCATATTCATACTCTTTTCCTAAAGACATATCTACAATAGTCTATAAACATTAAAAGCCTAATTTAACATAGTCTAGGCATATTCATACTCTTTTCCTAAAGACGGATCTACAATAATCTACAAACATTAAAAGCCTAATTTAACATAGTCTAGGCATATTCATAGTCTTTTCCTAAAGACGGATCTACAATAGTCTATAAACATTAAAAGCCTAATTTAACATAGTCTAGGCATATTCATACTCTTTTTCTAAAGACCTATTTACAATAATCTATAAACATTAAAAGCCTAATTTAACATAGTCTAGGCATATTCATACTCTTTTCCTAAAGACATATCTACAATAATCTACAAACATTAAAAGCCTAATTTAACATAGTCTAGGCATATTCATACTCTTTTTCTAAAGACCTATCTACAATAATCTACAAACATTAAAAGCCTAATTTAACATAGTCTAGGCATATTCATACTCTTTTTCTAAAGACCTATCTACAATAATCTATAAACATTAAAAGCCTAATTTAACATAGTCTAGGCATATTCATACTCTTTTCCTAAAGACATATCTACAATAATCTACAAACATTAAAAGCCTAATTTAACATAGTCTAGGCATATTCATACTCTTTTTCTAAAGACCTATCTACAATAATCTATAAACATTAAAAGCCTAATTTAACATAGTCTAGGCATATTCATACTCTTTTCCTAAAGACATATCTACAATAATCTACAAACATTAAAAGCCTAATTTAACATAGCCTAGGCATATTCATACTCTTTTTCTAAAGACGTATCTACAATAATCTACAAACATTAAAAGCCTAATTTAACATAGCCTAGGCATATTCATACTCTTTTTCTAAAGACCTATCTACAATAATCTACAAACATTAAAAGCCTAATTTAACATAGCCTAGGCATATTCATACTCTTTTTCTAAAGACCTATCTACAATAATCTACAAAAATTAAAAGCCTAATTTAACATAGTCTAGGCATATTCATACTCTTTTTCTAAAGACGTATCTACAATAATCTACAAAAATTAAAAGCCTAATTTAACATAGTCTAGGCATATTCATACTCTTTTTCTAAAGACGTATCTACAATAATCTACAAACATTAAAAGCCTAATTTAACATAGTCTAGACATATTCATACTCTTTTCCTAAAGACCTATCTACAATAATCTACAAAAATTAAAAGCCTAATTTAACATAGTCTAGGCATATTCATACTCTTTTTCTAAAGACCTATCTACAATAATCTATAAACATTAAAAGCCTAATTTAACATAGTCTAGGCATATTCATACTCTTTTCCTAAAGACATATCTACAATAATCTACAAACATTAAAAGCCTAATTTAACATAGTCTAGGCATATTCATACTCTTTTTCTAAAGACGTATCTACAATAATCTACAAACATTAAAAGCCTAATTTAACATAGTCTAGGCATATTCATACTCTTTTCCTAAAGACATATCTACAATAATCTACAAACATTAAAAGCCTAATTTAACATAGTCTAGGCATATTCATACTCTTTTTCTAAAGACATATCTACAATAGTCTATAAACATTAAAAGCCTAATTTAACATAGTCTAGGCATATTCATACTCTTTTCCTAAAGACATATCTACAATAGTCTATAAACATTAAAAGCCTAATTTAACATAGTCTAGGCATATTCATACTCTTTTCCTAAAGACGGATCTACAATAATCTACAAACATTAAAAGCCTAATTTAACATAGTCTAGGCATATTCATAGTCTTTTCCTAAAGACGGATCTACAATAGTCTATAAACATTAAAAGCCTAATTTAACATAGTCTAGGCATATTCATAGTCTTTTCCTAAAGACATATCTACAATAGTCTATAAACATTAAAAGCCTAATTTAACATAGTCTAGGCATATTCATACTCTTTTCCTAAAGACGGATCTACAATAATCTACAAACATTAAAAGCCTAATTTAACATAGTCTAGGCATATTCATACTCTTTTTCTAAAGATGTATCTACAATAATCTACAAACATTAAAAGCCTAATTTAACATAGTCTAGGCATATTCATACTCTTTTTCTAAAGACGTATCTACAATAGTCTATAAACATTAAAAGCCTAATTTAACATAGTCTAGGCATATTCATACTCTTTTCCTAAAGACGGATGTACAATAATTTACAAAAATTAAAAGCCTAATTTAACATAGTCTAGGCATATTCATACTCTTTTCCTAAAGACGGATCTACAATAATCTACAAACATTAAAAGCCTAATTTAACATAGTCTAGGCATATTCATACTCTTTTTCTAAAGACGTATCTACAATAATCTACAAACATTAAAAGCCTAATTTAACATAGTCTAGGCATATTCATACTCTTTTCCTAAAGACGGATCTACAATAATCTACAAACATTAAAAGCCTAATTTAACATAGTCTAGGCATATTCATACTCTTTTCCTTAAGACATATCTACAATAATCTACAAACATTAAAAGCCTAATTTAACATAGCCTAGGCATATTCATACTCTTTTCCTAAAGACATATCTACAATAATCTACAAACATTAAAAGCCTAATTTAACATAGCCTAAGCATATTTATACTCTTTTTCTAAAGACCTATCTACAATAATCTACAAACATTAAAAGCCTAATTTAACATAGTCTAGGCATATTCATAGTCTTTTTCTAAAAACGTATCTACAATAATCTACAAACAATAAACACCTATTTCAACATAGGCTAGGCATATTTATACTCTTTTTCTAAAGACGTATCTACAATAATCTATAAACAATAAACACCTATTTTAACATAGCCTAGGCATATTCATACTCTTTTTCTAAAGACGTATCTACAATAATCTACAAACATTAAAAGCCTAATTTAACATAGCCTAGGCATATTCATACTCTTTTTCTAAAGACGTATCTACATTAATCTACAAACATTAAAAGCCTAATTTAACATAGTCTAGGCATATTCATACTCTTTTCCTAAAGACGTATCTACAATAGTCTATAAACATTAAAAGCCTAATTTAACATAGCCTAGGCATATTCATACTCTTTTTCTAAAGACATATCTACAATAATCTACAAACATTAAAAGCCTAATTTAACATAGCCTAGGCATATTCATACTCTTTTTCTAAAGACGTATATACAATAGTCTATAAACATTAAAAGCCTAATTTAACATAGTCTAGGCATATTCATACTCTTTTTCTAAAGTAGTATCTAGGGAGTGATAAATGTTCAAACAAATAAGTGGCAATAATTTTAATAAAACTAGCTTATTAATTCTAATTTTAAAACTAGCTTATTAATTCTAATTTTAATAACACTAGCTTATTATTTCTAATTTTAAAACTAGCTTATTAATTCTAATTTTAATAACACTAGCTTATTAATTCTAATTTTAAAACTAGCTTATTAATTCTAATTTAAAAACTAGCTTATTAATTCTAATTTTAATAACACTAGCTTATTAATTCTAATTTTTATAAAACTATCTTATTAATTCTAATTTTAATAAAACTATCTTATTAATTCTAATTTTAATAAAACTAGCTTATTAATTCTAATTTTAAAACTAGCTTATTAATTCTAATTTTAAAACTAGCTTATTAATTCTAATTTTAATAAAACTAGCTTATTAATTCTAATCAATGAAGTATTACGTCACAGAAAAGCTATAATTGTTTTGTCATGGTATTGTTTTAAGCTTTATTTTTAAGAAAGTTCAGATAGATTAGTCGGTAGAAGCTCAGATTAGAAATCGGTTTTTATTTTAGGTTATGGCATCAAGTTTATTTATTAGGAATTTAATTGCAATTTTCTCCATTTCCTAAGAATTTATTATTTACTGTTAATTGCAACATTTTCCATTACTAAAAGTGGTTAAGATATCTGATATTTCGAAATAAGACAAATTCCACAATGTACTTATTATATTTAAAAAAAAATTGTGACAGACAGACGGACAAAATCTCTATTTATATTTGCGGTGTGAACTAAGCAAGCAGAGTTTAATCCTAGAACACAAAATGACAGAGAAACCAGTGGTTGTTTAGTTGCTTATCATAATAATACACTTCCGTGAAGCATTTCCGTTTCCTGTCTCCAAAAGTATGGAGCGAAAAAGAAGAGAATTACTCTCAATCCTAACACACACACACACACACACACACACACACACACACACACACACACACACACACACACACATCTACTTATATATAAAAGTCACTGTGTGTTAGTTCGTTCTCTATGGATACCGAAACGACT
The DNA here is from genome assembly GCF_053919585.1 of Euprymna scolopes. Classification (NCBI taxonomy): domain Eukaryota; kingdom Metazoa; phylum Mollusca; class Cephalopoda; order Sepiida; family Sepiolidae; genus Euprymna; species Euprymna scolopes. The sequence continues at coordinate 53,309,447 of NC_136524.1, forward strand.
GGGCTGATTTTTTTTTTTTTACTCTTTCACACAAATATACTTTATATGCTTGAGAATATTTGCAGATTAGTTTTCTATCAGAATACCTCCAATAAGTGTCAGAAGTCAATAGTCGAAAAAAAAAAAATTGAATAAAGAGGCAGCAGCCTCATTTTAACTAAAGCCTAACATCACAAATGCATTCGAGAAGTTTTATTACTATACGAGCAAAAACACTCGACATATAAAATCAACAGCAGGTTCTTTGATAATGCAGGGGCACGTTCGAAATGAATGTTTCTGTTTAAAGCACAATTGAACCATGATACTTAAATTCTGCAACCTATTTACTCGAATTTTTGATATACAGATGTGAAATTTGGTATATAGGGTATTCAGACATGTGGAAACCTTTTTAACCGGTTTTCATCCGGGCAAAAAGGGCTGCTAAAAGGGTCTAAATTGAAAAATTGGTACTTGGGGAGGGGATCGAATTTTTATCTGTTTGCTGACTGTTTTACGAAGTTGGAAATCTTTTTTTAATGATCCTGGCAAACTGGTTATCGTACTTGATGGTTAGGGGTTGGTTTCGATCTTAGCTCGAGTGTTTTTTTTTGTTTGTTTTTTTTACTTATAAGAAGTGAACTGTTTAAAAAAAAAAAACAATACTCGCGTACACATGTCTTAGTTTCTTCCCGTTTTTCCTTTAATTCATTTTTTTTTTTAAAGGAATTTAACGTCATGTTTAATACCGGGCAACGTTGGGTACATCTTCTAATAGCATAATAAAACTCGAAAATCTATTTGTTCATATTTCATTCTAAAGCATCTTCAAATAAAATAGAGATATACCAAATAATAATATCGTGGAAAATGTTTTTTTTTTTTTCATTCAGTTAAAAATTGTAAAATAATTTAGTAAAAATAATTCAGTTTGAGCACGACTCAGGCAATAGTTTTAGTCATACGCAGGAATTGCAATAAACGTCACAAGTTTATTCTAATCCTGAGACATTTATCAGGACCAGAAATGGAATGTGAAAAAAGTCAGTGGTCATTTTAATGTTGTATTTATATTGCAATCTGAACCTTTTATATTAAATTTTGTGCGAAGGTACAATCTTTTTCGGTTTTCAGTTGTGACGTTTAGAAATTGCATTGCAGGGGCAGATAAATGCAGTTTCAGGGCCGACTCAAAAATAGAAAATATTTTTTTTCATACAAAGCTAGAATTTTGAAATTTTTGAATCCGTATTTTTCTTTGTTGAGAAAGTTTTTTTTTTTTAAAACAAATATAAGAAACATAATAATACATATATATTTTTAAATTTTAGTAAAACATGAAAATAAAATGTTGTACCTATGCACAAGTGTTGAAATGTGTTATAAAAACTTTATGTTCGTGTTTTATTAAACGGGAAATAATGTCCTTCTAAAAAAACAAACAAAACAAAACAAAAAACAAACACAAAAACACTAATTTATATATTGTGGACTATTATTCTCATCTTTGTTAGTTGTTATTTCACGACGTTTCGGCCAACTATTTCTCTGGCCTTCGTCAGGTGGTAACCACGATGGATAGGAACTTCGAATCTCCTAACTGCATTCTACAGATGGCAGTGATTGCTGAGAATGCAGTTAGGAGATTCGAAGTTCCTATCCATTGCGGTTACCACCTGACGAAGGCCAGAGGAATAGTTGGCTGAAACGTTGTGAAATAACAACTAATAAAGATGAGAATAATGCTCCACAATAAATAAATTAATATAAATAATACCCATCTCAATAATGAATTCCAATTAAAATAATATATTAAAAAAAAAAAAAGCACATATTCAAAAATGTCAAAATTCTAGCTTTGTTATAAAAAAAATACTTTTGACTTTTGATTCGGTCCTGAAATTGTATTTGTCTGCTCATGCTGTGCACTCTCCAAATGTCCCAACTGAAAACCAAAAAGGTTATACCTTAGCATAAGGGGTTTCAATAAGTTTCCAGACTTTTTTTTTTGTATTCAAAATTGTTGCAAACTCTTAAAAATTCAGTATGCTATTGCTATTGCTATACACCTTAGGTTCCTGGCCATTTTTTTTTAGGATTTCAGGTTAAAATGAACAGTTATAGCAGGAATTGAAATACACCCTACTAACGCCTGATTGTCACAGCTAATGAGTTTCAAAAATGCAATCTGGACGGGAGAACACTTAAAAAAAACGATATGCAATAAAATTCTGTTTTAAACTTGGAAATAATGCCAGAGAAACGTATGAAATGCTTCAGACTGCTTTTGGACCATCTTGCATGAATTGAGCATCAGTTTTTGAGTGGCATAAGGGATTCAAGGAAGGCAGGGAGTCTATAAGAGGTGATAAGAGGAGTAAGGAAGTCAGAACATCAGAGTTGATTTGCCAAATAAAGAATTTTATGGATAGGGACCCTCATGTGTCTATAGAGATAATAAGTGCACAGTTTGATGTCAGTGTGGGAACTGTACACACAATTATTCATGAGGAACTAAAGATGTGGAAGATTTGTGCAAAGTTTGTCCAAATGCAACAAGCCACAACTCCATCCTTGTCACAGACTATTTGACCAATATGGGCATCAAGACAGTTCCTCATCCTCCCTATTGCCCAGATCTTGCTCACTGTGACTTTTGGTTATTACATAAGCTCAAGGAAAATCTTAAAGGCTGCCGTTATGAGACAATTGAGAAGATTAAAGAGGCTGTGGGGGTTAGGATCATTGACACGCTCACACAAGAGGACTTCCATGGGGCTTTCCAGAAGTTGTTGGAACGGTACATCAAGTGCATTGCAGCCGGAGAAGATTACTTCGAAAGGGACTAGAGTTTCATGTGTGTACTACCAATGAAAGTGTCCATAGGAAAAAGTCTGAAAACATATTCAAGGCACTTTGTGCATATTTTTTTCGGTAAAATTTCATATTTTGCCACTATGCTGTCAATATAAATTAAAAAAGATAAAATCCCATTGTGAATATACATCAATCAAAGAATATATTTTCTAAATGCATTAAGGAATATGGTCGATTTCTGGTACACCCATATTAAAGTGCCCTAAACAATTACCCTCACCTGAAACCGACAGAACCAGGAACAACCATCTTTTCAAGCGATTGTTCTTCGATCTTTCTAACTGCCCTCCTTGTCTGCTCGGTGAGCCTTCTTTCATTTTTCTTTCTTTTTTTTTTTTTCATTTTTTCATTTTTTTCTATTTTTTCTTTTTTTTTCTTTCATATTTCTTTTTTTTCGTTTTTTTTACGTTTGTTTGTATTCGTACACTCTGAAATAAAGTCTCTTTGTATATTCAAATGGTTTCGCGTAATAATTCTGCATTTACAGCATATGTATGTATATGTTTGGGATAAGGAATTCACAGAGAAGTAATCGTTGCAATTATAGAGAAATACCATGTGCCGAAGAAGACCGAGGTGGATCTATTTGCTGCTGATACCATGCTCTATAACAGACACGAAGGAAAAAACGGATGCGAATGTGCACATGTCAAAGGCAATGGCAGAAACCCTGGAAAACGACTCTCAGTCGTTAGTGGAATGGGGCCATAAGTGAATGGTAACATTCAATGCTACTAAGACTAAACTTCTTTCCTTTAAGAACTACAAAAAAACCTTCTCAACCAATGATTGCCGTGACATGTAACGCCCTATATGAGAGCCCATCTTTCAGACTCTTCGGCCTAGCATTCACAGGCAACATGAGTTGGAACAATTACATTGAGAACGTTGCCAAGGCTGCTGCAAAGAAGATGGGCTCTCACTACTGTACTAGAAAATTACTCACACCTAGGAGCATCCTATATCTTTACAAAGTTTACCCATGCATGGAGTATTGTTGCCATATCATTTAGTCTCTTACTCCTAGACAGGGTCCAAAAAACTTCTCAAAATTAATAGGTCCTACACTATCAACCAAGCTCCAACCTCTGCCCCATCGCCACAATGTCACATCCATGTGCCTGTTTTACAAGTACTTTAATGGAAAGTGCTCTGATGAACCTATAGCACATGTCCACCTCCTCAACGTACATAACTCTGACTAACCCAGCAAGCAGCAAAATCCCACCTCTTCACGGTTGAGATTTCTAAATACTGGAAAGCCTTATACTCTAATAGTTTCTTCCCTCAGACTGCAAGACTTTGGAGTTTCCTCCATTTCCTATTTTCCTGACTGTTTAAATGTAATGTGAACAGACATCTCGCTGCTCAACTCCTCGCCATTCTCTGTCATATACGATTACAAATTGTAGCCTTTTATGTTCCAAATGGCGGCAATATGTCTTGTTTGGGGTGAAAAAGAGCTTCTAAAAAAAAATGGCATTCCTTTTTTTATTATTCTGGCAATCTTGATTAGCCATGTTTTAAGGTCTTAAAGAGTTTGGTTAAATTTCTGCTGTGTTCTTCACACTATACTGTTTACGGTTTTTGCCTAAACTCATATTAAGATTTCATAAAAATCTCCTGCAATTTTATATGCATTTTTCTTACTGACCTTATTTTTTCTCGATGCTATAGACCTAGATTTTGCTATTATAAAATTTATTCTGGACCAGGACATGTTAAAACTCTGGAAATCAAAAACGAAAATATTCTAAACTTTAGAGCAACGGTTAAATTTTTTTTTTTTTTTTTTTTTTTTTTTTATTGTGTAAATACAACGACAAATGTTCACCCGCTTCCCGAACATAAATATTGTATTCGTTCATTTACTGCTAATAGTAATGACAGTTAAATATTATATTTAAAGACCTGGAAATTTTGAAATTTAACTGCTGCATCAAGTGGTGTCACTCATCGTTCCTTATGTGGTGTTAAAAACTTTACCTCATTCAAACTTATGTGGTGTTAAAAACTTTACCCCATTCAAACTTATGTGGTGTTAAAAACTTTACCTCATTCAAACTTATGTGGTGTTAAAAACTTTACCTCATTCAAACTTATGTGGTGTTAAAAACTTTACCTCATTCAAACTTATGTGGTGTTAAAAACTTTACCTCATTCAAACTTATGTGGTGTTAAAAACTTTACCTCATTCAAACTTATGTGGTGTTAAAAACTTTACCTCATTCTTTTAACCGCGTATTTGTTATGACGACATGATTACGTGTTCATAATTTTCTCCAACGTTTCAGATGCATTTATCATTCTTTTCTTTATGTTTATTCATATTTCTAAACCTAAAAGAAAAAGAAAGATTAGTCTATTCAATTAACCCGGCAATGCGGCAAAAAAATCACGCTGATACACTGATTCTCATTTGATCACCAAAGTTAAGCAACATTGAGCATGGTCAGTATTAAAATGGGTGACCATTTGAAAATTCCAGAGGCTGCATTTGCTCTCCACTTGTTTCCAGTCATCTAGCATTTCTCTTTGTCACTGGACTCAAGCAGTACTGATTCAGGAGAGGTGTGGCTTGGGATTGCACAACACCTGCTTCACAATTCCACACGCAGCTACCCTTACGGGGGTATCCATTGTCTTTCCAGACTGAATGGCGGCATCTGTATAAGTGCCAAAAATTAATCTTTGGAATAAACCACATATTTGTATGATAAAAATAGTTTCTGCGATTTATTTTAATTTAAAGTTTGACGCCTTAAAAAAAAAAATGAAAGAAAAACACCTTCTATTTGAAAACTTAAAAAACAAATTATTAAGTTGGTTCTACCAGGATATAAGCTACACACATCTGCCAGCATCCTATCTATGTATCTATAAAAGTGAGAATGTGTCTGTGAGGACACTTCTCAACTTATATACTCAACAAACTTTTGATCTACAGACCTGAAATTTGGTATATAGGATATTCAGACACGTGGAAAACTTTGTTATTCATTTCCATCCGGAAACAAGGGTTGCTAAGGGGTGAAAATTGAAAAATTGATATGTGGGAGTCATCAGATTTTTATCTATTTACTGTTTCACAAATGCGTTAAGAATAGGTAGGTTTGAAAACATCTTTTAAAATCGTGCTTTGTTGGTCTAATGGTTATCTTACTTGACTCACTGTCTTTAGGTTTTGGTTTCGATCTCAGCTCGAGTATTTTTTTCTTTTTTTACTTACAAGAAGTGAACGGTTTAGAAAAAAAAACATAATACATGCATGCACATCTCAGTTTCTGTATTAATTAAAATATAATATTTATGCATATTTTATGACTGGGCAACGCCGGGCTACCTGCTAGTATCTTTATAAAACCACTATTTACCCATGCACATCTGCACTAGTGCTCCAACCACTAGTTTCCCTCTCTTGGACAGGAGAGTACCAAAAAAAAGAAAAGACTTTCTAATCTAATAGATATTGTATTGTCTACCCAGCTCCAATTCCTGTCCCATCACGGTAATGTCGCATCCCAATGTTTGTCTTGCAAATAATTCCATAGAATTTGCTCCAATTAACTTACTGCATTTGAATTTTTGTCAATGTAAATATCTTCAACAAACCCAACGAGCAGTAAAATCCCACCCCTTCAATGTTTAGGTTTTTCTTTCCTCAAACCTATTGCTTTTGTAGTTCCATCCCTTCTTCCTGTTTCCCCGACTCTACCAACATGCAAAAATTTTAAATACAATGTGAACAAATATCAAATTTTACCGAATTCACATGATTAACGATTACTACACTACCACTTTACATTCATTAACTTTTATCCTCGAGTGGCCTACTGTAAAAAATCTAGCCTTTAATTACGTCTCAATCTTATTTGGGGTGAATAAAAGTTAAAAAAAAAAATCAAGTCTATTCAATCAAATACAAATAATAATTAAGCATAAAGTCTATGTTTAACAAAAAATTTTCATTATCGTTACAGACGATGATGCTTCTCCGTGGTGAAACCAATATAAAATATTTTCCTAACATTAAATCAATGGAATAATTTTACAAAATACCTATTTTCTATTGAAAAAAAATTAGCGTACAGCAAAATTTACAGAACATTATCGATCTAGTAGATATTTAATAATAAAAGAAGGAATTACTGTAGCACAGGGTGGGTGCACTTACGGCAGCAGCAGCAGTATGCAAATGACCGAGCCGTGTGTGAAGTGACGTATGCCGAGGAAGGAAAGAAACAGATCATAAAAAAGAAGAATGTGTGTACAGACCGAGAATTACTTCAGAGAGAGGGAACAGAGATAGACGTTTTACATACATGGCCGAGAGGGACCGGTTTCTACAAGAGACAAAGCTTGAAATACCTGTAAATAAATGTCTGTTGTTTCAACGGAAAAAAGTAAGTCGAATTATTCCTTGCCTTGGTTTCCTTGCGGCTGTCTGCACACATGTGGGTCCTGAATGTGGACATGTAACGACCAGGTTCCAATTAATTAATGTTAGGTGTTTTTTTTCTGGTTTGACGTCATTTTAAATCTCTTTTTATAAAAGTTACATTTTTTATCAATATTTTATTCTCCTGATTCAATCCTACTATTATTCACTATTTTGTTAATTTTGCCCTTATTTGAACTTATTTATAGTTTCATTTAAATTTGCAGCGATTGAGAATATACGTTCAACTGTGTTCTTATTAATTATTTTACTTAATCTGCTGTCTGAGGGGAAGTTCTTATCGATTATTTTGTAAAATTCTTTAGGGATATTATTTTATATATGTTCACTGAAAGGTGGATTAAACCAGACTTGCTTTTTGCATCTATTTCTCTTCTTCATAACTGCATTATTACTATTATGTTTGTTTATCATTTTTTAATTTAATTTTTTATTCTTATCTTTAGTCTTATATCAATTTGTATTCCCTACATTTGATTTTCTGGCGGCCTACTTGTGTGTGTGTGTGTGTGTGTATATATATATATATATATATATATATATATATATATATATATATATGTCTTAAAAGATTATCTTAAAATTATAATTTTAGCATGACGTCATGGATTTATGATTTACTAGCCTGGGTGCCCGGCGTTACCCGGGTGTTTGGAGGTGTGTGTTGAGCTAAAAAAAAAAATGAAATAAAAAATGAAAACAGTGGTAGTAGGCAGGCAGGCTCGAACCCATACCATGAAGGAGGAAAAGAAAGTGGGGAAAAAAAGGATAAACGTGACGTCTTTGCCATTGCGTCCATCGCCAAACTGGAAGTGGTGAAGGTTTAAATTGAGGCTAGTCAATTGAAAAGACGGGATGACTTTCGAAAATATCGGTGAAAAAAGCGACCCCTCCATGTAAAAAAGTGCCCAGTTGAGAGTGAAAGAATTAATGTTTTGGGGCAATTTTTCGATATTTGTTGTCTGAAGGGTCGAGCCTCAAATCGATAAAGATCTCGTAAAAATTGGTCGCCACTGTCGAAAGTTTTAGGCATACATACATACATATATACATACATACATACATACATTTTAAACAGACAGGTGAGATTTATATTATAGATGACATGTTTCAAAATATAAATTCAAACATAAGTGATAGTAGAAATTTAAAAATAAATAAATGGATAAACATTATGTATAGTTTTAGAAATGATGTTATTCGCCTCAAACATTTTAGCTTGCTTTAACTACGTATTGGCGTTAAAGCAATTTAATATTTACTACATACTGGAATTCGGGGCCGGAGCGCTCATAATTCTCGCTCTGTAAATTTCTAAGAATGATTTGCATGCATGCAGATGCATAGTGAAATAAATAAATGATGACCATTCTTTCACACTATGAGTTTGCAAACGCTTGCTAACAGTCTCTCCTCTATATTTTTTGTTCTTATACTGGCAATTACAAATAAAACAGAAATTTGGTATGGTTGGGTTTTTTTTTACGGCATATCAACCCTTTTCAGGCTATTTAATACTGAATTCAGCTATTTTGAAAATAGTCGTCACGTTGCATCCAGTTATTTTGTAGAAGGTTTGTATTCTTCAAGCTTTTTGTATCTTCAATCGCAAGTTTGTAGGGTTTGGTTTGGTTTGGTTGTCTTATAGTGGATTTTTTCATTTTTGTTCCCTGCCCTGCAGAACATGAATGAGTTTTGCAATGGGAGACGGGAAAAGGTTACAGTCTTAATGTTTGGTACATTTTAACTTTCGAAATCAGTTTTAGTGAGGGAGATAGAAAGAGAAAGGAAAAAGAGGGGAAAAGGTGGGTTGTTTTTTTGTTTTTGATTTTGCAGAATATAACTGAGTTTTTCAAAAGGGAATAGAAAAACAAAAACCATTTCATCTTAGGAAACCGATATCTTCAGACAGCCTGATCTGGTAACATCAGTGAAATAGAGGACTAAAAACGGAAAAAATGATGTTTGGAAAGACAATTCTTTGTTGCAGATTATTTCCATAAAAAGAATATGCTTGCGTTGGCAGTTGAGAGGAAGTGTCTCACATGGCATGGAATACGTGCGCTATGTTAACATGCTCTCATGCAAGATGAAAAAAAAAAAAAAGAAGGGCCCGTTTTACATATACCGATTTCAGCGTTGCTTACCATCGTGAAAAGGAAAATAATCGAACCTGAAACTCTCCCTGGTGAATGTATATTTTTTAATGAGCAGAAAAGGTAGGTTATGTGACAATGCTCAAAATTATTTTCTTTAAAAGCAAGTAAATACTGCCACGAGGAAAACTTATTAGTCTATTTGATTAAATATAAATAAACAATAATTAAGTATAATGTTTGTTTATACATATGATTTTTACTTACCCGCTCGGTCAGGTTCTGAGGCATGGTAACAGTGTTAAGAAGAAAACCCATGGTCTCCCTGTCCTGACTTTCACAAACCACTATCAATAATTTCCCCCACTCTTTATCTGTGCCTAAACCTACACATAGATTCCATAAACAAAGTTTCTTTCTTAGAACTGCACACCTGCGAAACTCTCATCCGTTTTCCTGCTTTCAAACTGACTACAATATGGTCGTCTTCAAGTCCAATGTAAACAAGTTCACCAAATTTCCCCTACTAACTATTACTACGACATTTTCCCTTTGGCCACTGGGAACTCATTAACCCCTATCCTCGAGTGGCCTCCGGACCTTCATAAGTGGTGACACCTTTGTAAAAAAAAAAAAAAAAAAAAAAAAAAAAAAAAGTCAAAGTTATTTTTTATTTTGTCATTTGATGGCACTGTTTTCATCCCGGTAACGTCGGGTTAGGACAACCATTCCATACTATAACTGATATCTGCCCTAATAATAATTTTAGGAAGATATTTTTATTTAAAAGATCTTACTGCGCTTTAATGTCATTTTAAAATCAATTGTACCATAATAAAAGCAAAACAAAACAACTAGCAATTATTTCACAATAAAAAAATAATAATACTAATAAACGCATAAAAGGAGCGCTTAATTTTCTTCAAAATCTGAACTGCACGCCAATTGCTTTGGTTTTTTCCTCTATTCAGGGTTAATTCCCATCCTCTTCCACCACCACCACCGCTGATAAGATGGTTAAAACAGAGATTATAAGCTTAATTCTTCACTCAGATCAAAGTGAAATATATGTTCTATTCTTGATAAAAGGGGAGATCCTTTTCAATTGGGTCAGATTTTATTTTGGTCCATCCAGCGTGGCCCTTTTGGGTGAAACTTAATACACCCCCTCCCACACACACACACACACACACACACACACACACACACACACACACACACACACACACCCCACACACACAGAGACACACACACATAGTAGACGTAAACGATTTACCAACCGAATAAAAGTAACTACATGCAACAGCTGCTTTGAAATGAATATATTTTTTGTACGAATGTCTATTTCGTCATAAAATGCGAGTCGTGAAACAACTCAAAAGTGTTTATTGGATTTAAGTTTCAAAATGGCCGATTTCTTCATACAACAATATTTTCAATGATTGAACAATTTCACAATTGCAACACACAAGACAGGATCAATAATTGAATCAGCTATTAATGCTCAAAAACCCTAGGTTTCATATCCACACACACATGCACGCGCACGCATACACGCATGCGCGCGCACACACACACACACACACACACACACACACGCACACGCACATGCGCACGCACATTAAAAACCTACTTGGTTTCCGTGACGAGGCAAGTAACTGGATATACTTTTAAAAAGTTTACGCAATCGTCCTGTGTTTCATTCGACTCTATTGATAATGAGAGTTTTTGGAAGATAATAAGCCACGATGAATGTCCACCCAAACTTTTTAGTCTTTCATTTCCACATCCAAAGACCCCCTAGTTACGAAGAGAAATTTGAATTCTTCAATCTATAAACTAGCGCCCACCAAGGTTGCTATATTATACACAGAATCTTTAAACAGGGTATTATGAATTTTGCTGGTGTGTGAGTTAGATTTGATTGTTCCATTACTAATCTAGACTATTGTGATACTATCAGCGTCCCAAACCCAACTGTTGGAATGTGGGGTGGAATGTGGGGTGGAATGTGGGGGAGAAAGAAAAAAAAAGTATGAAACAACACGAGAGGAAATGGGTGTATCGACAGAACAATAAAGAGGAAGTTGTTCACCAGGGTAGACAAAGAATCTGAATGAGATTGTTAGTCAATGTGTGGTGAACAAAAGGCCGGACATAAAAGGTAGATATATTTAGATTTAGTGTGTGGACGGTTTTAGGTGTGTTCGTTAATTTTGCAACTGTCTTTACGACAGTTAGGAACAGTTGGAGGCAGTCTTGGGTGCGAGCGTTGAAGGGGGTTGTCAGTTATACACAATTTAATGCAGGTTATGGCTTGAATAAGATCGAGAGATCTTTAGGAGGTAGAGATGAGGAAAAAATTAATCTATCGACTGACAAGCACAGCTTTGACAATAGATGTAAATGTGGACCTTAGCATATAGAGGGTCGATAGTGTCACACACATACATACATACATACATACATACATACATACATACATACATACACACAGACTGCAACTGATATTTGCAGAATGTGTCACAGTTTGTATTTTGTTTTATTTTATTTTCTATATACTTATAAACCTGCATGTATCACCAATGTGAGAGACAAAAACACGGCCAGAAGACGAAAGACCATGAGAACAAGATGAGAGTCAGTGATGCTGTTGAGTGGGCTAACACGTGCCATGGTCTTGTGGTTTTGTGCAATAGATTGTTAGCTTGTTATTCCTTATATCAAGTGGCTTCACGTCTTGCCTAGAGCATTTTCCATTAAAAATCAAATTTAATTGTTGGGATAGATATTAGTCTTGTGGTTTTGTGCAATAGATTGTTAGCTTGTTATTCCTTATATCAAGTGGCTTCACGTCTTGCCTGGAGCATTTTCCATTAAAAAACGAATTTAATTGTAGGGATAGATATTAGTCTTGTGGTTTTGTGCAATAGATTGTTATTCCTTATATCAAGTGGCTTCACGTCTTGCCTGGAGCATTTTCCATTAAAAAACGAATTTAATTGTAGGGATAGATATTAGTCTTGTGGTTTTGTGCAATAGATTGTTAGCTTGTTATTCCTTATATCAAGTGGCTTCACGTCTTGCCTGGAGCATTTTCCATTAAAAAACAAATTCAATTGTGTGGGATAGATACTAGTCTTGTGGTTTTCTCACACCATAGCAATGTTGCCATCCTCAGTGAAACATACGTGAATATCCACAAGATGGAGACACACTCCAAATGCAGCATCCGTGCAAGATGGCGACTATTCTGAAAAGATGATTACATTGGTTTAGACACATTGTCTTGCAATATTTTATTATTATTTTTTTTTTAATTACATTTCCCCCCCCCCCAAACAAGGCACATTGCCACTTTGATGTAGGGGGATACTATTAGGGACATAAGCTCCAGGGTTTCTATGTGGGGAGTTGGGCAACAAGATGTCGGTTCACGTTACACTTGAACTTCTGCATTGTCAGTACAGTTCGAGAAGCAGGAACCCGGAAGGGAATTCCAAAGTCTAGCGGTTCTGGGGAAGAAGCTACTGGAGTAGAAGGCTCTCTTACATCTCGGGATCTCTACTGTGAAGGGGTGGGATTGTACTGCTTGTCGGGTTTGTCGGGGGTATTTACGTCAAGGAGGTACAAGTGCTTGCAGTTCGTCGGAGTATTCACCGTTAAAGTGCTTGTAGAACAGGCAGAGGGATGTTACATTTCGTCGATGGGACAGAAGTTGAAGCTTGGATGACAGTTCAGGACCTATCAAGTTGGCGACTCTCTTTTGAACATTGTCTAGGAGCGAGAGACTAGTAGCAGATGCACCAGCCCAAATATGACAGCAATACTTCATACATGGGCGAATGGTGGCCTTATAGAGGTATAGGATATTTTCGGGCGTTAGTAGCTTTCTAGCACGGTAGAGAGGATCCACCTTTTTCGCAGCAGTCCTGGCAATGCACTCAATGTAATTGTTTCAACTCATGTTTCCTGTGAACGTTAAGCCGAGGAGTTTAAAAGATGTACTTTCAGATAAAGAGTCTTTGGCCATTGCTATTAGTGGTAGAGAAGGTTTCTTGTAATTATTGAATGAAACTAGTTTAGTCTTGGCAGCAT
>NC_136524.1:53327958-53335458 GCF_053919585.1 Euprymna scolopes
GTCACGGTCATGAAGGAGATGGCATTCATCACTGGTAGCCTTTGTAATTTCTACTAGGCTGGCAACTTCCCATCTCATATCTGAAAGGGCAATGCCAGTGAGGGGATGAAGGTTGTTCTGGATGGTGGGCTCTAGGCAGCCAGTGATCAAGTGACAGGCGCTGTTCAACAGTGGGTCAAAGTTTATGGCATGCATTGATCTATCCCAAACAGAACGTACATACTTTGCACATGGTCAAGGCAGGACATCTTAATGTGTGTTGCAACTACGTACTTGATCAGTTTTCATAGGAATTTCGTATTATTTGGATTCTATCAAACTACTGTTCTCACCTTTAACTTCAATGTGTTCTCTTTTTTTTTTTTTTTACAAAGGAGTCACCACTTATCAAGGCCCGGAGGCCACTCGAGGATATGTAGAGCGAGCAGAACGGAAAACTTGCGCATAATAATTTTCTTTTATATTTTTTTTTTATGTATTTAAATAAAGTGTAAAATTTAAAGCAAGAAACTAGAAATGCAAAAACAATAAGTATTTTATGTTCAACTGCAAAGTAAAATAATAATGACAATGATGATCATAGATAAATAATGATTATAATAGCAATAATAATGATAATGATAGATAAATGATAATGATGATGATAATAGATAATTAATGATAATACTAAGATATAATGGTTATAATAACAATAATAATAATGATAATAATAGTAATAATGGTAATAATAGATAAATAATAATGATGATAAAATAATTATAATAATAAATATAATAATAATAACATGACAATGGTGATAATGATAGATAAATAACAATGACAACAATAATAATAATAATGATAATAATAATGATAATAATAATAATAATAATAATTTATAATCATGTAAAAGGAAAATGTGTCTTTAAAAATTCTTACCACTTTTTGATGTGATTCTAAATTAATAATCTAGAACTAATTATTTCACAAAAAATAGTCTATGAAAAGAATGCAAAGTTAATTTACTTTAATTTTATTCAAAATCTCTCAACTGCTTTATTTTTCAGCTTTAAATATGGCCCAGCTATCATAAAATAGTCTGAAATATGTATACTTTATGAAATATTTCCGCTACATCATCTCTATCAAAATCAACAAACTAAAGAATGAAAGAAGACCTCTTAGAAAGAGAAAATATTAAAACTAGAACCGTGATTGCAAAACTGGGGCCAACAGCTGGGCATTGGTAACGACCCATGAGGGCATAGGACGGGATCTGGATGGCTAGGCATTCATCCACTTTGGTCCTTATTTATAATCAGCTGGTCACATCATGTTCTAACATCTATAAGTTTATCGCCCATCATATCGTTGAATCTGATTCTTAAAAAAAAAAAATCCAAACCTTGTTTCTTCTTTTTTTATTTTCTCCTCAAATAGACACTAGAAGGGGATGGCTGGGAGATAATCATGCTAAGAACAAAGAAGATTACCAATGTTAAAGAGTTTAATTTTTTTTTTTTTTTACATAGGAATCACCACATTATCAAGGCCAAGAGGCCACTCAAGGATAAGGGTTAAAGAGTGTACATTAGAAATTGGACAATATAGTAATCATTAGTAATGAAAATTTGGTAAATTTGATAACTTATATGGAACGGCTCATCAAGAACTTATTTACTTTAGACTTGAACACAACCATATTGTAGTCAGCCGGAAAGCAGGAAAACGGAAGACAATTCCACAGGCGTGCAGTTCTAAGAAAGAAGCTCTGTTCATGGAATCTACGTTTAGGTTTAGGCACAGATAAAGAGTGGGGGGAATTATTGATAGTGTTTACAGCTAGACGAGTGTTTCTTGTGAAAGTTTTGCGAGGGGGGACCATAGATTGAAGCTCAGTCGAACACTTTCCATGAAAATAATGATACATCAGAGACAAACTCGCAACATCTCTTCTGTGAGATAGAGGTTGCAAGGAAGAGAAAAGGACATTTTGAAAGAAGTCATGTTTTTTTTTTCTGTCCTTCTCCCCCTCTATCTCTCAGTAGAATTCCATTCTTAGAGTAATGTTCCCACTTCCATTTTGAAATTTCATTCATTCAACGAGCCTGGGATATCCTGGGAATATATAAAAAAATATACTCTACCTATAGAATTTATTTCACAACTTTATTTCCAATAGCAAAACTAATGCTATAGGTCTGTGGCTTGCGAGTTTGTCATAATCTTTCCCCAGCTTCTATGTAGGTATTCTCAAAGACTATTTATTCTTCACTCCAAGAATTGTGACACTAAGGTCGGAAAGTAGGATTGAGAAGTCAGTGTTCTTGAGGAGAAAAATACCTGGTCAGCCCCGTCAGCATTCCCAGTAAGGGCGCCTCAGGCGATTAGCAATAAACTAACCCTCTTCTCAAAGAGAAAAGGCAAAGTCTGGAGGGGTGGACCTCCTGGAACTGCACAGAACTAATATCCCACCACAAAATCAACAGGGATTGGATCATTGCAAGAATGGTCTAAACTTTGTTGATTTTGTGGGGCCAAAGATAATGACGGTTTCAAGGAGTAATGTTAATGTGATTTAGAGTTGGGGGGTGGATTTAGTAGAAAAGTTTGTCATTACTAACCAACACAGCATTACTTTTGTCGACCAAGTTAAGAGTTTATCAGGCATATATATGCAGTATGATGGTGCATGAAAGTGATGGCCTCAACCCTTACTGGCCAGGTTTCGCTTCCATACATCATCACTAGGGCTGTGACAACAGAATATTCTTTTGACTCTCGGGTATATATCCGACACAGACACACTTAATCAACCGAAAAGCACATCCGTCTATATAAAAACATATAAGATATTAATTGATATATACTCAAGAGTCAAAATAATGAAAAGAATATGCTGTTGTCATAGCCCTAATCATCACACTGTGTACACATTCCTGACAAACTCCTCCCTTAGTCAACAGTGGTAATGGATTTAGAGAAATTTAAAATAAATGTTTGCTTATCTGAACTGCACACTGGAACTGATGCGAAAGTGTTTGAAACTTTGTATTTATTTCTAGAGTGGCTCCAGTTTTGCAATTACGTTTCTGGGGTTAATATTTTCTCTTTTTAAGAAAGCTTCTTTCATTCTCTTGTTTGTTGATTTTGATAGAGATGATTTCTTTGTATTTATTTCTGAAGAGCTTTAATAAAGGGCGATAACTTATACCTGATTATGAAATCTGCACATTTTTTTTTTATTTCATTTATTTTTTATAACTAATCTAATCTAATCAACGTAACAAAGTTCAATTTTCTGTTGATTATTTAATTTTTTTTCTTTTTGTGTTGGCTCTACTTTCAGAGCAGATCATTGCTGTTGCTCTGCTGGCTATTGTTGTGTTGCTATATTCTGTTAGTCTTTATTATCTGCTATTCCACTTTCTTTTGTGTGTATTTGTGGTGGTTGTGGTGGTGGAAAGGCTTGTGTACCAGGGTTTGTCAACACTATAAATAAGTGTGGGGCTGCTTTAGTTCTTCTAGGCGAGTCTCACCCCACCCTTCATTTTTTATTTTGTTTTCGATAGGTTAACGTATTCAAACCAATTGTCTGAGTTTTAAAAAATTGCAATTCTCTTTTATCTCATCTGCCATACGAGTATTTTTTTATGGAAATCGCTCCAGACAAGGTGAGAAGCTACTTGATGTAATGAGCTAATAAGAACAAATGATGATTATTGCAAAGACAAGAGATGCCTATTGACCTTGGTCTTGTAAAGACTAAAGTCTATGGGTAGATGGAAAACAGTCAGGAGGAAGAAAGTTCCATAAGATTACAGACCTTGGAAAGAAGCTACTGGCATAAGAAGCTGTATTACAATGAGGTATCAGCACAACGAATTGATGGAGACCACTAGACCAATAAGTCAACGAGCTGGAACAAAGGAAGCAGGGAGTAAATCGATTCTGAAGAACACATGCCATAGTAGTATTTAAAGAAAAGACTGAGACTAGCAATATCATGTCTGTGGGAGAGAGATTATAGAGAAGAAGAAAGGGTGTGGCCAATCAAATTACATATACGTTTTGTGCACCTTATCAAGAACTCTCATATGTTTTGCCTTATTCCCTGTTGACCTCTTCTTTGAAGTCTACATTCATTTTGTTTGGCTAACGATGGAAGGTTGTGCTTTAATTTATTCCTCCCAGCTTTCCTAACATAATCATAATCATGCTGACATATTGGTTCTCTTTAGGTCATTGAAGTTGTTATGTTGAACTTAGATGTGTAACAATTTAGGAATACCAGGCACTGTATGTAGAAGGACGTCAACAACTCTGCAAAAACTATTTTAAAAAACTAATACCGCCATCTATCCTGATTGGGATATACATGCAAGTGGAGACTGCTTGTGAATTTAATATGCCCTTGACACTAGGTTAAATCCACCTAGGATGAATGTTACTTCCAAAAGTGGTGGTTCATGGTCATCTGCTGGGTTAAAAATTATAATGATTGGTCGTTTTTCTTTACTTTCTATTAATAAAGATTATTTGACTGCCGACGATGATGTTCTGATTTTCAAATCTCATACGGCTATAAATTATAGTTTCTTATTTAGGTTGTATTGTTTGATACGAACTTCACTTATTGGCATTGATATCTCATAGGTATCCAGATAGTTTGAGAACCATACATCATTATATGTAGATCTACTAAAATATTTTATCATTGTTGTGTTGGTATAGTTTTAGTAGATAAATATTATTATAACACCATTATAACTATTGCAATATGTACAGCGGTCCCAAATATGAACGCACTTGACACATTTGCGTTTCTTATTAATTCGCATTGAATATGTAATAGATCTCATTAATTCGCATAGAATATGCAATACATCTCATTAATCTTCATCGATTATGTAACAGATCGCATTAAATTCGCATCGAATATGCAATAGATCTCATTAATTTGCATCGAATATGTAATAGATCATATTAATTTGCATCGAATATGTAATAGAACTCATTAATTCGAATTGAATATGTAATAGATCTGATTAATTCGCATTGAATATGTAATAGATCTCATTAATTCGCATTGAATATGTAATAGATCTCAATAATTCGCATTGAATATGCAATGCATCTTATTATTTCGCATCGAATATGCAATAGATCTCATTAATTCACATCGAATATGTAATACATCTCATTCATCTTCATCGAATATGTAACAGATCTCATTAATTTGTATCGAATATGCAATAGATCCCATTAATTCACATCGAATATGCAATAGATCTCATTAATTCACATCGAATATGTAACAGATCTCATTAATCTTCATCGAATATGTAATAGACCTCAAAAAATTTGCATCGAATATGTAATAGATCTCATTAATTCGCATCGAATATGTAGTAGATCTCATTAATTCACATCGAATATGTAATAGATCTCATTAATTCACATCGAATATGTAATAGAACTCATTAATTCGAATCGAATATGTAATAGATCTAATTAATTCGCATCGAATATGTAGTAGATCTCATTAATTCACATCGAATATGTAATAGATCTCATTAATTCACATCGAATATGTAATAGATCTCATTAATTCACATCGAATATGTAATAGATCTCATTAATTCACATCAAATATGTAATAGATCTCATTAATTCGTATCGAATATGTAATGGATCTCATTAATTCGCATCGAATAAGTAATAGATCTCATTAATTCACATCGAATATGTAATAGATCTCATTAATTCGCATCAAATATGTAATAGATCTCATTAATCTTCATCGAATATGTAACAGATCTAATTAATTTTCATCGAATATGTAAGAGATCTCATTAATTCGTATCGAATATGTAAGAGATCTCATTAAATTTGCATCAAATATGTAATAGATCTCATTAATTGGCATCGAATATGTAATAGATCTCATTAATTCGCATCGAATATGCAATAGATCTCATTAATTCACATCGAATATGTAACAGATCTAATTAATCTTCATCGAATATGTAAGAGATCTCATTAAATTCGCATCGAATATGAAATAGATCTCATTACTCCGCATCGAATATGCAATAGATCTCATTAAATTCGCATCGAATATGCAATAGATCTCATTAAATTCGCATCGAATATGCAATAGATCTCATTAAATTCGCATCGAATAAGTAATAGATCTCATTAATTCGCATCGAATATGTAATAGATCTCATTAATTCGCATCGAATATGTAATAGATCTCATTAATTCGCATCGAATATGTAATAGATCTCATTAATCTTCATCGAATATGTAAGAGGTCTCATTAATTATCATCGAATATGTAAGAGATCTCATTAACTCGTATCGAATATGTAATAGATCACATTAATTGGCATCAAATATGTAATAGATCTCATTAATTCGCATCGAATATGTACTAGATCTCATTAATTCGCATCGAATATGCAATAGATCTCATTAATTCACATCGAATATGTAACAAATCTAATTAATCTTCATCGAATATGTAAGAGATCTCATAAAATTCGCATCGAATATGTAAGAGATCTCATAAAATTCGCATCGAATATGTAATAGATCTCATTAATTCGCATCGAATATGTAATAGATCTCATTAATTTGAATCGAATATGTAATAGATCACATTAATTGGCATCAAATATGTAATAGATCTCATTAATTCGCATCGAATATGTAACAGATCTCATTAAATTCGCATCGAATATGCAATAGATCTCATTAATTCGAATCGAATATGTAAGAGATCTCATTAATTTGGATCGAATATGTAAGAGATCTCATTTAAATTCGCATCGAATATGTAAGAGATCTCATTAATTCACATCGAATATGCAATAGATGTCATTAATTTGCATCGAATATGTAATAGATCTCATAAATTTGCATCAAATATTTAATACATCTCATTAATTCGCATCGAATATGTAATAGATCTCATTAATTCGCATCGAATACGCAATAGATCTCATTAATTCGCATCGAATATGCAATAGATCCCATTAATTCACATCGAATATGTAGTAGATCTCATTAATTCGCATCGAATATGCAGTAGAGCTCATTAATTCGCATCAAATATTCAATAGATCTCATTACTTCAAATCAAATATGCAACAAATATCATTAATTCACATCGAATATGCAATGGATCTTAATAGAATATGTAATAGATCTGATTAATTCGCATCGAATAGGCAATAGATCTCATTAATTCGCATCGAATATGCAATAGATCTCATTAATTCGCATCGAATATGGAATACATCTCATTAATTCGCATCGAAAATGTAATAGATCTCATTAATTTGCATCGAATATGTAGTAGATCCCATTAATTCGCATCGAATATGCAGTAGATCTCATTAATTCGCATCGAATATGCAATAGATCTCATTAATTCACATCGAATATGTAATAGATCTCATTAATTTGAATCGAATATGTAATAGATCACATTAATTGGCATCAAATATGCTA
>NC_136524.1:53340458-53345458 GCF_053919585.1 Euprymna scolopes
CATTGTGTTCCTGTTGGATTTGTGTTGCATTAATGTTTTAAAGTTATATTTAAATAACAATTTACTATTATGTAGACTTTCTTTTTGCCTTCTCGATTGGAAGTTAATTTTTTAAATTGACGTGAACACTAGAATATTTCAATTAAAATTCAAATATGACGAGAAGGAATACACGAATTATCATTAGCATATAAAGCGATGCTCTTTGTGTAAACAAACCGAGCTTAGGTATTTCAGACGATGTAAAAACATCGTTAATTCACTACTCGCACAGCAGCCGCCGATTAACGCTATGGTTAAGAACCTTGACTGTCGTACAGGCGATCGGGTTTCAATCCTGCCTTGAGGTAGTTGCCTGTTTAGATGCACTGATGAGCTGTAAAAGAGCAAAACAGTACTGTATGTGGATGATATTGTATCAACGACCCAGTAACTTCATCAGATTTTAACAGAAATGGTTATTATGATTGGAAAAACGATATTAGAAAAAGCAAAAAAAACATAATATCGTTTTCCAACCATAATAGCCATTTCTGTTAAAGTCTGATGAAGTTATTGGGTCTTTGATACGATTCGGTAACCGAAACATGTGTAATTAAGCAGATAAAACGGTAATAAACAAATATATATTTGCTCTGCAATAGTATTGGGCACTTTCTTCAGGTTTTTACTAATTACCATTTTTTATGTATATATAATGTATATATATATATATGTGTGTGTGTGGGCGTGCATATACATATAATATATACACATATATATAGTATGTATATACATGTATATATAATATATATATATATACGTATGTATATTATGTATCTACATATAGATATTATTAGTTTTTGTTTCATGATACTTTTTTTAATGAATTCAATTATTTATACGAAAGTGCATTTTTACCTAAATGCGAGTTGGGAATAATATTCCCTTTAACCAATTTTAGTACCCCCAAATGGAGAGCGGCATATGTATTATTTTTAAAATATAATTATCCACTGGCATGTGTTTCGTCGTCTATGACTCATCAGAGTGGCTGAATCTAGCGAGATTCTAAATCGGGACGCCATGGTAAGAAGCATAACACCCTACAACTAGGCTATCTCGCACGACTGAATGTATCGCGTTTTTTCTTATGTAGATATGCATTTATATAAATATATATGTATGTATATGATTATATATGTTATATAAGTGAAAGTGTCTGTCTGTCGGTGTACATTTCCAGAAATTGCCTGAGTAATTTGGTAGAGACCGTAAAGGTCAATTTTTTTTTAAGTTTGACCTCTATAATGACCCCTTAACATTTATTGTTTTGGGCTCAAATCAAGTTATTAAGTTAGATCCATGTCTAAGGATCCTATATCTAAACTTTCAATTGTTTATACCCAAAATTGTTGGAGGAGTTTGGTAGAGTTCTCAAAGGTCAAATCGTGAACATTGACCCCTTACCAGCCAAATTCCTGGCTGAAAACCAATCACAAAGATTTTCCGAAATTTCAGTACTCTTTATATCAAATTTAGAGTCTGTAGACTAAAAATTGACAGAATTATTCTATAGGGAAATGTACACATAGAGACACATGGACACACACACACAGATACACAGACACGTTCACTTTTATATATATACTAGCATAGGTGCCCAGCGTTGCCCGGGTGTTTGGATGTGTATGCTGAGCAAAAAACAAAAAACAAAAAAAACGGTCAATTTTTTAACTTTGACCCCTATTATGACCCCTTAACATTTATTATTTTGGACTCAAATCAAGTTATTAAGTTAGATCCATGTCCAAGAAACTTATATCTAATATTTCAAATTTTTGGACCCAAAATTGTCAGAGGAGTTTGGTAGAGTTCTGAAAGGTCAAATCGTTGAACTTTGACCATTAACTGCCAAATTTCTGTCCGAAACCCCATCACATAGATTTTCCCAAATCTGAGTACCCTGTATATCAAATCTCGAGTCTGTAGACTGAAAATTGACAGAGTTATTACGTAGGGAAATGTACACAGACACACACAGACACACACAGACACACACACACACACACACACACACACACACACACACACAGAGACACGTTCACTTTTATAGATATACTAGCATGGGTGCCCGGCTTTGCCCGGGTGTTTGGAGGTGTATGCTGAGCAAAAAAAAACAAAAAAAAAACGGTCAATTTTTTTTAATTTGATCCCTATTATGACTCCTTAAACTTTATTGTTTTGGGCTCAAATAAAGTTATTAAGTTTGATCTATGTCCAAGGAACCTATATCTAAAATTTCAAGTGTTTAGATCCCAAATTGCCGGCGAAGTTTGGTAGAGTTCTCAAAGGTCAAAGCGTTGAACTTTGACCCCTTAACAGCCAAATTTCTGGCCGAAAACCAATCACACAGATTTTCCAAAATCTGAGTACCCTGTATATCAAATTTAGAGTCTGTAGATTAAGAATTGACAGAGTTATTGCGTATGGAAATGTACACATAGAGACACATGGACACACACGCACACATTCACTTATATATATATATATACTCCTATAAATTCGGTTTTCTTTTGTGTGTATCGATATTCATATTAAAACCCCTCTTTTATCTTTATTTAATGTATTTATTTGCTTCCCTACCAAAGCAAATCAGGCACAAGGCCGTTTTTAATGTGGGGTAAAAACCAGCTCCCCTAAAAGTAGGCAAAAAGGGGGCACTCTGGTTGCCAAAAATAATAATTGTTCAAGTATAGAGGGTTTCCCCTCCATTGACTGGTACAAATTATCTTAAGTGCAGCATCTGCAGAACAGATACTACACTTTGATCCCAGCCCGAAGGCCAAAAACAACAGAAAAAAAGAGCAAATTAGGCACAAGGCCGATTTTTAAAATGAGAAGTGAAGGGGAAATGGGGACCAACCCCCCGACGAGTTTTTAATGTGGGGTAAAAACTAGCTCCCCTAAAAGTAGGCAAAAAGGGGGCACTCTGGTTACCAAAAATAATAATTGTCCCAGTATAGAAGGTTTCCCCTCCATTGACTGGTACAAATTATCTTAAGTGCAGCATCTGCAGAACAGATGGTATTTATTTGCTTCCCCACTGAGCAAATTAGGCACAAGGCCGTTTTTTTAATGTGGAGTGAGAGGGAGGGGGAGGAAAAAGGGGACCAGCTCGCCATGGGTGGGAAATGGAAGCTGGATAGTGACAATTGGTATGAAGCGTTGCCCCTACATTGACCAAGGTCTTATATGTAGGGTTGCACCCACATATGGTCTTTTTTTGCAGTATCTGCCGGAACAGATACTACACTTTGAGGTATTTATTTGCTCCCCCACTGAGCAAATTAGGCACAAGGCCGATTTTTAATGTGAGGAGTGAAGGGGAAATGGGGACCAACTCCCCGGGAAGTAGGGGAGCTGGATAGTGACAATTGGTATGAAGGGTTGCCCCTACATTGACCAAGGTCTTATATGTGTGCCTCCCCAAGATGAGAGCCATCCATTTCCATTGATGCTAGATGAAGAACAGAGCGCTGATGATGTAAGTTAGGAGGAGAGAAAATCCGAGAGAACTTTGTTATTTACGGCCTTTGATGTGTTGCCGTAGATGGTCGTGTCATCAGCATAGATGTCAACGAATGATTTAAGTATATGTTTTGGAAGATCATTGATGTAGATTAGGAAGAGAGTTGGGCCCAGGATGGACCCCTGGGGGACTCCAGCATTAATACTGTAGGCCTCTGATCGCTGCCCATCAACCACTACTCTTATGAACCTATCAGAGAGAAATGATTTAATTATTGAGAAAACATTTCCAGTTATGCCGTAGCTGGAAATCTTGTGAAGTAGGCCCTTATACCAACCCTTATCGAATGCCTTTGATATGTCAAGAGCAATTGCCCTAGAAAGGAAGCCTTTGTCGAGAGATTCGCTAATTCTATGGGATATAACTGTTAGCACATCGACTGTAGATCTAGCAGAATGGAAACCATATTGTATGTCACTAAGGAGGTTATTTCTGCTGAGGTAGTTGATTACTTCTTTATTTAATATGGATTCCAATAACTTACTCCTGACACACAGAGACTTATTGGTCTGTACTGAGAGGGAGATGACTTATCACCTGAGTTTTTAAATACTGGGCATACTGACAAGGTTTTCCAGGGTGTTGGAAAGCAATTCTCCTTAAGGCAACGCTTAAACAGTTTTATAAGTATGGAGGCAAGTTCTGCTCGAAGCTTTTTCAACACTATAATTGGAATGCCATCTGGGCCAGTTGCTTTAATCAAGGTGCACAGATATTTGCATGTTGCATAGTGGGTAGGAGGAAATACGGGGAGTTGATGCCCTTTGTTGCAGAGGGTAGAGTTAGCTGCAAAGTTCTTGGCAAATAGTTTGGCCTTGTCTGATGCTGATGAGATGACCTCAGGTCCACTGATGATGGCTGGGATAGAACGCATGCATCTCTTCAGGATCCTGTTTGCTATTTGCCAAAACTGGTGGGAACCAAGCCGCTGCTCAGCTACTTTGGATTTGACGGACTGAGCATATAGCTCTCTTGCATTTTTTATTACTCTTTTATAGTGGTTGCTGGCAGTCCTGAAGGCAGCTTTAGTCTCAGTACATCTATTACGTTGGTAGCCATGGAAAAAGTGATTTCTGTGCGCAATGGCAGCAGCACATTCTGGGGAGAACCATGGCTGGCTGCTAGGTTTTTGTTGGAATTTTTTGGATGGTATGAATCGGTCAATACCTACAATCAACCATTCAGTCAGGTCTAATACTATAGAGGACACATCCTTTTTAAACATGGAATGCAGAGGTAGATCAGATATGAATGTACAGAAGCTATCCCAGTCAGCCATAGAGTATCAATATAGAGTACGGTGGAGAGGTACATCTGAAGACTTATTACATTTCATTTTTATCTTAACTGATACAACTGTGTGATCGGCAGATCCCAGGGGAGATGCAACGGAACACGAACATAGCTCAGGGGAAGTTGTGAGAAAAAG
>NC_136524.1:53350458-53390458 GCF_053919585.1 Euprymna scolopes
TGAACATTCATGGCTGAAACTTGATGGACAAGCGAATTTATTTGCTCGGGTTGCAAAAATAAGGGTGCATTTATTAATGATTCCATGCATTTCTTTTGGAAAGGGTGGGCTGGGAGTCAATCTATGTCTGTTTGCCAGTTGATTTTATACGAAATTATTTAATTCACTTATGATAGGTAGTTTGGACTACAAGACAGAATATTCATGAAATGTTTACATGCAATGCCTGCGTTGGATAATGAAAATGATATTTGAAACTTAAGTGTAACGCTAGGTTCTTTAATTTTTGAGATGAGGATTGATAATCCGTATTATTTGGATTCTTTGACTTCTGTCCTCATCTTGATTATTATTTTCATAACGTTTCGGTTGATGTAACCTCCGACCTTCTTCAGATGTATCTTGTCAAACCCAGGGACTTTTCTGGCAAACTCTGGAATCTGTATGGAATTTTGAACAGAGCTCTCTATTTAATCCATAGGAACTTGTCGCATGGCACCAAGATAAACAAAGTCTAGGCCATTTCTTTAATGGCCTTTCTCCCTGTGGCATGAAGCTGATCCTGGACAATTCCTAGGGAGGTCCACCGTCCTCGGCTTTGGATTCTCTTTTTGAGGAGTTAGTTTATTGCTAATCGTTTAAGACACCTTTATCAAAGAATGCCGATGGGGTTGTTCAGCCATTTTTTGCAGGTCACAGTGCTCCTCTTCAGGGTCGCTGACTCTTCAATCTCACTTTCCGACCCTTGGATCACATTTCTCACCTTGGGAGAGAGATAAATACCTCCAAGTTTATTAACTCCACCGGATAATGTGTTCGCATTCCATCAGACATGACTGGATAGAAATCCTGAGTAATTTGCAATTGCATTTTTTGATTAAATCTTCAGCCTCCAGAAGAATGTAACTTACAACTGAATTTTACCAAATACATTATCTGTTGTGTCACAGATCCTTGGAGACAATTCTAAAACAGAAATATATCAAACTACTTTGGTAATATCAGTCTCTGATGGTTTTAACCAAATTTCTAAGCCAGCAGTAGCTCAAAATATTAAAGACCTTCCAGAAAACATTTTAAATAATGATAATGATACTGATAATGATAATAATAATGATGATGATTATTATTATGATGATGATAATAATAACAATAATAATGATGATAATGATAACGATGATGATAATAATAGTAATAACAATAATAATGATAATAACAATAATAAAAATAATAGTGATAATCCTAATGCTAATAATAATAATGGCAATGATAGTGACAATAATGATAATAATATCAACAACAATAATAATACTAATAATGACAATAGTAATAATAATAATAATAATAATGACAATAATAATAATAATAATAATAATAATAATAATAATGACAATAATAATAATAATAATAATGACAATAATAATAATAATAATAATAACAATAATAATAATAATAATAATAATAATAATAAAACAATAGACGATGTTTCTATTTACTTTGCTCATCAGGCAGGGCAGAGCGACACAAGACCAGCACTTTTTTTGCTTAGTCTTCTTTGATTAGACCAAATTGTGCATTGACGTGATCATTCTCATGATAGTTTTGTAGGCCTTACTACTTCCGTGCTTTATGAGTGCTTTATGCCAAATTGATGGTTGAATATGGTTAAATTTAAATTTGCGCTCATTTTTGCATTAAATACTAATTTCTATTAATCCCTAATCATGAATCAAATAGATACCATAATAGTTAGTTAGCGGCACCTTATCGTAGCCAAATTACATACAAAATTTCGGCTAGATCGGCACTGTCGTTTCCGAGAAAAAATATCAAAGATAGACTAATAGACACACAGAAAAATGATATAGATAATTTTTAAAATCAAATTTAATGCTAGACGACTACCTTTTTTTTTTTTTTTTTTTTTTTTTATAAAAGAAAGCAATATAAATCAGTTATTCCAGCCAAATCAAGCCTTTTCTCTCTTGAGTGCCGACGATCATGAAGTCTTCTTATTTTGACCTATGATCTCCTCAATGGGCATTTTGGTATACTTCAGGAACTACAGACACTAGAAAAAAAACTATTTCACCACGAATTTCAATTAAACCAGAAGAGGGTTGCTTTCTCAATCAGGATCCCTGAACTTTGGAATACACTTTCAAGAAAAACACTCATCTAATTGAAACGTCTATCAATAATTTCCCCCACTCTTCATACATGTCTAAACATAAATATGATGCCCATGAACAAAGCTTCTGTCTTAGAACTGCACGCCCATGGCACCCTGTGTTGTTTACCTACTTTTCAACTGACTACAATATGGCCGTCTTCAACTCCAATATAAACAAATTCTTGATGAACTGTCCCTTAACTAATCCAATTTGCCAATTTTCCACTACTAACGATTACTATGATATTATTCCAATCACTACCATGCATTCATTAACCCTTATCCTTGAGTGGCCTTTGGGCCTTGATAAGAGGTGATTCCTTTGTAAAAAAAAAGATGAGTGCACCAACAACACAGCAATTTAAGGATAGGTGCTGAGCTGCTGTGGCCTTTTCTCTGAAAATTTTTACCACCCTTTCCCTACATTGTAACTGAAGCTTGATTGTTTAATGTATTACCAAATAAATTAAATTGCCATCCTAAGCCTTTATTTTTGTTTTGCTATCTCTAGTTAGACCAGATTATGCACTGACATGAACATTCTCATGCTAGTTTTCTAAGCCGTATTATTTTCGTGCTAGCTCATACAAATTGGTAGCGGCTGTTTTTCTTTGTAGCGCCACCATTAGAAGATTACCCTACGGGGCTAAAAGGCTCTCGATATCTGGTTTGTTTTTTTTCTAAAGGTCTCCCTTTCCTAGATGTATTATCTTCCCCCACCCTCGTACGGTGTACTTTCAGAATATCAGAGAAAGGCTAACAGATGCTACACCATGCTGAAACATGACCTGGAACTCTGCAAGACAGGTACGTTCATCTCCCTGAGATGTTATACGTGCTCGCATACCTAAATTTTCATAATGTGGGGAAAAATCCAGCTCCCTCAAAAGGGGTCACTTTGGATTGAAATAAAAATTTGAATTCCTTTAGTCTAGAAGACTTTCTTATTCACAATGGTTTCTTGTTGTAATTTTATGTGTTCAGCACGTACAAATACACACATTCACAAATACACACGCACATTCACAAAAACACACACACATTCACAAGAACACACATTCACAAACACACACATTCACAAACACATACATTCACAAACACACAGATTCACAAACACACAGATTCACAAACACACAGATTCACAAACACATACATTCACAAACACACACACGCATTCACAAATACACACATTCACACATACACACACACATACATTCACAAATACACACACACATTCACAAATACACACACACATTCACAAATACACACACACATTCACAAATACATACACACATTCACAAATACATACACATACACACATTCGCAAATACATACACACATTCACAAATACACACACATACACACATTCACAAATACACACACACATTCACAAATACACACACACATTCACAAATGCATACACACACATTCACAAACACACACATTCACAAATGCACACACACATTCACACACACACATTCACAAATACACACACACACATTCACAAATACACACACACATTCACAAATGCACACACACACACATTCACAAATACACCCACACACACATTCACAAATATATACACACACACACACACACACATAGACACGCACATTCACGCAACGTACTCTACCATTTTCTTGCTAACATTGGAATTTGAGAGTTGTTCCAAAAGTAAAAACTCCTATTTTTTCACTCAATCTATCTTTACCAGTGATAAGGCGTAAATGTGCATGGGCGTTCGAAGCGTGCTTTGTCATATGAGTGTCGTTCCAAAAGTAAAAACTTCTATTTTTTAACTCAAAAAGTTGAAGAGGTACAAAGATGGGAGTGTTGCCATTAAAATGAGCCACCTTTTGTGCTCCAGAATTTATTTTCCTACATAGCCACCACCATTTTCAATGCCCGTTTGCCAGGAATTCAATGATGTACCTCTTGTTCTGACGCATGTATATGACAAGGCTTGTTTTTTTTAGTTCCACACTGCCGTCAATATCTGCAACAGAGAGACGAAGCTTTCCGGTCATTAATGGATAAGTTTAGTAATCATGAAAATCCAAATTGCACTCCCTTCTGATCCATTCAGGAGGACTGAAAAATAGGAGGCATTACTTTTGGGATGAAAAAAAAGAAAGAAAAGAGTTGATTCGTTTTAATATTTCACGTGCCAGTCTTCCTATACCGGAGATATACCACAATTTACCCATCGCCACCACCAACACCACTGTGGTTAATCGTGTTACATTAAAGAGTACAATGTGTCACGTATACATCGATGCTACTATTAAAATGAACGCTTAAAATCATTTTGTTTTAAAGTATTACAATTAATGTACACTTCCTGTTCGTGGCCTTTCTCACAGAAATAGAAATTGGTTTCTACTTTGAGTATTTTACAGAGTCTAATAAGGATATTGTTGGATTTTATGTTTTTATGGCAAGGAATGTTTGCCGGTATAAGAGTTCGGTTTTAGGCGGTTCCGACTACGTAATGCCTAAGAAAGTTCAACAGCTATTCTGGTCACCCAGAACAATTCTAACAATATGATAGCTTGGCCTTCGTCTACATGAGGACAGGCTTGATGAGCGATTCTAGTTATTCTGTTTCAACAAAAAAAAGTCCACAACGTCAATAAAAAAAAAAAAAATAAAAATAAAAATAAAATAATAACTTAAGGTTTCCAATGTTGTAATTTTTTTCTGATCCACTGGCCACAACCTTCTCCTGACATTGAGGTAGGCACTCTTTTTCCAATAGATGTCTCTTAAAATACAACTCAAGTTGACCGCCCGGTCTGGTAGCAATGTTAAACAACCTTGTAGAAGTAATAAGTAAAAACTCCAGTCGTTGTTGTTTTTTTTTCTTTTTTAATAAAAATTATACTAATAGCAAAGTATAGAGTTCTAATATAATACAGCCAGAACAAAGATAACTATAGAGGTAGTTAAAATCAAATCCGTTCAGAGTCCCCAGTTCAATACCGGTCGCATCATCTGTGACCGATAGCGCTTTCACCAAGAGTAACAGTTGCCCATTCCGAAATACACTTTTTCATAACAAACACTGGATTAATCAACAGTTAGTTTGAAAATCTGTCAGCCATAACGATTTTATGCTTTCTTCTTCTTTAGTGCAGCGGACTAGTCACAGTGGGAGTAGGTGCCGGGTGGAGTGGGATTAGTGAGCATTAAAATTCCGTTAAGGACCAATTCACAATCAAAGAGTTAGAGAAACAAATCTGCATTCTCAACCTGTGGTCTCCGGGGACGTCGCTAGGAGCTTATTCAAATTCAAACCCAAAACTCCAATTCGACTCAACTGCAACCATTTTGCTCTTGCATGGCTTCTTATAGTTGGCGACGAGCAGGGTAGAGGCTGATGAGGTCTGAAATCCCATTCAGCCAATCAGCCTCTGCATCGTCAGAATAAAATTCACCCAGCGTGGCTAAATTGGTAAAAACACTTGTGCATATTACGAGGGACGTGCAATAAGTAATGCCCCTGACCCACTTCCCATAGGAGTAGAGCAACGAAACTTGGCACAGTTATTAGTCTTTCTCTACATAGAAACCACGCAGAGTTATGCATTTCTCCCATCGTTTGATGCAGCTCTGGAGACCGTTTTTGTAGAACACCCCAGGTTGATCCTCCAACCACGACGTGACTTCAGAAATCAAGGCTGCATCATCTGGGAAACGCTTTCCTTTCAAAAACAACTTCATGGCTGGGAAGAGGTGAAAGTCAGAGGGTGCAAGGTCAGGAGTATAGGGAGGATGGGGGAGGATTTCATAACCACATGCCCATGCTTCTGATCTGGCGACATGTGAGTTGTGGACCAGAGCGTTGTCCTGCAGGAGGAGCGTATCTTTGCTGATCTTACTCCACCTCTTGATTTTGATAGCTTCCCTTAATTTCCTCAAAAGTGAAGCATAATAGGCTCCTGTAATTGTGGTAACCTTTGCCAGGAAATCTGTCATCACTACTCTCCGTCCTGGTCCCAGAGGATTGTGAACATGACCTTGCCAGCGAAGGGCTGCACCCTTGCCTTCTTTGGAGGTGGTGAGTCCAAGTGCTTCCACTGCATTGACTGGGCTTTGCTCTCTGGATCATAGTGATGAGCCCAGGTTTTATCCTGTGTATTCAGTCTTTTGAAAAACTTTGCTTCATCTTCTTGGCACATCTCCAAATTCATCCTCGAGCACTCGACGCATTCTCGCTTCTGGAATGGTGTGAGCAACCTGGGAATCCATTTGGCAGACACCTTATGCATATGCAAATGGTCATGAATGATAGTTTCCATAGACCCTGTACTAATCTTGACATCTTGGGCTATTTGGTGAATAACAATGTGCCAATCTTCCAAAATGGCAGCCTCAACTTGACGGACAGATGCCTCATCAATGGCAGAAGGGGGGCGACCAGGTCTGGGAGCTGTTTCCACAGACTTCCGGCCATGTTTAAATTCACGATGCCAACGTTTTACAAGGTCATATGATGGGGCATTATCACCATAAGTTTCTTTCATTTCATCAAAAGTCTCCTGTGGTGTGCGTCCTTTCAAATACAAAAACCGGATCACTGCTCGACATTCAACAGGCTCCATTTCACACCTGACTTAGTTCAAACACCTGTAAAACAGAAACCACAATTAGTTCAGAACTGTAATTTGCCACATAACCCGTAGAGATATAAATCATTGCACATGCAAAATTTCAGCTAGATCAGACAACTGCAAGTGTGTCAGGGGCATTACTTATTGCACGCCCCTCGTAATTATGTAACTTTCCATTGAAGGCTTCTCACGCTAAACAAATTTGAAACCTTGACCCCGGGTTTATATCCGCCCTAACAAAAACACAAAACAATAACTCACGACCATTCTCCAAAAATAATTATGATCTTATTGCATTAATATTAGTATTCAAACGTCATTATCAGTTTCAAATCAGTCCAGCTGGATCAAGATTCCTTTATTTTGATTTGAGTCATTGCAACCAGCAAGGGCCAGCCAGCAAGGCGATCTAAAATTGTCCGGCGTTTTGTCTGTGAATAAACGTTCTAATCGGTTTTCTTTATTTATTATTATCAGGGTCGCGTTATCGAGAGGTTCGGTTACACACTTGTTAGTTCATGTTATGCAATAAACATACACATTTCTACCTTCACTCCCTCCGCACTTGATATGAATGGTGCGTCGATTAATTTTGTTGTATATTTTGACCTGTAAATAACACTCGGAGCAATAATATCACAGCATGCAACTAAGAAGTGATTCCACATTACTCCAGATTCACAAAATCAGAGTCTAACTGCCACATTATGATTGAAATGATACTTAGCATTGATTAATATCGTTTATTACTTTTTATTTGGTTCAGATATTATATGCCAGGCCAAAGTTTTATTAATGTTTTTAATACTGAAGCACAACTGCTTTGTTTAGGATGAGCTGAACAAAAGTGTCTGTTTGATCAAAAGTTCGGTGGGAATTCTGAATAAATATATTTTGCCAATAGTGAATGATAAAAAGCCTTACCAATAATATACAGATACAATTGGCCACTACTGGATAAATAGCTTTTGCTAATAGAAATCGAATACCTATGCCAATAGTGATCAATACATTTTGCCAATAGTGACTATAATATTTTGCCAATAGTGAATATTACAGTTTACCAATAGCGACCATTATATTTTACAATAGGCAATATTACATTATGCCAATAATGATCAATACATTTTTCCAATAGTGAATATATCTTTTCCAATAGTGAATATTACATTTTGTCACTAATGAACATTGCATTTTTCAAATAGTGAACATTACATTTTGCCAATAGTGAACATTAAATTTTGTACATAATGAACATTACTTTATGGCAATAGTTAATACTAAATTTTCCTAATGGTGACTATTACATTTTGCCAATCGTAAATATATATATATATATATATATATATATATATATATATATATATATATATATATATTTTTTTTTTTTTGCCAATAATAATTTTTTTTTTTTTTTTTGCCAATAATAATTTTTTTTTTTCACAAATATGAATATTACATTTTTCCAACAGTTAATATTACATTATGGCAATCGTAAATATTACATTTTGGCAATCGTGAATATTACATTATGCAATCGTAAATATTACATTATGGCAATCGTGAATATTACATTATGGCAATCGTGAATATTACATTATCGCAATCGTGAATATTACATTATGGCAATCCTAAATATTACATTATGGCAATCGTGAATATTACATTATCGCAATCGTGAATATTACATTATAGCAATCGTGAATATTACATTATAGCAATCGTAAATATTACATTATGCAATCGTAAATATTACATTATCGCAATCGTGAATATTACATTATCGCAATCGTGAATATTACATTATGGCAATCGTAAATATTACATTATGGCAATCGTAAATATTACATTATAGCAATCGTAAATATTACATTATCGCAATCGTGAATATTACATTATCGCAATCGTGAATATTACATTATGGCAATCGTAAATATTACATTATAGCAATCGTAAATATTACATTATGGCAATCGTAAATATTACATTATGGCAATCGTAAATATTACATTATGGCAATCGTAAATATTACATTATCGCAATCGTGAATATTACATTATGGCAATCGTAAATATTACATTATCGCAATCGTGAATATTACATTAGGGCAATCGTGAATATTACATTATGGCAATCGTAAATATTACATTATAGCAATCGTAAATATTACATTATCGCAATCGTGAATATTACATTATGGCAATCGTAAATATTACATTATCGCAATCGTGAATATTACATTATAGCAATCGTAAATATTACATTATCGCAATCGTGAATATTACATTATGGCAATCGTAAATATTACATTATGGCAATCGTAAATATTACATTATGGCAATCGTAAATATTACATTATGGCAATCGTAAATATTACATTATCGCAATCGTGAATATTACATTATGGCAATCGTAAATATTACATTATCGCAATCGTGAATATTACATTAGGGCAATCGTGAATATTACATTATGGCAATCGTGAATATTACATTATGGCAATCATAAATATTACATTATCGCAATCGTAAATATTACATTATGGCAATCGTAAATATTACATTATGGCAATCGTGAATATTACATTAGGGCAATCGTAAATATTACATTATCGCAATCGTGAATATTACATTAGGGCAATCGTAAATATTACATTATGGCAATCGTAAATATTCCATTATGGCAATCGTAAATATTACATTATGGCAATCGTGAATATTACATTATGGCAATCGTGAATATTACATTATGGCAATCGTAAATATTACATTATGGCAATCGTAAATATTACATTATCGCAATCGTAAATATTACATTAGGGCAATCGTGAATATTACATTATGGCAATCGTAAATATTACATTATCGCAATCGTAAATATTACATTATGGCAATCGTAAATATTACATTATCGCAATCGTAAATATTACATTAGGGCAATCGTGAATATTACATTATGGCAATCGTGAATATTACATTATGGCAATCGTAAATATTACATTATGGCAATCGTAAATATTACATTATCGCAATCGTAAATATTACATTAGGGCAATCGTGAATATTACATTATGGCAATCGTAAATATTACATTATCGCAATCGTAAATATTACATTATGGCAATCGTAAATATTACATTATCGCAATCGTAAATATTACATTAGGGCAATCGTGAATATTACATTATGGCAATCGTAAATATTACATTATGGCAATCGTAAATATTACATTATGGCAATCGTAAATATTACATTATCGCAATCGTAAATATTACATTAGGGCAATCGTGAATATTACATTATGGCAATCGTAAATATTACATTATCGCAATCGTAAATATTACATTAGGGCAATCGTGAATATTACATTATGGCAATCGTAAATATTACATTATCGCAATCGTAAATATTACATTAGGGCAATCGTGAATATTACATTATGGCAATCGTAAATATTACATTATGGCAATCGTAAATATTACATTATGGCAATCATAAATATTACATTATCGCAATCGTAAATATTACATTAGGGCAATCGTGAATATTACATTATGGCAATCGTAAATATTACATTATGGCAATCGTAAATATTACATTATGGCAATCGTAAATATTACATTATCGCAATCGTAAATATTACATTAGGGCAATCGTGAATATTACATTATGGCAATCGTAAATATTACATTATGGCAATCGTAAATATTACATTATGGCAATCGTAAATATTACATTATCGCAATCGTAAATATTACATTAGGGCAATCGTGAATATTACATTATGGCAATCGTAAATATTACATTATGGCAATCGTAAATATTACATTATGGCAATCGTAAATATTACATTATCGCAATCGTAAATATTACATTAGGGCAATCGTGAATATTACATTATGGCAATCGTAAATATTACATTATGGCAATCGTAAATATTACATTATGGCAATCGTAAATATTACATTATCGCAATCGTAAATATTACATTAGGGCAATCGTGAATATTACATTATGGCAATCGTAAATATTACATTATGGCAATCGTAAATATTACATTATGGCAATCGTAAATATTACATTATCGCAATCGTAAATATTACATTATGGCAATCGTAAATATTACATTATCGCAATCGTAAATATTACATTAGGGCAATCGTGAATATTACATTATGGCAATCGTAAATATTACATTATGGCAATCGTAAATATTACATTATGGCAATCGTAAATATTACATTATGGCAATCGTAAATATTACATTATGGCAATCGTAAATATTACATTATCGCAATCGTAAATATTACATTAGGGCAATCGTGAATATTACATTATGGCAATCGTAAATATTACATTATTGCAATCGTAAATATTACATTATGGCAATCGTAAATATTACATTATGGCAATCGTAAATATTACATTATCGCAATCGTAAATATTACATTATGGAAATCGTAAATATTACATTATGGCAATCGTAAATATTACATTATGGCAATCGTAAATATTACATTATCGCAATCGTGAATATTACATTATCGCAATCGTGAATATTACATTATCGCAATCGTAAATATTACATTATGGCAATCGTAAATATTACATTATCGCAATCGTGAATATTACATTATCGCAATCGTGAATATTACATTATAGCAATCGTGAATATTACATTATCGCAATCGTAAATATTACATTATGGCAATCGTAAATATTACATTATCGCAATCGTGAATATTACATTATGGCAATCGTGAATATTACATTATCGCAATCGTAAATATTACATTATGGCAATCGTAAATATTACATTATGCAATCGTAAATATTACATTATCGCAATCGTGAATATTACATTATGGCAATCGTGAATATTACATTATCGCAATCGTAAATATTACATTATGGCAATCGTAAATATTACATTATGGCAATCGTGAATATTACATTATGGCAATCGTGAATATTACATTATGGCAATCATAAATATTACATTATGGCAATCCTAAATATTACATTATGGCAATCGTAAATATTACATTATCGCAATCGTGAATATTACATTATGGCAATCGTAAATATTACATTATGGCAATCGTAAATATTACATTATGGCAATCGTAAATATTACATTATGGCAATCGTAAATATTACATTATCGCAATCGTAAATATTACATTAGGGCAATCGTGAATATTACATTATGGCAATCGTAAATATTACATTATTGCAATAGTGAATATTACATTATGGCAATCGTGAATATTACATTATGGCAATCGTAAATATTACATTATGGCAATCGTAAATATTACATTATGGCAATCGTTAATATTACATTATGGCAATCGTAAATATTACATTATGGCAATCGTGAATATTACATTATGGCAATCGTAAATATTACATTATCGCAATCGTAAATATTACATTATGGCAATCGTAAATATTACATTATGGCAATCGTAAATATTCCATTATCGCAATCGTGAATATTACATTATGGCAATCGTAAATATTACATTATGGCAATCGTAAATATTACATTATCGCAATCGTAAATATTACATTATGGCAATCGTAAATATTACATTATGGCAATCGTAAATATTCCATTATCGCAATCGTGAATATTACATTATGGCAATCGTAAATATTACATTATGGCAATCGTAAATATTACATTATGGCAATCGTAAATATTACATTATGGCAATCGTTAATATTACATTATCGCAATCGTAAATATTACATTATCGCAATCGTAAATATTACATTATGGAAATCGTGAATATTACATTATGGCAATCGTAAATATTACATTATGGCAATCCTAAATATTACATTATGGCAATCGTAAATATTACATTATCGCAATCGTAAATATTACATTATGGCAATCGTAAATATTACATTATGGCAATCGTAAATATTACATTATGGCAATCGTAAATATTACATTATGGCAATCGTGAATATTACATTATCGCAATCGTAAATATTACATTATGCAATCGTAAATATTACATTATCGCAATCGTGAATATTACATTATGGCAATCGTGAATATTACATTATCGCAATCGTAAATATTACATTATGGCAATCGTAAATATTACATTATCGCAATCGTGAATATTACATTATCGCAATCGTGAATATTACATTATGGCAATCGTGAATATTACATTATCGCAATCGTGAATATTACATTATCGCAATCGTAAATATTACATTATGGCAATCGTAAATATTACATTATGGCAATCGTAAATATTACATTATCGCAATCGTGAATATTACATTATGGCAATCGTGAATATTACATTATCGCAATCGTAAATATTACATTATGGCAATCGTAAATATTACATTATGCAATCGTAAATATTACATTATCGCAATCGTGAATATTACATTATGGCAATCGTGAATATTACATTATCGCAATCGTAAATATTACATTATGGCAATCGTAAATATTACATTATGGCAATCGTGAATATTACATTATGGCAATCGTGAATATTACATTATGGCAATCATAAATATTACATTATGGCAATCCTAAATATTACATTATGGCAATCGTAAATATTACATTATCGCAATCGTGAATATTACATTATGGCAATCGTGAATATTACATTATGGCAATCGTAAATATTACATTATCGCAATCGTGAATATTACATTATGGCAATCGTGAATATTACATTATGCAATCGTAAATATTACATTATCGCAATCGTAAATATTACATTATCGCAATCGTGAATATTACATTATGGCAATCGTGAATATTACATTATGGCAATCGTAAATATTACATTATCGCAATCGTGAATATTACATTATCGCAA
This sequence comes from Euprymna scolopes, assembly GCF_053919585.1. Classification (NCBI taxonomy): domain Eukaryota; kingdom Metazoa; phylum Mollusca; class Cephalopoda; order Sepiida; family Sepiolidae; genus Euprymna; species Euprymna scolopes. The sequence continues at coordinate 53,364,113 of NC_136524.1, forward strand.
TCGTGAATATTACATTATGCAATCGTAAATATTACATTATCGCAATCGTAAATATTACATTATCGCAATCGTGAATATTACATTATGGCAATCGTGAATATTACATTATCGCAATCGTGAATATTACATTATGCAATCGTAAATATTACATTATGGCAATCGTAAATATTACATTATGGCAATCGTAAATATTACATTATGCAATCGTAAATATTACATTATCGCAATCGTGAATATTACATTATGCAATCGTAAATATTACATTATGCAATCGTGAATATTACATTATGCAATCGTAAATATTACATTATGCAATCGTAAATATTACATTATCGCAATCGTGAATATTACATTATGGCAATCGTGAATATTACATTATCGCAATCGTAAATATTACATTATGGCAATCGTAAATATTACATTATGGCAATCGTAAATATTACATTATCGCAATCGTAAATATTACATTATGGCAATCGTAAATATTACATTATCGCAATCGTGAATATTACATTATGGCAATCGTGAATATTACATTATGCAATCGTAAATATTACATTATGCAATCGTAAATATTACATTATCGCAATCGTAAATATTACATTATCGCAATCGTGAATATTACATTATCGCAATCGTAAATATTACATTATGGCAATCGTAAATATTACATTATGGCAATCGTGAATATTACATTATCGCAATCGTAAATATTACATTATGGCAATCGTGAATATTACATTATCGCAATCGTAAATATTACATTATGCAATCGTAAATATTCCATTTTTGCAATCGTGAATATTACATTATGGCAATCGTAAATATTACATTATGGCAATCGTAAATATTACATTATGGCAATCGTAAATATTACATTATGGCAATCGTAAATATTACATTATCGCAATCGTAAATATTACATTTTGGCAATCGTGAATATTACATTATGCAATCGTAAATGTTACATTATCGCAATCGTAAATATTACATTATCGCAATCGTAAATATTACATTTTGGCAATCGTGAATATTACATTATGGCAATCGTAAATATTACATTATCGCAATCGTAAATATTACATTATGGCAATCGTGAATATTACATTATCGCAATCGTAAATATTACATTATCGCAATCGTAAATATTACATTTTGGCAATCGTGAATATTACGTAATGACAGTAGTGAATTTTACATATTTTCAACAGTGATTATTACCTTATGGCGATAATGAATACTACATTTTGACAATCGTGAATATTTTATTATGGCAACCGTGAAAATTTTATTCTTGCAATTGTAATTATTACTTCATGACAATCGTGAATATTAAATTATGGCAATAGTAAATATTACATTATGGCAATTTTTAATATTACACTATGGCAATATTAAATATTACATTTTTTTCCAATGGTGAATACATTTTGCCAATAATTAATATTATATTCAGCCAATAGTGATCAATACATTTTGTCAAAAGTGAATATTATTTTTTGCCAAATGTGAGCAAAATTATTCCATTATAGTGAATATTAAATTTTAACAATCGTGAATATTACACCATGAATTGTTAATATTACATTGTGCCAATAGTGAATATATCATTATGACATAGTTAATATTTCATAGTTCCAATAGTAAATATTACTATATGACAATCGTTTATAATAAATCATGGCAATAGTGTATATTACATTTAGCCAAAAGTGATCAATACATTTTGCCAATAATGAATATTACTTTTGCCAATAGTGAACAATACATTTTGCTAATAGTGAACAATACATTTTCCCAATAGTGAATATTACATTTAGTCAATAGTAATCAATACATTTGCCAATAGTGAATATTATTTTTTGCCAATAGTGAACAATACATTTTGCTAATAGTGAGCAATACATTTTGCCAATAGTGAACAATACATTTTCCAATAGTGAATAATACATTTAGCCAATAGTGTATATTACATTTTGCCAATAGTGTATATTACATTTAGCCAATAGTGATCAATACATTTTGCCAATAGTGTATATTACATTTAGCCAATAGTGATCAATACATTTTGCCAATAGTGAATATTACATTTTGCCAATAGTGAATATTACATTTTGTCAATAGTGAATATTACACTTTGCCAATAGTGTATATTACATTTTGCCAATAGTGTATATTACATTTTGCCAATAGTGTATATACATTTAGCCAATAGTGATCAATACATTTTGCCAATAGTGTATATTACATTTTGCCAATAGTGAATATTACATTTTGCCAATAGTGAATATTACATTTTGCCAATAGTGAACAATACATTTTGCCAATAGTGAACAATACATTTAGCCAATAGTGAACAATACATTTTGCTAATAGTGAACAATACATTTAGCCAATAGTGAACAATACATTTTGCCAATAGTGAACAATACATTTAGCCAATAGTGAACAATACATTTTGCCAATAGTGTATATTACATTTTGCCAATAGTGTATATTACATTTAGCCAATAGTGATCAATACATTTTGCCAATAGTGAATATTACATTTAGCCAATAGTGATCAATACATTTTGCCAATAGTGTATATTACATTTTGCCAATAGTGAACAATACATTTTGCCAATAGTGTATATTACATTTAGCCAATAGTGATCAATACATTTTGCCAATAGTGTATATTACATTTAGCCAATAGTGATCAATACATTTTGCCAATAGTGAATATTACATTTAGCCAATAGTGATCAATACATTTTGCCAATAGTGTATATTACATTTAGACAATAGTGAACAATACATTTTGCCAATAGTGTATATTACATTTTGCCAATAGTGAATATTACATTTTGTCAATAGTGAATATTACACTTTGCCAATAGTGTATATTACATTTTGCCAATAGTGTATATTACATTTTGCCAATAGTGTATATACATTTAGCCAATAGTGATCAATACATTTTGCCAATAGTGTATATTACATTTTGCCAATAGTGAATATTACATTTTGCCAATAGTGAATATTACATTTTGCCAATAGTGAACAATACATTTTGCCAATAGTGAACAATACATTTAGCCAATAGTGAACAATACATTTTGCCAATAGTGAACAATACATTTAGCCAATAGTGAACAATACATTTTGCCAATAGTGAACAATACATTTAGCCAATAGTGAACAATACATTTTGCCAATAGTGTATATTACATTTTGCCAATAGTGAATATTACATTTTGCCAATAGTGAACAATACATTTTGCCAATAGTGAACAATACATTTAGCCAATAGTGATCAATACATTTTGCCAATAGTGAATATTACATTTAGCCAATAGTGAACAATACATTTTCCCAATAGTGAATATTATTTTTTGACAATAGTGAACAATACATTTTGCCAATAGTGAACAATACATTTAGCCAATAGTGAACAATACATTTTGCCAATAGTGAACAATACATTTTGCCAATAGTGTATATTACATTTTGCCAATAGTGAATATTACATTTTGCCAATAGTGAACAATACATTTTGCCAATAGTGAACAATACATTTAGCCAATAGTGATCAATACATTTTGCCAATAGTGAATATTACATTTAGCCAATAGTGAACAATACATTTTCCCAATAGTGAATATTATTTTTTGACAATAGTGAACAATACATTATGCCAATAGTGAACAATACATTTAGCCAATAGTGAACAATACATTTTGCCAATAGTGAACAATACATTTTGCCAATAGTGTATATTACATTTTGCCAATAGTGAATATTACATTTTGCCAATAGTGAACAATACATTTTGCCAATAGTGAACAATACATTTAGCCAATAGTTATCAATACATTTTGCCAATAGTGAATATTACATTTAGCCAATAGTGAACAATACATTTTCCCAATAGTGAATATTATTTTTTGACAATAGTGAACAATACATTTTGCCAATAGTGAACAATACATTTAGCCAATAGTGATCAATACATTTTGCCAATAGTGATCAATACATTTTGCCAATAGTGAACAATACATTTTGCTAATAGTGAATATTACATTTTGCCAATAGTGAACAATACATTTTCCCAATAGTGAATATTATTTTTTGACAATAGTGAATATTACATTTTGCCAATAGCGAACAATACATTTAGCCAATAGTGATCAATACATTTTGCCAATAGTGAACAATACATTTTGCCAATAGTGAATATTACATTTAGCCAATAGTGAACAATACATTTTCCCAATAGTGAATATTATTTTTTGACAATAGTGAACAATACATTTTGCCAATAGTGAACAATACATTTAGCCAATAGTGATCAATACATTTTGCCAATAGTGAACAATACATTTTGCCAATAGTGAACAATACATTTAGCCAATAGTGATCAATACATTTTGCCAATAGTGAACAATACATTTTGCCAATAGTGAACAATACATTTAGCCAATAGTGATCAATACATTTTGCCAATAGTGAACAATACATTTTGCCAATAGTGAATATTACATTTAGCCAATAGTGAACAATACATTTTCCCAATAGTGAATATTATTTTTTGACAATAGTGAACAATACATTTTGCCAATAGTGAACAATACATTTAGCCAATAGTGATCAATACATTTTGCCAATAGTGATCAATACATTTTGCCAATAGTGAACAATACATTTTGCTAATAGTGAATATTACATTTTGCCAATAGTGAACAATACATTTTCCCAATAGTGAACAATACATTTAGCCAATAGTGATCAATACATTTAGCCAATAGTGAACAATACATTTTGCTAATAGTGAATATTACATTTTGCCAATAGTGAACAAAACATTTAGCCAATAGTGAACAATACATTTAGCCAATAGTGATCAATACATTTTGCCAATAGTGAACAATACATTTTGCTAATAGTGAATATTACATTTTGCCAATAGTGAACAAAACATTTAGCCAATAGTGAACAATACATTTAGCCAATAGTGATCAATACATTTAGCCAATAGTGAACAATACATTTTGCTAATAGTGAATATTACATTTAGCCAATAGTGAACAAAACATTTAGCCAATAGTGAACAATACATTTTCCCAATAGTGAATATTATTTTTTGACAATAGTGAACAATACATTTTGCCAATAGTGAACAAAACATTTAGCCAATAGTGAACAATACATTTAGCCAATAGTGATCAATACATTTAGCCAATAGTGAACAATACATTTTGCTAATAGTGAATATTACATTTAGCCAATAGTGAACAATACATTTAGCCAATAGTGATCAATACATTTTGCCAATAGTGAACAATACATTTTGCCAATAGTGAACAATACATTTAGCCAATAGTGATCAATACATTTTGCCAATAGTGAACAATACATTTTGCCAATAGTGAACAATACATTTAGCCAATAGTGATCAATACATTTTGCCAATAGTGAACAATACATTTTGCCAATAGTGAATATTACATTTAGCCAATAGTGAACAATACATTTTCCCAATAGTGAATATTATTTTTTGACAATAGTGAACAATACATTTTGCCAATAGTGAACAATACATTTAGCCAATAGTGATCAATACATTTTGCCAATAGTGATCAATACATTTTGCCAATAGTGAACAATACATTTTGCTAATAGTGAATATTACATTTTGCCAATAGTGAACAATACATTTTCCCAATAGTGAACAATACATTTAGCCAATAGTGATCAATACATTTAGCCAATAGTGAACAATACATTTTGCTAATAGTGAATATTACATTTTGCCAATAGTGAACAAAACATTTAGCCAATAGTGAACAATACATTTAGCCAATAGTGATCAATACATTTTGCCAATAGTGAACAATACATTTTGCTAATAGTGAATATTACATTTAGCCAATAGTGAACAAAACATTTAGCCAATAGTGAACAATACATTTAGCCAATAGTGATCAATACATTTTGCCAATAGTGAACAATACATTTTGCTAATAGTGAATATTACATTTTGCCAATAGTGAACAAAACATTTAGCCAATAGTGAACAATACATTTAGCCAATAGTGATCAATACATTTAGCCAATAGTGAACAATACATTTTGCTAATAGTGAATATTACATTTAGCCAATAGTGAACAAAACATTTAGCCAATAGTGAACAATACATTTTCCCAATAGTGAATATTATTTTTTGACAATAGTGAACAATACATTTTGCCAATAGTGAACAATACATTTAGCCAATAGTGATCAATACATTTAGCCAATAGTGAACAATACATTTTGCTAATAGTGAATATTACATTTTGCCAATAGTGAACAATACATTTTCCCAATAGTGAACAATACATTTAGCCAATAGTGATCAATACATTTAGCCAATAGTGAACAATACATTTTGCTAATAGTGAATATTACATTTTGCCAATAGTGAATATTACATTTTGACAATAGTGAACAAAACATTTAGCCAATAGTGAACAATACATTTAGCCAATAGTGATCAATACATTTAGCCAATAGTGAACAATACATTTTGCTAATAGTGAATATTACATTTAGCCAATAGTGAACAAAACATTTAGCCAATAGTGAACAATACATTTTCCCAATAGTGAATATTATTTTTTGACAATAGTGAACAATACATTTTGCCAATAGTGAACAATACATTTAGCCAATAGTGATCAATACATTTTGCTAATAGTGAATATTACATTTTGCCAATAGTGAACAATACATTTAGCCAATAGTGAACAATACATTTTGCTAATAGTGAATATTACATTTTGCCAATAGTGAACAATACATTTTCCCAATAGTGAACAATACATTTAGCCAATAGTGATCAATACATTTTGCCAATAGTGAACAATACATTTTGCTAATAGTGAATATTACATTTTGCCAATAGTGAACAAAACATTTAGCCAATAGTGAACAATACATTTAGCCAATAGTGATCAATACATTTTGCCAATAGTGAACAATACATTTTGCTAATAGTGAATATTACATTTAGCCAATAGTGAACAAAACATTTAGCCAATAGTGAACAATACATTTAGCCAATAGTGAACAATACATTTAGCCAATAGTGATCAATACATTTAGCCAATAGTGAACAATACATTTTGCCAATAGTGAACAATACATTTTGCTAATAGTGAATATTACATTTAGCCAATAGTGAACAATACATTTTCCCAATAGTGAATATTATTTTTTGACAATAGTGAACAATACATTTTGCCAATAGTGAACAATACATTTAGCCAATAGTGATCAATACATTTAGCCAATAGTGAACAATACATTTTGCTAATAGTGAATATTACATTTTGCCAATAGTGAACAATACATTTTCCCAATAGTGAATATTATTTTTTGACAATAGTGAGCAACACATTTTATCAATATTGAACAAATATATCTTTGAGCGAATATACTTAGCCAAAAATGAGCCAATAATGTTTATTAACAATGTGAGAACACAACTGCCTATAGTGAGATAATAAACGTAAATACATTTTAAAAATAGTGAACGAATGTTTTGTCAATAATTAATGAATAGGTTTGACCAATACTGAGATAATTCTTACTACTAACAATGAGTGAATACCTTATTGTTATTTAAATTCGAGGATATGGAGAGAAATGATATGAGAACGATACGATTTATAGATAAGTGTAAGGCACTCTTAGTTTTAGTAAAAGTTTAAATCTTGCAGAGAATAGGTGTTTAGATGGGATCACTACATTAAAATAATGGAGTAGACTGCTTGGGTTAGTAGATGTAGATCAGTGGAGGTAGTAAGGTCAGTTCACATGCGAAGGCCATGCAGTAATAAGAATAAATTTGAGAGGAATAAGGATATTCAAAGACCTCGCCAGTAATAGGTTAATTTGGAATTCCTTTTGTACAAACTGTCCAACATTCGTGAAATCGATATTTGATTTAACTAGCCAGTTTTCTTTTTATCCTTACATTCTTCAGTTCTATTTGATTCCAGTCATTTCAGAATGTATTTTACGGGACAAGGAACATTTTTTTTTCCAATGGCTGTGATATTAGTGATTGCCATCAAATTTATCTTAAATTGATACGATCATTCTTCTCGAGATCAAATTCCACCACCACTACTACTACTACTACTACTACTACTAATAATAATAATAATAATAATAATAATAATAATAATATTAATTTTATTAACATTAATAATTTTATTAATGATAATAATATATTATTACATTAATTAACACTTGCACATTATATTACTTTAATATGAAAATAGACGCAAGCATGTTCTTGAAAGTCTAGCCTTCTAAATCCACACCATAATGCGTGACGTCAGTCGATGTAAAAAAAATTCCAAGCAAAATTCATTATTAGGGAAAAATACAAATGGTGGCGTACAACTAGTTGCTTGGTAAGTCTTTCCTTTATATATATATATATATATATATATATATATATATATATAAACAAAGAATTAATAAATCATGTTAAAAACACTTTAAGAAGAGTTAAAAACATATTTAATTTTCAAAAAGGAAATACAAATTAAGTGGATTGTCCTTAATCTGCGGAGTTTCGAAAGGAACACTTTCCTTCTCATCAGATGGTAGGATTTAGCTAAATGCGGAATCGGATTTTGCTTGCAAAAGTATTTGATGAAACTATAAGTAAGCCATAGAGCTTACTTGGAAAAAGTTAAAAAAAAAAAAATAGTGAAGTAGAGGGAATGGTGGGGAGAAAAATTATTTCACGTAAATAGATGGCCGGTGGAAGAGTGGAATATCTAATGACGGTAAAATTCAAGAAAGGTTGGTAAAAGTTCGGTATCCTGAAGTAAAATCCAAAGGAATCACATTACTGGAAGATATTTTGATGTCATCCAAAAGGCAGAATTCTGTGAAATAATTCACAAATGGGTACAAGGTAAAAACAGTGAGTTCAATATATATATATATATATATATATATATATATATATATATATATATATATATATATATATATATATATATATATATATATACAAACAGTGAGTTCAATATATATATATATATATATATATATATATATATATATATACAAACAGTGAGTTCAATATATATATATATATATATATATATATATATATATATATATATATACAGTGAGTTCAATATATATATATATATATATATATATATATATATATATATATATATATATATACATATATATATATATACAAACAGTGAGTTCAATATATATATATATATATATATATACAGTGAGTTCAATATATATATATATATATATATATATATATATATATATATACAGTGAGTTCAATATATATATATATATATATATATATATATATATATATATATATATATATATATATATTGAACTCACTGTTTTTACCTTGTACTCATATATATATATCGAACTCACTGTTTTTACCTTGTATCCATTTGTGAATTATTTCACGATCGGGTGTCTATATAAATAGACATTCCGACGAGTTATTTACACGCGTCGATTCCATGGTCGAGTGGGAGAACTGCCGACTGTCAACACGATGGTTCTAGGTTCAATCCTTGGCTTGGGAGAGATGCTAGTCTATATATATATATATATATATATATATATATATATATATATATATAATATATTCATAAAACATGAATATATCCACACACACACACACACACATATATATATATATATATATGTGTATAATATATAAAACAACTTTATGTGTGTGCATGAGTTCGTTCCTCATGGACTCAAAAACGGCTGGGCCGATTTTTTTTAAATTTCACATGAAGGTATTTATGTGCCTGGCAATGTTCTTAGGTGGGTTTTGTATTGAAATGTCTTTGATAAGTATCGATAATTGATATAACTCGATAACATTTCAGTAATATATAACATGTTAGTAATATATAACAGTTTAGTAATATATAACATTTTAGTAATATATAACATTTTAGTAATATATGACATTTTAGTAATATATAATATTTTAGTAATATATAACATTTTAGTAATATATGACATTTTAGTAATATATAATATTTTAGTAATATATAAAATTTTAGTAATATATAACATTTTAGTAATATATAACATTTAGTAATATATAACATTTTAGTAATATATAACATTTTAGTAATATATGACATTTTAGTAATATATAACATTTTAGTAATATATGACATTTTAGTAATATATAACATTTTAGTAATATATGACATTTTAGTAATATATAATATTTTAGTAATATATAACATTTTAGTAATATATGACATTTTAGTAATATATAACATTTTAGTAATATATAAAATTTTAGTAATATATAACATTTAAGTAATATATAACATTTTAGTAATATATAACATTTAGTAATATATGATATTTTAGTAATATATGAAATTTTAGTAATATATAACATTTAGTAATATATGACATTTTAGTAATATATAATATTTTAGTAATATATAACATGTTAGTAATATATAAAATTTTAGTAATATATAACATTTAGTAATATATAACATTTTAGTAATATATGACATTTTAGTAATATATAATATTTTAGTAATATATAACATTTTAGTAATATATAAAATTTTAGTAATATATGACATTTTAGTAATATATAACATTTAGTAATATATGACATTTTAGTAATATATAACAGTTTAGTAATATATAACAGTTTAGTAATATATAACATTTTAGTAATATATAACATTTTAGTAATATATAACATTTCAGTAATATATAACATTTCAGTAATATATAAAGGTATAGTAATATATAACATGTTTGTAATATATAACAGTTTAGTAATATATAACATTTTAGTAAGATATAAAATTTTAGTAATATATAACATTTTTGTAATATATAACATTTTTGTAATATATAACATTTTAGAAATATATAACATTTTAGTAATATATAACATTTTAGTAATATATAAAATTTTAGTAATATATAACATTTTAGTAATATATAAAATTTTAGTAATATATAACATTTTAGTAATATATGACATTTTAGTAATATATAACATTTTAGTAATATATAACATTTTAGTAATATATAACATTTTAGTAATATATAAAATTTTAGTAATATATAACATTTTAGTAATATATAACATTTTAGTAATATATAATATTTCAGTAATATATAACATTTTAGTAATATATAACATTTTAGTAATATATAACATTTTAGTAATATATAAAATTTTAGTAATATATAACATTTTAGTAATATATAACATTTTAGTAATATATAACATTTTAGTAATATATAACATTTCAGTAATATATAACATTTTAGTAATATATAACATTTTATGAATACATAACATTTCAGTAATACATAAAATTTTAGTAATATATGACATTTTAGTAATATATGACATTTCAGTAATATATAACATTTTAGAAATATATAAAATTTTAGTAATACATAACATTTCAGTAATATATAACATTTTAGTAATATATAACATCCCCAAAAAACCTGGCACTGCTGTAATATGATGTACGCTGACAGAAGGTTTGATCGTCGGGTTAGAATCTCTGTGTTTGGTATTTTATCTTGCCACTTAATTTTTAAAAATCTGTGGCAAATCATATGGAAATGGTTCAGTTTCTTGGCATGTCTGGCATATACAGTCCAAGTTTCACAAGCGTACATGAGGATGGTAAGAATCACAGCTCGGTATACTTGAAGTTTGGTCTGCAGCCAAATTCCTCTATGCTCCCACACAGTGGTTCTGAGATGTCCAAAGGCAGCACTAGCCTTGGCTGTACTGCAATCGACTTTATTGTCTATGTTAACTGACCTTGACAGAATACTGCCCAAGTAAGTGAACTTATCCACAGCGTTTAGGTTGGTTCCACAAATTGAGATCTAAGGCTCAACATATCTTTTTCCAGGAGCAGGCTGGTAAATTACTTTAGTCTTCTTTAGATCAATAGTAAGATCAAGATTATTAGATGCCTTAGAAAAACGATCAGCAATATGTATATATGTTTGGCTCTGTGTTGGCATTGAGGGCACAGTCATCAAGTCATCAGCTAACAAAAGGTTTTGTATGATAGTGGTCTTAATGCTTGTGACAGCACTAAGTCGTTTTTAGTTGAACAATTTGCCATCTGTCCAGTGATTAATGCTTATTTCAGAGTCTTTTGCATTGAATGCATTAATTAAGATCACCGAGAACAGTGTTTGTGCTAGTATGCAGTCCTGTTTGACACTGCCATTGACTGGGAAGTCATCGGAAGCCTCTTCATCATCTATGACATGAGCCATCATCCCATCATGAAATTATTTGATGAGTGAAATGATTTGTCAGGATATTCAAATTTGGCCATGATTTTCCATAGACCTGCTTGGTTTACAGCGTCGAAGGCCTTAGTCAGATCGACAAATGTTTTGTAAAGGTCCTGGTATTGTTCTTGACATTTTTCCTGGAGCTGATGAGCAGAAAATACCATGTCAACTGTACCACATTTCATATAAAAACCACATTGACTTTTCAGGAGGAGGAGGAGGCCACCTTCCAGATGTTTAGTTAAACGATTGAGTGACAGCCTTGCAAGAAGTTTACCATTTTTATGCTGAAAAGAGATATTCCTCTGTCGTTGTTACAACGCTGTTTGTTTCCCTTTCCTCTTGTAAATATGCACTATGGATGCATTTTTAAATTCCTGGGGAATTAGGCTTTTCGCTCGGAATAAAATAAATAATTCATGTAACTTTTTGTCAGTGTGGGACCACCTTTCTTATATATCTCTGAACGTATGCCGTCAGAACCCAGAGCTTTACCACAAGAAAGCTGTTTTATAGATTTCTCAACTTCCTGGATGGTGGGCAACTCATCAAGAGTTTGATTTGTTTCGATTTGTGGAAGTTGTGTGATTGCCTCATCACTGATTGAGGGAGACCTGTTCAGTACAGAGTTGAAGTACTCTGCCCACCTTTCTAAAACATTGGTTTGTTCTGTTATCAGTTTTGTCTCATTAGCATTTAGTAATGGAGAAGTACCGATAGCCTATGGTCTATATATTGTTTTGATGAAGTCATAGAACCTCTTTGAGTCATGCATATCTGCTTATTTCTGCATTTTCAGAGATTTATCATTGAGCCATTTATCTTGTATTTTTTGCGCATTTTTGTTTGAACAGTACTTCGGATTTTCGAAAATGCTTTTTTTTTTAAGGAGGAACTTGAATTCTGCTGAAGTATGTTACGACACTTGTACTTTTTGTGAGTAGTTCTTTTAGCGCCTCATCATTTTTTTTCCAACCAATCCTGATGTTCTTCTGGGATGGTCCAAGCACTTCCAGCGATGACATTTGTACACCTTCCTTGAATGCTGTCCAGTTGTCTTCAATATCAGATTGATCAAACTGTAGCTCAGTTATTAATTTATTTTTATTTCGGACTATTATTCTCATCTTTATTAGTTGTTGTTTTAATCTTTTATTGGTTGTTGTTTTTCACGACATTTCGGCCAACTATTCCTCTGGCCTTCGTCAGATGGTAACCATGACGGATAGGAACTCCGAATCTCCTAACTGCATTCTCAGCAATCACTGCCATCCGTAGTTGTTGTCGTCTCACCACATTTTGGCCAAGTAAACCTCTATCCGTGGCGGTTACCACCTGACAAAGGCCAGATGAATAGTTGGCCGAAGCGTCGTGAAAAACAACAAACCAATAAAAGATGAAAAAAACAACAACTAATAAAGATGAGAATAATAGTCCGAAATAAAAATGAATTAATATATATAATGCTCATCTCAAAAATGAATTCCAATTAAGGAATAATATATATACCAATCGGTACGGACCCGACTATGGAAGATCAGATAATAAATAAAAACGTGGATTTATAAAATCAAAGAATCCAACCTTGATCACCCTTCGGGGCCCGTGGCACAGTTCATAGAGACGTCGAATCTCTATGGTTCCAGATGGACATTGTCTGAAGATAGCGGTTTCAATCCTACCCAAAAAAGCTAGGCAGAGGTTTACTTAGCCAAAACGTGGTGAGACGACAACAACTACGGATGGCAGTGATTGCTGAGAATGCAGTTAGGAGATTCGGAGTTCCTATCCGTCATGGTTACCATCTGACGAAGGCCAGAGGAATAGTTGGCCGAAATGTCGTGAAAAACAACAACCAATAAAAGATTAAAACAACAACTAATAAAGATGAGAATAATAGTCCGAAATAAAAATAAATTATATAATGCTCATCTCAAAAATGAATTTCAATTAAGAAATAATATATGTAGCTCAGCTAGTCATGCATTGAGATTATTCACAAGTAGGGTTGCATTTGCTTCCACTTTTAGTTTGGAGATGTTAATGCACTTGGTCATCTTTTTCCCCTAAGGTTGCCGCTTGACTACAATGCTGAGTTTTGGCTTGGAGATAACAAGTTTGTGGTCTTACCAGCACTCTGCACCACATGTGGCCTTGGTAATCAAAGCATCCTGACTGTCCATCTTTCTTTTGATTACATAATCAATGAGATGCCATTGCTTGAATCTTGGGTGCATTCAGGTGGCTTTGTTCCTATTTGATTGCTGAAACAAAGTATTGGTGATTAGGGAATCATGGGCGATGCAGATTTTAACAGCATCAATCCATCAATCCACCAATCCATTACTGTTACATTTACCAACTCCATTACTATCAATAGTTCCCCAGGTTTGGTAGTCTGTACCAACACTGGCATTAAAGTTCCAAAGAATTAATATTTTATCTCCTTTGGGAACTGTTGTCAGGAGGTTTTCTAGTTCTTGATAAAACCTGTCCTTCACCTCATCCGAATTGGTCATCGTTAGAGCATATGTGCTGGTTAGTGTCGCATGACACCTCATCCCAACCGGTAAGCGCATTGTCGTTAGACGATCATTTGTCCTCTTAGGTAAGGAAAGTCAGTTTTCTGATGTGTTTCGTTTTAATTGCAAATCCAACTCAAGCCTCTCTACGTTCTTCAACACTACGCCAGCTTCAGAAGATATAGCCATCTTTTCCCTTCCTTAACCATGCGAGTTTCAAACAGAGTTCCTATGTCCACATTGTGGTGACCTAGCTCTCTGGCTACTAGGACGGTTCGCATTTTGGGTGTGTTTGCTTTTGGGTTGTTAATAAGATTCTCTCTCTCTCTCTCTCTCTCTCTCTCTCTCTCTCTCTCTCTCTCTTATATATATAATATCTAAAAATAAAATTGTGACCATGTTTGTATGTGTGGAACAATGTCTACCGAACTACTCTGTCAATTTTTGGTTTACAGACTTTAAACTTGATATATAGAGTATCTGGACGTGTGGAACAAATTTTATATGATTTTTAGCTTTTTTTTTTTTTTTTTACACGGTGGTCACCACTTATCAAGTCCAGGAAGCCACTCAGGGATAAGGGTTATTGCAAGTACATTACGTTAGTGTGGAGATTTGATGAAGTGTTTACTTAGGGGGGCGGTTCATTAGGAATTTGTTAACGTTGGACTTGAACACATCCAAGTTGTAGTCAGGTGGGAAGCAGGCATACGGAACAGAGTTCCATAGGCGTGCAGTTCTAAGAAAGAAGCTTTGTTCATGGAATCTACATTTTGATTTAGGCACAGATAAAGAGTGGGGGAAATTTTTCACAGTGGATTTAGCTAGCTTTTTATAGCTGTTAAGAGGTCACAAGTGAAAATTGGAACTTGGCATGTGTAAGTCGACTTAATGTGTATCCTTTATACATTTATATGATTTAACTGTGTTAATTTGCAAAGTTTTGCTCTGCATTTATTGTCGAATAATAATTCTTGTAAATTATGATTTAGTCTTAAATTGTGTTCTTCTATGACAAGCTCTATTTCTTATTTTGGTTGTATTGAGCTTTATTTTATTTGGTTGGGATTTCTATACAAATATTAATATTTATATTCTCTTTAAGTTTACAGAAGTTTTTGACTTCTAAAATAATTTTTAATTCATATTTTCTCTCTCTCTCTCTCTCTCTCTCTCTCTCTCTCTCTCTCTCTCTCTCTCTCCATATATATATATATATATATATATATATATATATATATATATATATATATTTTCTTTTCTTTTATTAATATTATTTTTTTCCTTGTACACATGTTTGTGAATTATTCCATGGATTTCTGCCTTTAGATTATTATGGACCATTTTCTTCCAATTACGGGATTTCCTTGGATTTTACTTGTACAAATGGAAATTCTTTTAACTTTCTTGAAGTTTTACATTTGGATTTTACCATCACTGGATTTTTTATTTTCCACCAGACTATCCATTAATGTGTAATCACCCTTTTTCTTTACTATATTCCCTCTGCTTCACTTTTTTTGTTTTCAAGTAAGATCTTTGACTTACTTGTTGTTGCATCAAATACTTCTGCATGCAAAATCCGATCCCGCATTTTGCTAATTCCTACCCTCTGATGAGAAGGAGAGTATTTCTTCGAAACTCAGCAGATTAAGGACTATCCATTTATCTAGTGTTTCCTTTTCAGATTAAATATGTTTTTAACTCATTTCAAAGTGTTTTTTAACAT
Source organism: Euprymna scolopes (assembly GCF_053919585.1). Lineage (NCBI taxonomy): Eukaryota > Metazoa > Mollusca > Cephalopoda > Sepiida > Sepiolidae > Euprymna > Euprymna scolopes. The sequence continues at coordinate 53,380,737 of NC_136524.1, forward strand.
ATTTTATTAACTGTTTGCTCATATATATATATATATATATGTATATATATATATATATATATATATATATATATATGTATATTGTATTTTGTGTACAGAAAGTTGTTAGATTGTTAGATGAGATAAGTCATTGATACCGTCGGTTTCAAGCCCGATACTCATCTCGATGAGATGAGTATTGGCTGAAGAGAGCTTGATATGAATATCTAAAACGGTCCTAATTGTCGGGCTTGAAACCGATGGTACCAATGACTTATCTCATCTAACAACTTTCTGTTCACAAAATACAAAATATAAATATGCTCTTATTTTTCGGATTTTCATTTTAATTGAGCACTCTGCTGGATTTCTCCCCCCCACCCCCCAAAAAACTAATTATATATATGTATATGTATATATATATATATGGCTTCCTTCAGCCTTGACAAACTATGGATACCCACTGTAAGGGTGCCTGTGTGTGAAATTTTTGCAGCAACCACACCTCTTCTGAATTGAGATTGTTAAATAATAGTGGCAAGTGGAGGTTCAGGACGATTGGAGACAATGCCAAGATAAGCGGAGAGCGCATACAGTGCCTAGAATTCCCAAATGGTCACCCATCTGATACTAGCCAAACTCAACATTGCTTAACTTCTGATCTGATGAGAACCAGTATAATCACGTTGACATATACATGCACTGATGAGTTGTGATACAATGAAACAGGACTGTATGTCGATGACTACAACTATTTTAAGCCCTCCTTTTTGAGTAGAGCACTGTCGTAAATACTCTCACCCGCTACTTAATTGGCTGAAAAAGGCAAAGCTCACTGTTTGTTCATAAACTAGCGGTTAGAGCACTGTAAAAGTGGTGGACAAATGTTTGTTTAAATAGACTCTTGGCGAGATAATTTACAGGCGCTGCTCCCGTGGGTCGATCAGTAGAACTGCTGACTGTCAACGCGATGGTTCTAGGTTCAATCCTCGGTTTGGGGGAGGTGCTAGTCTAGCGGCACTGATGAGTTGTGATACAAAAATAGAGTCTAATGAAGGATTATATATATATATATATATATATATATATATATATATATATATATATATAATCCTTCATTAGACTCTATTTCTGTTTTGTATTATTCATTGTATATATAATTATTTCCCCTCGGGTTATTATTTTGTTTATATTGAAATTCACAATATAACAACGTACTTCAGTCTTTTGCGTATCAACAACTACGTTTATAAACCTGTCAGAGAAAAAGGATTTGATAGTTGAATAAACATTACCAGATATTCCATAGTTACCAGGTTTGTATATCAAACCTTTGTGTCTGACTCTATAAATAGCTTTTGATATATCAAGAGCTATTGCCTAGAACAGTTGTTTTTACGTATCAGAATGATATCCCCCTTTTCAAAAAATGTCCGACTCAAAGCATGCATTCATGCTTACAAATAACTAATACTAACAAAATAATAACTAATACTAACAAAATAATAACTAATACTAACAAAATAATAACTAATACTAACAAAATAGCTGTTAATGTAAATGCTAAGAGTGAGAAAATCCAACATGAACATTCAATAGTATAAGCCGATGTACACGGTGTTTTTTATTTTTTTGTGGCCCTAGATCCAGTTTATGTTTACAAATCTGTGGTGTCAATTCCCCTGTTAAGCCCCTTAAATTTCCCCCCAAGGGGAAGATTCCTCCCTGGCCAAGAATCGGTGCTCTAAAACCAAAGCCATTCTATCAAGAAGTTCTCTGATCCTATGTGATATTGTAGTCAGTACGTCTGTAGTTCATCTAGCTGGATGAAATCCGTATTGCTTGTCACTAAGTAGATTGTTTTTGCTTAAAGTTGATACAAATGAAAAATACCATATAGAACATTTGCGCTGAATAATGGTGCCTGTTGTCTCATGGAGGAGGTCAGTCACTCAACTTATGATATTAAACAATAAAAAAAATAATTTTACAAAAATAAACTGATATCATCTTATTAAATCCTTAATATCTATCTTCATTGAGATGGGGCAATTTTTGATATTTGCTCTGTCTGGGTCATAGAGAAAAGAAGGCGATTCTATTTTTCTCTTTTCTTTTTCTTTACAAATGTGTTCTACCTTTGACATTTCGCTTATGTATTCTTTGTCTTTTTAATGTACATACCATTTTTCAGCGGTCAATTGTGCATTATTTTATTTTTCGTTTGCACCCTGCATTAGCCTCACACAAGGTCGATGATCACTAATGCTCTCATCGTCACATGCTTGTTTAAGCTTTGCTAATTTGTAAAATTCTGAGAAAATTAATTCATGTCTACAATTTTTTGTTAGTTTTTTTTTTTTTAATTCAATTTTTCACCACAAACAATAGGGGGCTACTATCGGGGACATAAGTTGCAGGGGTATTATGAAGGGAAATGAGTAGCAAGATGTCTGTTCACATTACACTTGAACTTCTGCATATCAGTACAGTTGGGAAAGCAGAATCCTGGAAGGGAGTTCCAAAGTCTAGCAGTTCTGAGGAAAAAAACTATTGGAACAGAAGGCTTTCTTACACCAAGAGATCTCTACTGTGAAGGGGTGGGATTTAGCTGCTTGTTGGGTTTGTCGGGGTTATTCATGTCGAGGGGGTACAAGTTTTTGTAGTTTGTCAAAGCATTCACCATTAAAGTACTTGTAGAACAGGCAGAGGGATGCTACATTTCGTTGATGGGGCAAAGGCTGATGCCTAGATGATAGTTCAGGATCTATTAGGTTGGCGATTCTCTTTTGAACCCTGTGAAGAAGTGAGAGACAAGTAGCAGATGCACCTGCCCAAATGTGACAACAGTACTCCATACATGGGCGAATGGTGGCCTTATAGAGGTACAGAATACTTTCAGGCATAAGTAGTTTTCTAGCACGATAGAAAGAGCCCACCTTTTTTAATTGTTTTTTTATTATTATTTCTTTTGGAATTATTCAACACTAAAAAAAAAATAACTTATTTAATGATACCCAAGAAAGTCTGCAAACAATGAGTTTGAATAAAAATTCTAGGAATTCTCTATACTAAATATATCCAGCAGTTTCACATAACTCTAGTCTGATGAAAAAAAACAAAAACAAAACAAAAAAAACTACAAACAAAAAAAGAACAACAAAAATAAAAACACTTGTTTAACAACCTGATTATGGTGTCTACAAATCCCCCCACACACCAAAATTCCTAGGATTTTTGGGGGCTAAATATATCCAACAGTTCTACATAACTTTACACGGTCAGAAACAGCTCTTATTACCCCACAATCGGTGCTAAGAAATACTTTTATTGTCATTATTACCAGCTGTGACTTATTTAGCATAGACATATATTAGTTTTTTTTTGTGTGTCTTTTTGTATTAAACAGGGGAAGACTTATTCAACAGTGAAGTGGCTGTCAGTTATGTTACTGGAAGTGGATAGGGTGGGTGGACGAATGAATGTCACCTTTACTTTCAAGGAAGAACAGTTATTTTGACAATAAAAGACATTATACTGCTTTAAAGATCTGGATTAAAAATAATTCTAGTGCCAAACTACAGAGGAGGAAGTAGCACATCTACCTACATTTTTGATAAAGAGTTTAACTCTTTTGTTTAGTGAAATATCAATATACAGGTATTGCAACCTGGCAACTTTTTTCCCTTCTATCATAACTAGCATACTCCACAGTTTTTTTCTTTCTAAACTGGCCATTCTCTAAACAAATTTCCATTTTATGTCATAGTATTTTCCAATTGTTTCTTTAATATTCCACATATATGTTGCCGTTGTTGTGACATTTTATATGTATTGTTTAAGATCCAGTGAAACAGGTGATGGCAGTTGAAAGTTAAATAAACTATTTTTTTACCATCAAATCAATAAGGAAAAGATGTTAATTATAAAGAAATAATCTTGGTGCCTTTCATCACAAAAGAAGAGTAATGGGATATAAAAATCAAACTAGCATAAAAACATTAGCCTAGAAATAAATAACAAAATTACGATCGGTACATAGAGGGTGAATAGCTAGTAATTATATATAATTTAATTGTAATTTTTATTTATATATATATATATATATATATATATATATATATATATATATATATATATATATATATATAAAATAAAAATTACAATTAAATTTACCAAAATGATCCAAGATGGTAAAATTAAAGTATATTATAAATATTAAAGAATTAATATTCATAAAATAATCTCAGCCAGATGTAAAAGCTCGATAAAACCAAATAGAAAATAGAGCTTATAATGCATGCAAAATCCAATTCCGCATTTTGCTAATTCCTACCCTCTGATGAGAAGGAAAGTATTTCTTTGAAACTCCGCAGATTAAGGGCTATCCACTTATCTAGTGTTTCATTTTCAGATTAAATATGTTTTTAACTCATTTCAAAGTATATATATATATATATATATATATATATATATATATATATATATATATATATATATATATACACACACACACACATATATTATTTTTATTTTATATATATATATATATATATATATATATATATATATGGTATCTTCCTTCAGTCTTGACAGACTATAGATACCCATTATGAGGGTGCCTGCATGTGGAATTTTTGTGGCAAGAGTTGCACAATCTCCAACCACTCCTTCCCTGAGTCGGCGTTATTAACAACCAGTGGCAAGTGGAATTCAGGACGACCGGAAACAATGCTGAGATAAACAGAAGGCACATTCAGTGCCTATATATATATATATATATATATATATATATATATATATATATATATATGTATATATATATATATTATGGCAGTATAGCTTAGTTTCCTAGAAGTACATCCACTGAAACAACATGTGTCTACCAAAAAGTGCTCAATGAGTTAACAGAGCAGGTATATTTAATTTATTTATACAAACATTTATGGTTACATATGTTCATACATGTGTCTGTAATCACCCGTTATTGGGGAGATTACATCTTCAGGCCAAGAATAATTTTCGAGGGAAATTCTTGGCCCGAAGACGTAGCCTCCCCAATAACAGGTGATTACAGAAACATGTATGCACATATATAGCCATCAATGTTTGTATAAAAAAATTTAATATATATATATGGTCATCCACATACAGTACTGTTTCGCTGTTTTACAGCTCATCATATATGTATATATATATATATATATATATATATATAAAATCATGTTGAGACTCTTATTCTCGTCAGATGACCAAAGTTCAGCAGCAATGAACCTAGCGAATACCTGATGGGTGACTAAATGGTAGGGGTTGTATGTACTGCACCAGGACATAGAAATTTCCGGTTTAGTATGTGAGGACATTTTGAATCCGCTGGGAGAAATGCACCATCAGTCTTAAGATATGCATCTAGGAGAAGGAAAACTAATGTAAAAAAAACTGAGGTCTACTGTCTGCTCTGTCTTATAGCAGGCATTGCACCGAATGAGGTTAGCAGTTTTACCAAAAGGTGTGGACGGTTTTACACAATCAGAGCATCCATCACATATATAAAAACATTCTCAGATAGTTGAGTGTGTTTTGTAATACCAATCCAGTCATATTAGCTTTGATCGACCCTCCCCTTTCTGTCTCATTCCAATTCTCTTTTTCTGAGATATAATTAGTGACCAAAGACATACTAGCACAACAAGCATTAAAATAACTGCATCAAACCTGCTAAAAACCTCCTAGTTGATAAAAAAATAAAAGCAAGATGGTTTATGTGTTAGAGCAGTCTGAGAGGAAGAAACTATTAGACTAGAAGGCTTTCCAGCATCTAAGGACCTCAACAGTGAAGGGGTGGGATTTTGATTGCTAGGAAGTTTCTAGGGAATGTTCAGTTCACAAGCAGTGTAATTTTACCCATATTTACGCATTGGACCCACATGCAGTCTACACCGCAAGGAACATAGGCCAAGTAATAACTCGATTCTTTTTTTTTTTGTAACAACAACATTTATTTCCTCAGTCTCACGCCACATGTAATGGCTGAGATGTCATCCACATCTCTAACGGGATCGTCTTCTCTAACATCTTCTTTTTCATTTTTAGTCTTTCTTTTTCTGTACCATGGCATCATTTCATACACGGCTCAGTATTTGCATAACTGCGCTTTGTAACAGCAGTTTCCAGTCATAGGGAGAAATGATTTTGACAATACAAGTTTTTACAAAAAAATGTCCCTATCCTACGACATACATTGCTTGACATACTTAGATGATCACCCATCTTGTATTGTCTTCGCTTAACTTTGGTGATCTAATATGATTATATTACATACATCAAACCTGGTGAAAGCCCTCCTGGTCAACCAAAAACACAACATTATGAATAAAGTAGAAAATACAGCTATTAAACTAGTGCAGAGAAAACTAAAATAAATAAATAAATAATGAGCGGAGTTAGAAAAGTAATGTCTCCTATTTTTCTATTTACACTCGAATGGATTGGATGGGTCTGCAGATTGCATTTTTATGAAGAGTGAACTTATGCATTCATGGTCTGAAAGTTTCATCTCTCTACTGCAGATATTGACAGTACGAGACTCTAAGAAAGCAATCCATGTCATAGATGTGCATCAGAAGCAACGTTGCATTATTTAATTCATGGCAAAAGTGCATTGAGAATGTGGTTGCTATGTAGAAAAATATATTCTGGCACACAAAAGGTCGCTTGTTTTTATGGTACCGCTTTCATTTTCGTAGCCTTTCAACTTTTTGAGTTAAGAAAATAGAAAGATCTACTTTTGGAACGACCCTTGTAAATAAAATCTAGACAAACCTCAAACTCCATACGTTCCGACAGAAAAACTTGGAATAAATTTTCTTGGCAGCACAATTTGGATCAACTTAATGATGAAGCTTTAATTTCAGTAGCAGTTGTCAACTTAAAGATGAAGCTTTAATTTCAGTAGAAGTTGTCAACTTAAAGATGAAGCTTTAATTTCAGTAGAAGTTGTCAACTTAAAGATGAAGCTTTAATTTCAGTAGAAGTTGTCAACTTAAAGATGAAGCTTTAATTTCAGTAGAAGTTGTCAAATTGATAAGAAGACAAGAACTTTTTGAAATTTCCAATCAGGTTTGCAAAGGAAGGAGCACTTCTTATTGCGGAATTAAATTGTTGTTCAGAATGAAGAACTGTATGTGTATTCTCTCTGAAATTCAGAAAAAAACTATGCTAATGCTCATAGAGTACCAGTAGTCCAGAGTGCTGACACCGCAACTAGTATGGTCGTTTATGTTTCTTAATTTTTTAGATGAGGATTGATTATCTGTATTATTTGGATCTTTCAGACTACTGTTCTCATCTTGAGTGTTTTTATCACATTTGAATCAATCTAACTTTCAAACTTTTGCAAGGATCGGTAGCATAGTGCATAAAGTACTTGATAAAATTCAGTTGTAAAGTTACACTCTTCTGGAGGTTGAAGGTCAAATCTTTAGTGCAGGTGATACTAAAAATGCAATTGTGAATTATTTAGGATTTCTACCCAGATGGAACGAGAGCATGCAGCGTCTGTGGAATAAATGAAGGGTTTTATTTGAAATTTCATGCAGATTTCCAAGCTCAACAGAAAGATTTCTGATTTCAACGAGGCACACCTGAAGAAGGTTGTAGGTTACAGCAACCAAAATGCCGTGAAAATAACACTCAAAATGAGAACGGTACATGTTTGGACATTTGATCTATATTCATATTAGTGATAAAACAATTCCAATATTTTTCCAATTCTGATACAATTACTGATTCTGATTCTAAAATGACCTAATTTGTGTGTGTGTGTGTGTGTGTGTGTGTGTGTGTGTGTGTGTGCATGTGTTTTTTTTTTGGGGGGGGGGGGTAGCAAGAATCCTCATCTATTTTTAAATGTAAATAATAGTTTTATTTTTAATTTAATAAACTTAATTTTTTCCCCTTTGAATATTATACTAGCAAAGAGACATGACGTTGCCCAGCATTGAATGAGGATCAACAAACGATCCACACTTCCAATACTTTTATTGTCATTGAAATCTGTGAAATCAGCCATTTTTCAATCAAATTAATGGATTGACTAGTTTAGTTAGGAACCCACTGTGGTATAGCGAGAGGAAGTTTCACATGCCTCCCCACAGTTATGATATGACAGAGGTGCATTCAAAATTAATGTTTCTGCTTAGAAATAATTTTATAAAATCAACAGTAGGTTCCTTACAGTGCAATGTAGACTACAATGTTTTATGGACTAAGTCACAGTAAGAATTAACTCATTGAACTCTAAGATGAGTCCCCCAACTAGAAATCCCCCATCTGTCTACTACTCAAAATATAACTCCAATTAGTAAATTGACTGTGCCACCTGCAAACGATAACGTCACAACCAAGAACATAAATAATAATATCAATATTGATGAATATAGTGATAATAATAATAATAATAATAATAATTATAATAATAATAATAATAATAATTATAATAATAATAATAATAATAATAATAATAATAATAGCAATAATAACATTACTAATAATAACCCGCCTCATTTTCTCCAAACACTTATAATACTCAAAACTCACCTCTGAATATAAATTATAATATTCCAGTACAGATTGAATCCTCTATTGCTAATCATAACAATCTTGAATTAAACTATAATCCTACCCCAAATCCTAACAGAAATCCACATACTATTAACACACACGAGCGCCAGTTAATATATACACTTATATTGGCGCCACTTCAGCATTATTAAAGGTTAGAATGTTTAACCACATTTTTATTCTTTAGCAATGAATTCACTGATAATACCCAGAGAACTTTCCTAACTACTTTAATTTAAAAAATTAAATCTAAACAACCTTTTTTCTATAATGTTACAAAGTCGAATACTTACACCGCAAGTTCTAAGTCTTGTCACCTTTGCATATCTGAAGCTATAAGTATAACTCTCCCCCCAAGTATCAATTTAATCAATTCCAAAAGCGAACTTATTTCCCAATGTAAACTTAAGAAAAATTCGAATATAACCAATTTGAAATTACTTAGCTCACCTCTTAAACCTTTGGCTATAAATTTACTTAATATAAGTGATTTCTTCTATTCCTCGTTTTTTTGTGTGAGACTAAAGGAGCCGCTGTATACAAACCCTGGTAGTATATCTGTGTATATGTATGTTTGTTTTTATATGTAATGTGTGAGTGTATGTATGTGTGTACATGTGTGTATATGTATACATATGTGCATATATGTATGTATATATGCATTTATGTCTGTGTATAAATACGTGTGTGTGTGTCCCTATTGCTTGCGAGTGAGTTTCTCATTTAGTCTCACCTCTTATCCTATATTATTTTACATTGTTTTATTTTATTTACTGTATATATGTGTATGTGCATTTCTACATTTGTATATGTATATATGTGTATGTGTACAATTATAATTATGCATTAAATTATTAAACCATTACTTATGATCAATAAACCCCTCACCCAATTTAACTTCTTTCCAAATTTAAAATAAATAAATCTGAATTATCGTTTTTACTCACTTATGTTCTTGTCTGGGTCAAATTGACCTCAACTGATCTATATTTATCTGTTCTAAAAATAGATTTAGAAAAATGATTCTCTATCTGCCCCTTTTCCTCCTCTCTTACTCTTCTCCTCTCTTAACAATGTCTACCTCTCTTTCTCCCCATTTTTCGACTTCTTAATATTCTTTC